>NC_079414.1:15545106-15655106 GCF_026213295.1 Gadus chalcogrammus | reverse complement strand
GGTTTTTCTCCTTTTCTCCTTTTTTTCCTCCTCTTTTTATGTACAATTAACGTGTGTGTGTGTGTGTGTGTGTGTGTGCGTGCGCGCGCGTGCGTGTGTGTGTGTGTGTGTGTGTGTGTGTGTGTGTGTGTGTGTGTGTGTGTGTGTGTGTGTGTGTGTGTGTGTGTGTGTGTGTGTGTGTGTGTGTGTGTGTGTGTGTGTGTGTGTGGAGCGCTCCGTTCAGGAATTAACAAGAAATAATTCCACTTTTTTTTAATCCCACCCTCCCCTCCCCTCACACACACACACACATATGCTAATGATGTCGTTTTCCTTTATCTTTTTATAATAAAGGATTAGGCCCAGGACTGTCTCTCCTGCTGCAACTCTGGGACCAATTTAGCCGGGCTCTGGGAGAGAGTGGAGCCCTGGTGGTTAATTACCATTCATTAACATAGTTTGCATCCTCTCTTCCTCCCTAGCACCCAGGGGACCGCTATTGTCAATATTTGTCCCATATACATTTCTGCACTTTAATTTTTTTATTATTCTAATTTAGCTTCTTTTTTTTTTCTTTTTTTTCACTTCCGAGTCACTGTCCTCTGGCGTAATGCTGCTAATGACAAACATTAATAACTCTAAGAAATCTGCTGGCGCACTGGGGATACAGTGGCAACAGCGCAATGGTGACACACACACACAAGCAAATTAACTTGGAAGAGCCCCCCACCAATCACGCCTTCTCTCTCTCTTACTTCACCCTGTTCTTCTCCCTTTTCCACTATCTCTACCTCTCTTTTATTCTCTCTGTCTCTGTCTCTCCCTGTCTCTCTCCCTCTCCTGTCTGTGGTTATTGCATTGGTTTGCATTACAGATGTGTCTGTGCTGCGGTGCCATTGCTTTAACACTCTTAGCTCTCTGTGACATATTCAAATGAGGACGCCCCTCAGACGACTAGCCCCTCCTCCCCTGGGGTTAATTAACCTGGCCCCGCCCCCCTCCACCCCAGTAAAGATGTTAAAACGACTCCCACACCCCCTCTTACCCTCTTCTTCCCAAATGTCTTCCTCTTATTAAAATGTATACAATTCAAAGATTTATGATTTCTCCTTCCATCTCACTCTCTTTCTTTTTCTGTCTCTCTCTCTCTCTCTCTCTCTCTCTCTCTCTCTCTCTCTCTCTCTCTCTCTCTCTCTCTCTCTCTCTCTCTCTCTCTCTCTCTCTCTCTCTCTCTCTCTCTGTATTTCCCAGCAGAAACCCCCCCCCCTCCCCCCAGTCTTTCTTGTGGTCCCCCCTCCTTGTCGTCTGGGTCCTTTATGGTTCTCATTAAGAGGCCCCTCCCGCGGGGGGAGTCACTCTGATCACGGGGACCTAACGCGCCCCATCCCCTCATCCCTTTCATTGGCCCCCCCCGACACAATCAACCCCAGAGTCACTCCATGTCTGACCTGCCTTTATCTCTGTTCTCTCTATCTCAGCACCTCTCTCTCTTTAATCTCTCTCTTCCAGGGGATTTCTCTCCCTTTCTTCCGTTCCTGGAGATTAGAGGTGTGGGGGGGGGGGGGGGGGGGGGTTCTTGGAGGGGGGGTCGGGATCATGAGTTGACTTTGAGGTTGATTAAAGCTGTTGAGGTGTGTGTGTGTGTGTGTGTGTGTGTGTGTGTGTGTGTGTGTGTGTGTGTGTGTGTGTGTGTGTGTGTGTGTGTGTGTGTGTGTGTGTGTGTGTGTGTGTGTGTGTGTGTGAGAGAGAGGGCACATACAGGCTGTACCCACACATACCTGTGTGAATGGTTGTGAATGTACATACTCAGGTGCACGTCCTCAGACCTTTATTTGCACACACACACAAATACACACACACACACACAGACAAGACACACGCACACAAACGTTTTGCTCGCACGCGTGTTTCGCCAAACGCACACGGCAGGGGCGACACTGATGTGCAGCGCTAGAAGCTCCTTGTCAAGGTCCAGTCTTAAAGACCACACTCGGACAGCGACAGCTCCCCCACAAACACTCACACAAACCCAGTAGCCGAGCCAGCTGCAGGCCGCCGCCGCCGCCACAAGAAGAAGTTTCACAGTGCGGCGGCGGCGGCGTCTCTTCTTTCTGGTTCCCTGACACAGTTTCCCGCTCCGCTCTCCCCCGGCGCCCGCTGCCAATACGGCGCCATCCTTTGATATCGCTTTGATATCCGTGCTATCACGCAGACACTTGGCACTGTTTAAAATAAAAACCACTCAACAAGGTGTGTGTGTGTGTGTGTCTGTGTTTGTGTGTGTGTGTGTGTGTGTGTGTGTGTGTGTGTGAGTGTGAGTGTGTGTGTGTGTGTGTGTGTGTGTGTGTGTGTGTGTGTGTGTGTGTGTGTGTGTGACAGCCAAATGTGCCTTTGTCAAATGTATAATGCAGCATGTTTACGATATTTTCCGCGCTTCCTGTCCTGCATTTGGGGTCCGCGGGGGATGACGGTGTTGTGGTGTTTCCAGAGGTGGGTGTAGCTCAGCGCTCAATTTCCCCCAGACTCCCGTAGCTGTCCTGCTATCGCCGTGGTAACAACTTCAGTGGAGGGGAAACCGAATGAAAGAGATGATTAATTGGGTCAGTCTTGCATTTGAAGAAGGCGTCGGAACAGGAGGATGTTTATCTGGGGTATTGACTTGTTGCTGACAAGTATGTGGAACGTCAAGAGTGGGTTATTGAAATAGTGTCCCTCTCAATTAGCAGGAAAAAACAGGACTCATTGAAGTGAATTTGATCGGTGAAAGTGACATACAATGTTTGTAATTGTGCCATTAATGAGCGAGTAGAGGTCAGGCTTCTTGCTCAAGGATGCCTATAGGTAGACTGTTGCTGTTGGGTCTCAAACCTTCAAACCTTTCAGGCATGTAGTCAAACTCCCTGACCATCGGCCTCTCCTGCCGACAGATGATAACGGCCGCATCTAATCCAACATAAAAAAAAAAAGAATAACATTAATAGGTTTCATTGGTTGTTTCACACTGGAATCCCTGTCCTTCTGTTCCTCCTCTAAAGAGCTCCAGACCTGAAGTGACAGCAGGCTCTGTGCCGACGTGAATCCCATCCGACGCAGCGAGCATCTCGTATAGGCCGCGGGCTGGGGGAGGATGCGGAGGTGCGGGGTCAACCGCAGCACTTTTTCTATGTCATGCAGTAAGCCAGCCGTGTTTGGCAGAGAGAGCCAACCTCTCCGCGGTAAGAGCGAAAGTTACAGAATCTGTACGCGACTAAACCCCCCAGGAGAGCCCCTATAGCCTGCTGTAGGTAGAGTCGTTGGTCCACCACCACCTCCTCCTCCTCCTCCTCCTCCTCCTCCACCTTTTGGCTTGTTCTCATTTGTCTCCTATCCTTCCGCCCGCTCTGTCCTCCTTATTGTGGCCCAGCTCTTCCCTGGACTCCTTCTAAAGCCGTTCCTTATGGCCACCGCCTCGCTGTAAGCCACGGTCAGAGATCCCTGGGTGGAGGTGCGATGGATGGAGGGTGTTTGTGTGTGTGTGTGTTTGTGTACGTGTGGGGGGGGGGGGGGGGGGGGGTCAGGAGGGTAGGGCAGGGTTGATCTCGTCTCTAATCTCCTCAGCTCTCAGCAACATGGAGGCTGCTGTCCTTGAGGCTACGCCAGAGAGAATGAGAGAGAGAGAGAGAGAGGGAGAGACAGACGGTGTCGTGGACGGCAGCAGCAGCAGCAGCAGCATCGGCGTGTGTGTGCGTCAACGGAGCCTTGGGCCGGTAATGCCGCCGCCTCCCTACCAGCGGCTCAGCAAGGTGGATGTTTGTGTGCACAGGTGTTGTTGTACAACAGGGACGTAATTCTCCTGACTCTCGTGGGAGAGAGTTGTTTGTGTGTGTGTGTGTGTGTCTGTGTGTGTGTGTGTGTGTCTGGGGAGGGAAGGTCTAGCCCAAGCAATATCTCCACCGTTCAATAACAACGGTGGTGCAGGACGGAGGCTTTGATCGCGGCTGTGGCAGCGCTATAGAGGAGGAGAGGCAGGGCTAATAAACAGTGGATAATGGGGCTTTGGTCCTGGGCGATGCAGCCCTGCGTTCAGCCATTGTTCTCACACTGTCTTTCTGCATAATCATAACTTGGTTCCAGGGTCTAGAGGGGCTTCGGAAAGCACCTTCCCACGTGGACCGCAACTTCTCCCGTCCTCATTAGCGGGGCTAAAGTTTGTAGGGTAAGAACACACACACACACAGCGCTTCCAAAAAGTAGCACACCTTTGGTAATCACACTAATGAATTCAAAGCCCACCTACCCGGCCCGCCCGACACCCCCTACCCGCCATTTTTCTATTATTTTCCCTCCAACCCCCCCCCCCCCCCCACTCCCTCTCCCCCTGTCTTTATTCCATGCTCTCTCGTACAGTGGCAGGGAAGAAGGCACAAGAAGTGCCGAACAACAAAGAAGTGTTTGTTTGCATAACATTAGCCCCGCTCTCGCGCTCTCTGACTCGCGGTGCTCACACACAGCGGCGCGGCCCGGCCGCAGCTCCAGGCCTCCCGCAAACACAGGTGGAGCGGGGCGCGCATCGCTGGGACCAATTAGAGCGCAGCATAGGTGCATTAGCATGTTTGAGTGGTGTAGGGTGAGATGTGTGTGTGTGTGTGTCTGTGTGCTTGTGTGCGTGCGTGCAGGTGGGTGGGTTGGAGGCGGGCAGGGTTAAGGGTAGCAGACCTCATAAAACACACACACACGCGTTTGACCGTGGCCCCCGATGGGTCCCTGGCGACGCAGCTGGCGGCAGTGTGTGACAAATGACCGCGGGGCCACTCTGATCGCAGCTTGCCTCGTGCACGTTTTTTTTTTCTCCACGTTTTTCCATCACGCGTGCGGCCAGTTGGTACCGGTCTGTTATAATCACACGGCCCCGCCGTTCATGGGTTTACATCGGTTATTTCAGGCTCTGTGCGTCTACCACTTCGCTCAGAGGTCGTTTGTGTAGGTGGCTGAACAAATCCAATGAGCTTTAAATTGAAATAAATTCACTGCTTCTCTCTTGTAGGTTGTATGGCTGAAAGGGGGACCTTTTGGATGCTACAAATATGTCGTAGTGTTCCGTATTCTGCAAGACTTGGATAGGATATTTTCCATTGCCTCAAGTCCCTGTGACAGAGCATTAGAGAATGTGTTGTAAATGTACAACACTGCAGTATGGGAAATATATTGTCCTATATATGTTATAAAGATATACTATATTCATTAGTCCAGAAGTCTCAACCGCTTTGACTAGCAACCCTTTTAGACCTTGGATGTTTCAGGATGTTTCAGGACGCAAACCCGTGCTAAATAATAACAAGTCGAATACGCTTCTTTTATGTTAAAAGTCAACCTTGATCCTTGTGTAAGACCTGTGTACGTCTTGTGGGATCTAAATATGTGAGCTAAACTTTGGACTTCTAAAAGATAGAGAACCCTTCCCCTAACCAATTAGATGTACTGCCCTAACTCAAGGGCTTTTCCATCAAACCCTGTATTTTTGTTGCACATTTTTTTGTAGACTTACTGTACATGTGACACTCACATTTTGCATCCAGGCATATAACAGAACAAAAGGAGGACAAAAATGTACCATACAGATAACAGTGAAAGTATAGTGTATAGAGTACAAAAAGAAAGAAAAGTCACCTTTTATTATGAACTTCTGACAGGAAATCCATATTGAATATCGAACTGCAAACATAATCAGGAGTAAGAATTGAAACATATTGTTCAGAGGACATGATGGAAAGACTCTTCAAGATCAGACGTGAACAGCGCCTCTCTCCCACCCCGGGTCCACGCAGGTGGTGTCGGAGGTGGGCGGAGACCACAGAGTGCTCGTGGTCATCATCCTGCAAAGGTGAGAGCGATGACTGCTAACAATTTAGTTCATCTCCACATCTGTCTGCGCACTCACAGGTAAGAGTTATTGTCTCGTGGGGCAAGACAAAATGCACCTCGGATCGCACACACACACGCACACACACATACATACCCTTATAACCACACACATTACGCCCCCCACACACACAAAAGCACACACACATACAAGCACACACACATACAAGCACACACACACACAGCTCTGAGCCACGGGACGCGGGCACTTCATCAGCGCTGTCGTTGGAGCCTGTGCGCGTGGCCACTCAGTTAGGAACCGTGCTTATAGGTCACCGACAACCCTCTGTGATGTATCGCCAACATTTTCTTCTTAGGAAGAGGAAACACTATTGTTTTCTGCTCTGACATTACAAATTGCTATTACGTATTGTGTTGCAAGCATGGGAAAGGGGGAGCGTTCTAGATCCACAGCTGGGAGTGGGCCTATCGTGGCTCATGGCTGCTGGTTTGATTCCCTCTCTGTACTGGTGGGGGGAAAAGTATTTGGTGTGTCAATGAGCAGAATCCTTAATGCCAATAATCAGATGCCATCTGTAATGGCGAAAAAACATGGTCAGGTTTTTCCTATAACCCCAAATTCCAAGGTTTTCATCCTTTTTGCCACACTGAGAAAGCAGGTGATGGCATTGTTTAGTGAGCAATTTGTGTCAAAAAAAATAGTGAGAGCTGGACTGTCCAAGGCCGTCAATTGGCCGTCATTTATTGTAAATAAAATATAACAAAATAAGGATGCAAAGCAAGTATCTATATCAATGTGTTTCACAAACAGAACGGTCAATAACTGTATCTGCTCGTCTGCCTTCTCCCCGTCATGCACTCCCGTCACCTATTTAAAGGATACACCATCAGCCCCTGTCGCAGGTGTTCACTCATCACAGGTGGGAAAGAAGGAGAAATGATTGGGTCAATCAAAACATAAAAAACTTAGATGCGGCTCCTACACCATCGATGAGCTCATGAGTACTCTGTTTACTTTAAACAGGTTTGAAAATTCAGCCTTCGCTGCCCATTTCCATTAACTGTTGATAGTTATTTGCCTCTTTATTATTTTTACAGGATTTAGAAAGTTTGTTTACTATCAGACGGCAAAAATTGTCCCTTTGCATTTATAGAAACCTAGCGTAATGCTTTAATAAACTTTAACCACAAGGTGGCAGCATAGATTCATTCCTCATTATAGGCTATTAAATAAATAATAAAAAAAATATGAATTGATAGCGTGTTTCTTGCTTGTTATTGATAATTTTATTTATTTGTGTCCATTGAAATAATTGTTGGGGTAACCTCATTATTAAAACTAGCCCACTTTATTGTAATTGACCATAAACAAAATATTACCTATGAATATTTGACCAAAATACTGCTGATAATGGCTTATTCTGTTCTGATGCTGTAGACACATAAACCATAGGGTAGGGTACGAACAATAATGTATCGTCTTAACCACTTATTTTTCGCTCAAATGCATTTTGTCATGTTGTCCACCAGATGGCGCCACTCACATGTTTTCTCCACTGGCAACGCCGGGCGGCCACTGTTGGCAGAAGCTTCGTTTTGATTTTTCGAGGTGATGAATATCGAAAGATTATTTTCTATAAATTTGCTTAATTTATACATTAATTATTTATGACACATTCAAAGGGGCATTTTCTTTCAACTTGAGTTTCCGTCGAATATGTGGAATGACATACGTTATTAAATGTAGACCTACTAGCGGACGGAGTAGGTCATCCACAAAGTCATTATTTTTAAGTATCTGGCTTATAATATGCTTATGGACCCTTTTCATAGAGACATCCTAGGATAAACAAGTGTCATAATGAATGATGGGTCTGCTCCCCGGGGCCCAGGTAGGCCTACTACCTAGTGGAGATGATCATTGACCATGTGCCCTGATGCATAAGCAGTAGAGCCATAATAAGTGTGTTTGTCTTAGGCTGACGCCTCTGTGAAGAGGGGATATCGGTCGTGTTTCTTTTGTAAGACAGAGCCGTGGTTTATGAGTCGGAGTGTGAATATACACACAGCAGCAGCAAATTTGCACACACGTGGGATTTTTCACCTAAAAGTTGATTAAAATTATAGCCTATGCGTATGAAAGACTATCGCTTTGAAACTAAAACAACAGCTAGACGAATAGTCTGAATAATACTATTAAATAACCTTACTTAATTACATTTCTACCGTGAAAGCCACGAAACCATAAGGCCTACCTGCATATATACAGTATATATATATATATATATATATATATATATATATATATATATATATATATACATATATATAGGCAAGCCATCTGGCGTGGACAAAAATACATAAAAAATTACTCCAAATTGTGGAGATGACTCTTAATCCATATTCTGATTGTAATGACTATAGTCTTTTATGATTATTCACAATACATAACCTTAATTAATTACATTTCTACCGTGAAAGCCACGAAACCATAAGGTTTCGTGGCTTTCACTATTGTTTCGTGGCTTTCACTATTGGCTTTCACTATTTGGTCGGATTCAGCTATTATGAAATGACACGACTTACTGGTGGTTAACATGTACAATGTAAGTGTTTAATGTGGATTCAGTATGTTGATCCGTCCCAGCTTCAGCATCAGCAGCACCCTGAGGGAGCCTGGCTATGGGCGCTGTCCAGGGTGCTGAAGAACAACCCTTTTGAACGCAGCCCCGGGCCGTTTTCATATCAACCACTTCAACAACAGTGTTCTGTGTTGTGCCTGGGTCGTTTCTATCATGTTCACATATGCACATTACAGAATATCCATCGACCCCCCCCCCCCCCCCCCCCCCACCCATACACGAAGCTGGGTTTATCTTCTTTGCTCATATGATGATGTTTTTTTTTAGAGATCGTGTCGTGTTATCTGTACGCTGGGATGCGGACGTCGTGCTCCGAGAGACGGATGCTTTAAGAAACGACGCGTACGACGCAACCGTGCTTACGACCTACGTCACGGCGTGCAGACATGTGGTTTTGACATTCAGTAGTCAACCCTGCTGATCACGGCTTTGCTCAACCCCCCCTCCCTCCGCTGCCAAGAGAGATTCCTTTGGTTAGAAGAACGGCGCAGAGAGATCGAGGGGCTCGTCGATTTTGCAAGGAAAACCATCGCAAGTGGGACCCGAGTTTACCTGTCGCGATCTGCAGCATCAGTCCACGTACACCCCGGCTAAAACCACCGTGTAGAAGTCATGTCTGTAGCGGGACTGAAGAAGCAATTCCACAAAGCCACTCAGGTAGGGGTCTCCTCGTTTACACACCGAACCCTTTGGCAAGAGCTGCTAAAAACCTTTTTTCACGCAGAGTCGAACAGCGTCGACTACGTGTGTAACCTGTCTTGTCCCCGGTGATGCGGTGTAGCGGCTCACCGGTCGTGTGGATGGAGGCTAAACCTATTCGGTTTCTGCAACATCGTTGTTTGGTCTCGTATTTACCCATCGCTCGGGTCTGTCTTGCCGGATTCATATCATGTGTGGCGGATTGCGGTACTGCACCACCGACCGACCATGGTGCAGGGTGGTTGTGGTGGTAGTGGGGGGGGATGGGGGATATATTGACGATCGTGTTCTTGTAAAAAAATGTATTTACTAGACACCCTGCAAACTCTTTTACATCCATATGAAGAATGTAGACGTGGATTTTCCTACGATAGCAATCCGTGATGGAAAGCATGCTATGGAGAACATGGCTTCACTATCCTACCCTTCAGATGACATTCTACATCGCTCAGCGTAGTTCTCGGTATAGCCCGGCGCTCCCATAGTCGTGTTACAGGCTGTGTGTGTGTGTTTTGAAAAACTACGGCAGCGATTATTGCGCTGCACACGAACGTTGCATAACCGTTAAGTGCGTTGTGACGGAAATCCGTCTTTACCTCCACGGTCTTCTGCTGTGACCTCGCCGCCCTCTAAATGCACACGACACGGCTACAGCTCAGCCGTGTAGTGCAGGGTCCACACGAGGAATGGAAAGACATGGACATCTTCCAAACTAATGCGCAATATATCCATATGTCCATGCACCACGTCGTTTCAAGGTTACAAAACAGGACGATTTGTATTGCAAAGCAGCAGGCATATATAATTGAAATAGACACAGGGAAATATTTATAAAATATTTCTATATCTGTTTATTTTCTGTGTATCACTATATTATGTTGATTGTGTCCTCGGTAACTGGCTGGGGTACAATATGTGACTGGATGTGTGTCATGATCTGTACTGGTATCAACAACACCTACCTAGGAGCTTTTTGCTCAAGAACTTCTGGAGAGCAGCTTTGGCGCAAAAAATCGCCTAAAAATATGAGCAGTCTCATGTCTTCCATGGTCAGAGCCCTTATCCTGGCTCCACACTCTGGTTCTCCCCTTCCTTAGAACCCTCACCCTGGCTCCTGCTCTCCGGTTCTCCCTTAGAACCCTCACCCTGGCTCCCTGCCCGCCGGTTCTCCCTTAGAACCCTCATTCTGGCTCCCTGCTCTCCGGTTCTCCCTTAGAACCCTCACCCTTGCTCCCTGCTCTCCGGTTCTCCCTTAGAACCCTCACCCTGCCTCTGCTCTCCGGTTTTCCCTTATAAACCTCACCCTGGCTCCCTGCTCTATGGTTCTCCCCTGCCTTAGAACCCTCACCCTGGCTCCCTGCGGTCCGGTTCGCCCCAGCCTTAGAACCCTCACCCTGGCTCTAGGGTTCCCTCCTGCCTTGGATCCTGACTGACGCACTCAACAGTCTCTTATCCATTTACAGTACCTAACCAGCGTCACTGCCTCTACTCTGTCACACCCCTGCTCTCCGTCACTGCCCCCCCCCGCTCCCTATCTCAGTTTCTCAGACCCCCGTTTGCATGAATAAGCTTCCTATTGTCTGCATCATCATCATCATCATCAGCTGCATCCTCATCCTCTCCTGGACCGTTCAGCAGAGGAAGAGTGTTATTCCAGGAGAAAGTAATTACCTAATCATGACACTAATAATAGCCCTGCTTGCGAAGGTCAGTGCTTGTCACATACTAACCGATCCATTGTGACAGATGAACCGAACCTTTCAGTCAGTTGTTGGTTTTCTGCCCGACAATTCAGCGGTAAACCGCAGCGTTAGGACCTGTGAGAGATAATGTTATATGAACATACTCCGCTGTTACGTTCAATTATATGTAATCAAGTTCCTCACACTCATAAATGGTGTATAGTATTAGTTAGGTTGTGTGTGTATGCGTTCAGTGGATTGAAAGGGATAATTAGTCAGGTGTGTGTGTGTGGGTGTGTGTGCGTTTGTTCCGTGGATAGAAGAGCATAATTACCTAAGTGGGTTCAGTTGATAGATGAGGATGATATGTTAGGTAAGTGTGTGTGTGAGAGCGTTTCGAAGGATTGCCATGTTCACTATACCAGAGTTTATGACGCAATTTCATTCCATACTCCTCCAGGTTCCTAAATCTCCAAATCTTCTCAGTGGGTATGACATGGCATGTAGGACACAAAGTCACTCCTCGCCTGTCGCTCTAGCTCAGACATTCTGACACACACGCGTCACGCACACACGCACAGCAACAACCGCACGCACACACACACACACAGACCTCTTCTCAAGGACAGAGGCGGAGGCAGAGAGGGCGACAAGTTTTTAGAAAACCGCTAGGCTGTAATTGGAGAAGGAGGATTTGTGTGGCGTTCGAAAACGTTAGAAATTAGAGTAAACCATGGCCAGTTGCATGGTCTTGTTTTTGGTTTTAGTCAACATTAAATCGACCATAACCGTGCCTTCCCTTCAGCCATGCGTCCCTAGCTTTAACATTTTTATTTTTTTCATATTTTACTTTTTTGTCTTTTAGCAGACGCTGTTATCCAATGTGACAGTGAATTCAGATAAATGTCAAAAAGGTGGAGATAGGGATTAGAACTCTTGCCCGGGGAGGCCCTACAGGTTAGGCATCAGACACTAGGGTTTGAACCCAGTACCTTTCAGCTGGGACTCAACCACCCTAGTAATCATACTGTCCTGCCCGGTTAATGGCAGCTTATTGGTAACAAGGTCATAGTTCATAGAAAGGAGGAATCTGATTTGAATCGTGCAAAAGGAACAAATCCTGACAGCCAGATGTTTGTTGGCACAATGGAGGCTTGATATGAGCTGGAGAGGAAAACGTGTTTTAGGATGAGTTGTCAAACAGGAGACCATGTAAGGAAGTGAAATAGGAAAAAATGTAGGTGAATAATTAAAGGAATCCATTTACATTTCATGTTGTATTCCGATTGCAGTCATTGGTCTCAAGCCTTCAGTTTCTCGTCATTTTCTCCTGCCATTCCTCCTCCTCCTCCTCCTCCTCCTCCTCCTCCTCCTCCTCCTCCTCCTCTCCTGCACCTCCTCCTGGGAGCAGGACGACAGCAGGCTCCCTGTATGGCTCAGTAATCCAGCAGGATCAGATCCCAAGTCCCAGTCCATATGGGCCCCATGCCAGCAATCTGTTCTTTCCGACCCCCACACTACCCCCCCGTCCCCCTCTTTCCCCCGTACCTACGGGTCCCTCCCTACACACCCGCAAACACTAACATGCATAAATGGCACGTGCATGCACAATTGCAAGCGCACACATGCACATACGCACACAACCATGGGTGTCATTGGATTAGGGCAGCGACAAAGAATGTAATTGAATTGGACCGGCATATATTGTTTAAGCCGCACAAATACTTTTTTTCGTTAAGGAATATATATTTTTTTAATGACTCGGGTTACTCGTATCTGTATGAATCATACAACAAATAATGTTTGTAAAAAATACGTTATATTCTATTACCCTGCCTCTGCTCCGCACCGCTATGCTAATGTCTCGCTGTCAAGCGAACAAAGTGTCTCGCGGGGCTACCTTCTCCGGCTGCGGCTCGTGGCTAATTAATGCTCTGGAAAGGACCCCTGCTGCCGTGGAAACCGCAGCAGAACTTCATCCTGTGCTTTAGTTGAGGTGTCAAAAGCACCCCAGGTGGTAGAGGGGTGCTAACGCGTTGGAGGGCTGCAGAGGGGGCCTTAGTGGCATTAGTGTCGAGGGGCTAGACCCGCACACACACATGAACGCAGTATTCTTGCATTTGCATTCTTGCGCACAAACATGCTTCTTCAGACACCTGTGCACACACATACACGCACGCCACGCACACGCGTGCACATAGGCTGCTTCATTCATATTCTCTAAATGACAATACAAACAAATAGTCAAACAGCTTCACTCAGCTTCTTTCTTGTGTTCAGTACACAGTTAACACACTCACACATGCACAAACTTGCCTATACTCACACACACGCACGCACACACACACACACACACACACACACACACACACAACCTCCACTCACCTTCCTTCTAATGTGCGTTATAAACACACTCCATCACCAAGTCATTTATTTCCGGTCCCCCTCCCACTTCTCGCCACCTGTCTCTGTGGAGCGAGGTCACCATGACGCGCGGCCGGGTGTGGGGCACCATTAACCAGTGTCCCGGGACGCTGGGCAACGGCCGTGAAGGGGAGGCCCAGCCCAGCTCCCGCTTTAACGACCAATCAATAGCTTGTGTGTGTGTGTGTGTGTGTGTGTGTGTGTGTGTGTGTGTGAGAGAATGTGGGTGAAGTTGTGTGTATGTTCTGCGCATGGTAGAAGGTGAGTAAGTGTGTGTAGGTGAGTGAGGATTGAGAACGGGTGTCGTTGCATGCGTCTGTATGTCTGTCCTGTTCATTTCAAAGAGTTATGGAAAATGTGTGTGTGTGTGTGTGTGTGTGTGTGTGTTTATCTCTTGGAGTACTTCTTCCCTCATTGTGCTCCTTTAACAGACTTCAACACAGATGTAATGACTCTATTTTTATCAGTGCTTTTACGTCACAGATCAACTCAGCCCTGAGCGGGTGCAGTGAGTCATATAGGAGCAGATGCCACCTCTGTGACCGACGTGTGTGTGTGCGTGCGTGCGTGTGTGTGTGCGTGTGTGTGTTTGTGTATGTGTGTGTGTGTGGTACATGTGTAATTGAAAAGGTATGGCATGTGTTGCAGGGCTGTCTACTTTAACATAATATTCAGAAAGATATACTTAGAAAAAACGTGTATATATTTTGAAGGACCTGCAGCACTCGGAAGTGAGTGATTGTTACGTTCTTTCTTATTGGTCTATTAAACCAAATTCCAACGTACATTCATTCTATGTCAGTCTAGACACAGTGTTTCCTGTTAATAGATGTCACTATAGTAACCAACCTCTATATTATACTGTATCCCAAGTGCGATCACCCGGCTTCAGAACGAAGTGCTTATAATTTATACCTCTCCTTGGAAAACATCCCATAGAATATGGCGACATCCTTCATGGGTCCGGGCTTCACATCTCATCTTTCAACATCCCCCAAACGAAGGAGAAGACGAAGGTCTGACGCTGGCCTTGCACATTTTCTCGGATTAAATCATAAACTGTAACTGTAACTTTAAAAACAGGATTGGCAGCTTCTATGGAAAAATGTGTGTGTGTGTGTGTGTGTGTGTGTGTGTGTGTGTGTGTGTGTGTGTGTGTGTGTGTGTGTGTGTGTGTGTGTGTGTGTGTGTGTGTGTGTGTGTGTGTGTGTGTGTGTGTGTGTGTGTGTGTGAGTAGGTTTGTGTGTGTGTCACTGTCAACGGAGAGGGTTGGCAGAATCAGGTGCACACACATCTACTTTGAAAGAAGATGTACTGAAATCTGTTCCCCACAGTAATAACGTTAAAAACAGCGTCCCCTAAACAGCGTTATTGCTGTACCCTTACTTCAGTATTCAAATCATTTACAATAATGCATTATCTGTAATTATATATTTTAGGTTATCTTTTGGATGGGAGGCACGGCCAGGTGAGAGTGTGAGAGTCTAGATCATATATATGCTTATTGATTAACTGTAAACTCAATAATACAGGAGACGGAGAGATAATGAATGGAGATCCCCTCTCACAGCTCTGTCGTGTTCTGTAACAACGACAGCCAGATGGACCTTGTGATTATGAATGACGTCTCCAGTTACCTCCTAGTTAAAAAGCACCAGTTTTATTGAAGATGATGGTGATGGGCTTCCATGAGTCAGTGCAGAAGGGATTTGCGCAGTGAATGAATGGCATCCCAATGGCTCATTTTTATTCCTGTTTTCTAGATGGCTGCATCATTTATGCATCTCTAGCTCAGCATATCCACACACACACACACACAAACACACACACACACACAATTATCTTGTTTATCTTGGAAACTAGCTTTCTCTAGTTTGCAAGTACGCATTCTGCACTAGTGTGTGTGTGTGTGTGTGTGTGTGTGTGTGTGTGTGTGTGTGTGTGTGTGTGTGTGTGTGTGTGTGTGTGTGTGTGTGTGTGTGTGTGTGTGTGTGTGTGTGCACGTGTGTGCACGTGTGTGCACATGGGAGAACCTCAGGGTCCAAGGATGTGGTGGCAGATTGCGAGTGGGTGACTCATCCTTCCGTGCATTTTAGCTGGCACAGTGTACCACAGATCTCGTGCACTTCAGACCTCCTCGTGCACGACAGACCTTCACGTGCACGACAGACCTCCTCACGTGCACGTGAGGGACACGGCAACCGACAAACCCAGCTGGGAGATTAACAGATGGGGAGAGAGGAAGTGATGGAGCAAGTGAGAGAGCGAGAGGAGAGCGAGGAGGGAGGGAGGTAAAAGGAGAGGCATGGAGGTAGGAAGATAGAGATGCAGGTGGAGGAGAGGGGAGGGATGGAGCTGTGACAGAGGAAAGAAAGGATGAATTAAATCCCTCTTGAGCCTGTCGTGACTGAGTGGACGAGATAAACCATGCACAAAAAGATATAGTAATAAAACCTAGGTGAGATAAATAAGGGGAAGGGATGGAGTAGTAAACGTTTATTACACCTCTGATGTGCTCTCCGATCACACAGAGGGATGGAGGAGGAAATAGTTGTCTTCAAGACTTTCTGTTTCCTGTTTAAATAACTCTTAATATATCTTACATTTCACCTGTTTTATACACCACACTGGGGCTGTAATGATTGGCTGGTTTGATAAAGCTTTTCATTACATTACAAGTTTTGGAAACAGTAAAATGGAATCCATTAATAAGTCCTAAAATACCCACATGCAGCTCACCTCTATTTATATGTTAGGGTTAGGAATTGGGAGCATAAAAACATAAATAACTTTGAAATCGAACAATGAATGAAAGTGTAAATGGTCCAGGGTTTGATTCGATTTTGCACCGGCTATCCTTGAGGTAGTCCTTAAAAGAGACTTAAATACCATGTATGTAGTATAGTATAGTACAGTATGGTTCGCATGTGTCAAACACAAGGGCCCGGGCTCAAATCAGGCCCTTGGTCAAAAGGCCCTTGGCCTTTGCAATCATATCAGCTCCCAATAAATGTAGTTTTTGCATCTCCCATGATGCGTGGCACTAGCAAGACCCAGCAAGCACTGCGAACCTGCCCCTACGTTGGTGCTGCGTGCAGAACTGCTGCACCTCCCTCCCCCCCATCCCCACACGAAACCATACGCTACATCAAAGGACGCATACTCAGGATTTCAGGACCCCTCACTGTGACAACGGCACCATTTATTTAGTGCTAGGCGCGAGCAACCTGCAGTGGAGCGTTCAGTCAGCCTGCTGGTTCTTCATCGCCAACGTTGTCAACGGAAGCAGCCAAGCTAACCAGGCAGGCGGTCGCAGGATTCCATAAACACTCAAATATTGATTTTATAGTTAATAAAAAGAGAATCACTTTTCCCCTTCAAAGTTAGTGATTTATTTTTGTCCTACTTACTGTACAGTTTCCTGCTATGATAAGAGATGTATATGGCCCTTGAAGCTGTTCTGATTTTTGGTATGGCTTCTGCAGAGATTGAGTTCATTCATAGATAGATTGTGTACGTATACATGTCCTCTGGTTAGGCTTTCCTCTTGTAAGGCTGTCCTTTTGTCCTCTTTTAAGGCTGTCCTCCTGTGAGGCTGTCCTTCTGTGAGGCTGTCCTGTCCTCTTGTGATGCTGTCCTTCTGTCCTCTTGTGAGGCTGTCCTTCTGTCCTCTTGTGATGCTGTCCTTCTGTCCTCTTGTGAGGCTGTCCTTCTGTCCTCTTGTGAGGCTGTCCTTCTGTCCTCTTTTAAGGCTGTCCTTCTGTCCTCTTGTGAGGCTGTCTTTCTGTCCTCTTTTAAGGCTGTCCTTCTGTCCTCTTGTGAGGCTGTCCTCTCGTTAGGCCGTCTCCCTGGTTTGACCCAGGCCCAGGCTCAGCTCTGCACTGCAGCAGGAGTGGTTTTCTGTAACCATGGGTACAGGACATGCCTGCAGCCTATCAGCATCCTGCCGTTCACCCTGACATGCAGTCATGCAGAGTGTATTGCCTCTAATGCACCTGTCTTCCAGGGGAAAAGTATGTGTAGAATGTTGGTGTATTTTAGTGTCTCTCTTTTGTTCACATTTCTAGTCTAGGAACAGGCCAGGGCCTCTCATACTGATACAAGGTGCTATCTCCAACATTCTGCCATTGTTATGTCTCAACAAGGTTGAACCGACCTGGTCCTCCGGGACATAGCCAGGGCCATATACCTTATCAAGGCTGAGAGTGCTTCTGTTTACGTGTTATTCATGTATCCCCTTTTTGTATAATACTCGCCCCAACCCTTTGGTTCGGTGAGAAGAGGGTTCGACAGCCAAGGAACAAGTCATCAAACTGCTCCTCAACCGGGTCCACTATAGATTATTCAACCTAAGTCTGTATCTCGCTGTATTACATCCTGGAATAAACCATCTATTTAACCCTCGGATCCAACCTGTGAAGTTGCTTTGATTTCGACTTCAAGAATTACTACTACGACGAAAAATACACAACGCAGAGTCTGTCCGAACAGTTTAGAAATAAGCTGAAATCGATCAGTATACATGTCCTCTGGTTAGGCTTTCCTCTTGTAAGGCTGTCTTTTTGTCCTCTTTTAAGGCTGTCCTTCTGTCCTCCTGTGAGGCTGTCCTTCTGTGAGGCCGTCCTGTCCTCTTGTGATGCTGTCCTTCGGTCCTCTTGTGAGGCTGTCCTTCTGTCCTCTTGTGATGCTGTCCTTCTGTCCTCTTGTGAGGCTGTCCTTCTGTCCTCTTGTGAGGCTGTCCTTCTGTCCTCTTTTAAGGCTGTCCTTCTGTCCTCTTGTGAGGCTGTCCTCCTATACGTGCCACTGTCGTTAGGCCGTCTCCCTGGTTTGACCCAGGGAGGACATGCCTGCAGCCTATCAGCATCCTGCCCTTCACCCTGACATGCAGTCATGCAGAGTGTATTGCCTCTAATGCACCTGTCTTCCTGGGGAAAAGTATATGCCTTCATGCCCAAAATAACTGTTTCCTTTTAAATCAATGTGTGTGTGTGTCTACCTTTTAAAAAAAAAAAAACTTTATAGGGTTCCTTTCCACATCCAGGCTGAAGCACGGCTTCTGTGTGTGTGTGTGTGTGTGTGTGTGTGTGTGTGTGTGTGTGTGTGTGTGTCTCTGTGTGTGTGTGTGTGTGTGTGTGTGTGTGTGTGTGTGTGTGTGTGTGTGTGTGTGTGTGTGTGTGTGTGTGTGTGTGTGTGTGTGTGTGTGTGTGTGTGCACGTGTGTGTGTGCACGTGTGTGTGTTTGTGTGTGTGTGCACGTGTGTGTGTGTATGTGCACGTGTGTGTGTGTGTGTGTGTGCATTTGGGCCTACATCTATGTGTGCACTAGGGATGAGTCGGTCGCGACCGATTCGTTCACAACGAACGAATCCCGAACGTGAACGACAAGAACTGGTTCCCCAAAACAAGAAGAACTGGTTCTTTGATTTTTTTTTTTCAACATAAAACAAAAATATGGTCACGTAAATAAAATATACAAACGAACAGAGCTTCGTCTCCCCGCGACCTTATATCGATTGAGTCTACAACGTTCTCAGATTCAGCCAATGAGAGGTAGCAATGGTGTTGCCATGGCACCTGGGTAAACAAATGACAAGGTGGTACCGTCGAATTTGCGTGCTTTCTCTGTCTGACGTATCTTGGGTCATACCATTCGACGTGGGGCCACTCATATCTCCCCCTACATTTCCCGAAAATAGACTTGACCTCCATCTGTTTATTGGATAGACGCATTTCCCAATCCCAGGAGTCTTTGCTCCATTCTACGTCAATTCAAGAACAAACAAAGAAATTAAACTGCAGTTTGTATTTTTTATTTATGACCAAGAAGGTTCTGTAACGCCTGATTAATGAAGAATTAAATGTAAAATAAAATGATAATTATAAAACCATGAATGACATATAAGAGAGTAAGCAAGTGGTAAATAAATATTGGTGGGATGTTTGGTTGTACTATATAGTATATCTTGTCGATTTTCACGGGGGTAGAGCCTCGAAGTCGCTTAAATTATGCTCAGGGCCGTCTCGCGGGGGGGGGCAGACACCTGTGAGATTCCCTGTCAAATGACGTAATCTGACATAACAAACTATCGTATTGGTCCGAATATAAGACGACCCTGATTATAAGACGACACCCGTTTTTCAACACAAACATTTAGAAAAAAAAGATTTGCAGAACAAAGAACAAAGAAATGACAATAATAATAATGCCAGTAAAGGCCACGGCACTTTCAAGGCAAAATATGTACAGTATGATTCAAAATGAATATCAAGCAATAATCAAGCAACATTGTGAATATCTTTAAATAACAGAGAAAATACAGGCCACATATTTAACTAAACTTAACTAAAATTCGCAAAATTTCTCCTCCGATTTCTCTCTATCCCTCACACGCGTCCTCTGCCCCGCTGTGTTCGCTCTCGCTGTCAAACTCTCCGGTCAACCTCACTGAAACGACCACTTTGAGGACCACGGTAGGATTTGCGCTGACTGTTGGCATCTTTGAGACGTTGTTTTGGTGCTCGCCATCTTCTTACGTTACACTCCGTGACCCCGAACTTCTTGGCAGCTTGGCAGTTGTTACTTGACTCTGCCTTATTGACGACCATTATTTAAAAATTGGCATCATAGCTCCTCCGCTGTTGTTGATTGACCTGACCCAGTTTTGAGCCACTTGTCTCTAAATGCCTGTCTTTAAACACCGGTAACGGTCTGGTTGTTAAGGACGCTGGACTACTTCTTCCCGGAACCAATTCCTGGCGCCACCTGCGGCCGCGAATGTGTATTATTGACATTTAAATGTAGAGGCGAAGAAGAGAAACTGCGCTCTGAATACTAGACCCTGAATATAAGACGACCCGACTTTTTCGGACCTATTTCGAGGGGAAAAAAGGCCGTCTTGTATTCGGACCAATACTGTAATCAAAACGAACGAATCAAACGAACGAATCGTTATAGTGAACTGAACTGAAAGAACAAGTTCCCGGAAAAGAATCAATTTGCCCATCCCTAGTGTGCACCCATAACATAAGTATCCCAGTGGTCCTATCCTGGATACTGGCCAGTAGTCTTCGCTGTTTTATTTCCATATGTTAGGGGAGAGACCAGCTATGCCTCCTACCTGTCTCTCTACTGTTTTGTTTCCATGTGTTAGGGGAGAGACCAGCCATGCCTCCTACCTGTCTCTCTACTGGTTTGTTTCCATATGTTAGGGGAGAGACCAGCTATGCCTCCTACCTGTCTCTCTACTGGTTTGTTTCCATGTGTTAGGGGTGAGACCAGCCATCTGCTGGTCTCTCTGCTTCGGCTCTCGGTGATTAAGGTGTTCTCCAGCTGTCCACTGCAGGGCCGTTTATAAACCTCACAGTATTTCTGTGTGTCTGCCAACATGAAGGCAATACGCTGCTGTGAAAACAGGCACATTTTATTAAATGGTCTCGATTGCTGCAATGAAATGACAAGGCATTGCAGCAATTGCAGCAGTCCATTTAAAGAAAGTGTCTCTTTTTGAAAGGTTGGTTTTGAACCGTTGCAATTTAACAATGACCTGGAAACTCTGAACCGGGTCAATTGATAGCTTAAAACGCAACAGGATATCTTCAGTTCGTCCATGCTTTGTACATCTTGTCCCATTACAAAATAAAGAAATGAAGTCACCATGTTTTAAAGTACTTTATCAGAGAATTATCAGAGTAGGATGCTTGAAAGCTCATTTCTAAGAAAGCGTTTGATCCACAATGAAATACTCAATTGAAATGTCAAAGCAGCACAAAGTTCATACAAACAGGGCATTAGCATGTTTGGAAGGCTTTAAACCTTGTTTGAAATTCCATCAGAAAGCGACTCTGCATCTCTGGGATTATGGTTGGCAGACCAAGAAAGGCCACCAGGGATCTGGGTTTATACTGCCGATCTGTAATGTCGTATATATGTATTCATACCTTTCATATGTAACGATTTTAGAACGTTTATTGGATTTTGAGAATGAGAGGGATTTTGTGTGCTAAGAGGCAATGTGTACCTCATCCATGTATTTCTTGGTGCATATTTGCTACATGTCAAAGATTTAAACGACTCAATCCGCTGCATTTTCCATTGGGAAAAGACTTGAGTGGTCGAGAATCTGGCCGATTCTGGCGGGGTGTGAATAGTCGACTGTTACTGCAGAGCCCTGCCTTCTGGAGGCTTTGATAGGAAGAGACGTGTGGTTCTCAGTGGATGCATGGTGCCTCTCTGTCACTCCTTTCCCAACCATCTCCTCCTCTACTTCCATAGTCTCTCTCTGTATATCTGTCTCTCTCTATCTCTCTCTGCGCATCAGTATTCAGGCCATGGCTAATGTTTTATTCAGTGCTACGTGTCACGTATTCTGGGCATCGTGCACTGCAGGGAAACACAAGCTAGGCTAGGGTAGTCAGGGCTGGAGGTTTGCAGACAGTAAGCCTCAAAACCTGCGATGATGCAATTGTTTTTTTCTGCAATATTTTTTCTAAAATAAAGGATTTATAAGGGTTGAGTGTTGGATGACAAAAAAGTGTAGGATAATGAAGAATATATTCATAAATCATGGTGGATGGAGGGCGTCAGGTTTTCTTCTCAATCGAGGCTCATAAATAATCTGTTGGGGTTTTGTGTGTTATCCTACCGCCTGGTTATGGTCGTAGCATACCGTAATGCTACACAGAGCAGCCATTAAACAGAACATATATCCCTGATAATGGCCAGCCCTGCAATTAACCGAGCACGACTCCAATAACCATGTCGACAGGCCTGGCTGGGGCATTCCTAGCCACACATTCGCCGTGATCATCAATATTAAAGTCCTCAACACAGAGTGTCCTCATGTCTCTTTAATAGTGAGCCAGCGGTGTGCTCTGGAGTGGTGGAACGGTGGGGAGGGAGGGAGAGGGGGAGGGAGTGGAAAGGTCAACATGTTGTTTGATTTACTGCTGAGAAAGTCTCTTGTCTGCCTGGGGTGGGGGAAGTTCGAGTGATAAAAAGTCACATCACTCCACAGCCCAGGGGTCAGGGGTCATGACCCTTCCCCACCCCCCCCCCCCCCCCCCCCACCCACACAGACACACACGCACACACACACATCCTGTTCAACGCAAAGTGAAAGTGATAGAAAGAGAATAGAAATGGACTTGCTGTCATGACCTCTCGCTTCTGTTGATATGCATTGTAGACGCCAAATGAATTATGCACGTACGACGCCGTAAACGACACACTCTGTGCCTCCTATACGCGCCACAGCTCTGTGACATCAAGACACAGAGAGAATGAGCCAGAGCCAAATAGACAATACACAAAATGGTGGAGGTGTAAACAGAGAAGAGAGAGGGGAAACGACAGAGGGGTAGGATGATGTAGAGCAAAGGTAATGGAGAGAGAGGATGGGATGGGGAAGACGAGGAGGATGGCGGGGGGACTGTGATGGGATGAGAGGAGAAACCCGGAGAGGGTTAAGAGGAGCAGATGAAGACAGTTTGAAAGGAGGAGGTATGAAGGCTGGAGAGACTGAGGAAATGATCAAGAGGAGAAGGTGGGGGATGGAAGGTCTGAAGAGGGGAGGGGGAGGAAGAGGAGGGGGGGGGTGCAAAGACTGAAGAGAGAAGGTGGTGGAGAAGTGACAGATAGAGACTGGTGAGAAGAGGAGGTGTGCGTGGAGAGAAATGGAAAGGAGGAGAGACTGATGATGAGGAGGAGAAGGATGTGGAAAGAAAGGGAGCAGAGGAAGAGCAGTGGAAGGAATGATAAGAGAAGAGGAGAAGGAGCAGGCAGCTGTGTCCTCAGTGTGTACCACGCTGGGTGCCACCAAGACAAAAGAGCAGAGTAATGACTGGTGGCCCCAGCCAGAATTCCCATATGCATGAACGTGCACGTTAGCCACTCCCGATTCTGCAGATGGTGTGTGTGTGTGTGTGTGTGTGTGTGTGTGTGTGTGTGTGTGTGTGTGTGTGTGTGTGTGTGTGTGTGTGTGTGTGTGTGTGTGTGTGTGTGTGTGTGTGTGTGTTTGTGTGTCCCAGCTGACTCAGTACTGTATCCACGGATGGAGCAGCTCCAGCAGAACATTGCACCCAGACCAGGGTGTGTCTTCATGGAGCCATTTTGAGTCCAAGACGTGTGTGCCTTCCCTCAAATCACAACCAACAGGGTTCAATGAGAGATGAGACACTCACTTAGACACTCCTTAAAGAGGCACCGTCACATGCTCCTATTTCTAATACATGAGAGCACTGCTTCATACGTGTGTATTGAAGGAACGATGAAAAATGAATCCTCAAGATCGACTGTTTCCAGGATTCCATTTCTCTGTTGATCCGATTCAGGAAATGATGTCAGTGGTCAAACTTTTTGGCTGAAGCTGTGTTGATGTCGCAGACGGCAAGTTTTTCCACAGCATGCATATGAAGCAGAATAGCCAAGCACGGCAGTTCCCTTCATCTCGCCACCTATAGAGAGGCGGTCTCACAGAGTTGGTCTCACAGCCACCCCCTGTGACGTCCGTCTGATGTGTCCCAGCTCTCTGAGAGGAGGCCACAGTATCTCTCACTATAATGCAAGAAGTCCACAGAAAAGGTTGGCTGGAGACCAGATAAATTGTGTAGAGACTGCAGAGGGCCTACTGTCCTCGAAGTTTGTTTTGCTGCATTGACTAACTAAAACTTCCATCCACTACTGCCAAGAAATGCATGCTTATTAATGCACCAAGAGGGGGTCTTTATAACTCAAAGCACAGCTCCTGCTTGTTCCTTGGACAGAAAGTGCTTCTAAGCTTGAGTGTTATGTTGGGATGCTTATTGTTGGCACTTTTCCATGTGAGTAAACGCGAGTGCCTGCATGTGTATGGATTCAGAACCGTGTAACCGCAACCTTTTGTTGTTATTGTTGTGCTGTAATTCCATACTTCTAAACAAATTGTCCCTGGTATCTATTGATATTATCCAAGGTTTTACATCAACCCTTACATGTTTAGATTGATACGTGTGTATTACATTCGTTCTTCATAAATAAAACATGGAAAAATATCTATTGGAATGATGTGAGGATTACAGCAGATTGTGTAAGGGAGTGTGTTGCTTGGATAAACGTGTAAACTGTGATCTTTCTCACACTTTGATCAAATATATCCCCCCACGTTGTGCAAGATATAAATAACCAGTTACTTGCTTCTCTGGACTGCTGTCGTTTTATTATGAATCTTGCCTATTTTTCCTGGTTGAATGAGCCTTTTAATGGTTTTCCTTGTGTCGTCTTTGTGCTAATTTACAGTTATTAATTATCCAGACGCTTAAGCAGTGAGCTATTATCTTTGTCTGCTTTTAGCTAAAGCAATTTAAAATAGTTTAGGTCGGTTGCCATAGCGTGCTAGCTTAATAGCTGTCTTTAAACTATCTGTGATTCAGTGAGATAGAAAATGTGTCTGATTTCGTATGAATTACTTGAAAAGAGATGACAAAGTGGAAAAGACTGCAAAAGTGTGGTTTGCTGTTCATTTTCGGTACATATGCTAGCATTTCTTTGGGAAACTTATTTTTATTTGAGTGCATTTTAAGCTCATTGGATTACCTAGGTATCCGTGATAGCCTTATGTACACGACGCATACTATAATATATTAATATATTATATTTTACAAAAGAAAAGCCAGTGAAACAATGAAAGATAATATCTTCCAATAATATAAGCTGCTATACACATTCCTTGCCAATGCTATGAGTCACTTCCTGTCCATTAGTACATCATCAAGGAAAGACACACCCCTGACCTGACCTAATAAAAGTTTAATCAATACTAACTCTGGCTCAGTTAATCTCACACACACACACACACACACACACACACACACACACACACACACACACACACTGTGCATAATATGATGAACCATCTGCAGAATTCTGATAGGTCCATGTGTCCGGTTGGCTCACACAACAGCATACTAATTATATGAAATAGGTTTCGTAAGGGTGGAGACAGGAGAATTCTCTTTCATGTAGCTTAAACGCTTTGAGTGCGACAAAAGTGCTATAGAATTTAATTTATTATTATTATTATTATTATTATAATTATTATTATTATTATTTATGTCTGAGGTAACATTAAACGGCAGCCATGACTGTCTGTAAATTAAGCTGATGAGCACGAAACAATCATGGCCTATAGGAGCCTATAGCTGACTCGTGGTAGGTGGATTCAGAAAGACCATCTGCCACGAGTCAATGGGAAGAGATGCGATTTCATTCTCATAATGCAAAGCCAATCATTTTTCCTTCGTTCCGTTAGGATCTCGTCTTCATATCAAGTTTTTCTGAGATCCTGATTGAAAGCTATATGTAATTACAAAGTGATAAACGATTAATTATTCATGAGTTTTGGCCATTTAAGTCTTGGCCTCAATGTGCCCCCGTATGGTTTATTTCCGCTTAAAAGATCGGAAAAACTTGCGGCTCTCTGTCAGTCTGAAGCGCACCCTTGAAACGGTTGTGTTAACCCAACGGGTGACGTCCAGACTGTGGGTAACACGACTCAGGACTGGGGGGAGTTGGGTTTCACTGCAGTATTGATTTTGGTGCTGATGCGAGGCAGCCTGTTTCTCCCCAGCTCCCTCTTTCTGCCGGCCCCCTCTCCCCCCACCCCCCTTCTCTCTCCTCACCCCCTCCATGTCCATCAGGAATCTATGTTCAATTCATCTTCCTTAGTGTTTGTGTACAAACACACACACACAAACTCCGACACCGACACAAGCATGCCGACACACACACACACACACACACACACACACACACACACACACACACACACACACACACACAGCCATGAGGCAGTGTTTTGTATTGGTTCTCGTGTCGGTCTGGTGTTGTGCCTAAAGAAACCTGTGTTGGAACAGATAGAAGAGGAATTTTTGCATCAGGGATCTGGGGTGAAGTGGAGTGTGTTTGTCTTTGATTGTGCGTGTGTGTGTGTTGTTTATGCTGTCAGGTATTTGTCAAATTACAGGCTACTCTC
Organism: Gadus chalcogrammus; assembly: GCF_026213295.1. Classification (NCBI taxonomy): domain Eukaryota; kingdom Metazoa; phylum Chordata; class Actinopteri; order Gadiformes; family Gadidae; genus Gadus; species Gadus chalcogrammus. The sequence continues at coordinate 15,628,815 of NC_079414.1, read as the reverse complement.
TCTCCCTTTGTTTGCCAGAACTTTCCCTCTGGAGTGCTCCTGAGTGGAGGTGGGACCTTTTGGGTCTTTGCTAGCGGTCTGCCCCGAGCAGGAGTGTACCGTTGAGTATACTTTAGTTAGCTCTCTCTGTTGAGGAGGACATCCGCTTCCATTCACCTCCCTCCTTGACTCGTATGCCATCATTATATCCTCTCCTCCCATCCTCTCTTTGTTTCACTTCCATATTCGGTGAATTCTCATTTTGTAAAGGTGAGGAGTATTAATTATCCACAACGTGTCCAGAAGTCCCTCGTTCTCCGTCGACATGACAGTCGATCGATGTGCGGTTTGGTGTATCGATTTCCTTCTAAAATAACAAATCAGGACACCACACCTCCTCCATCACTGCCACACCTTTATGCAGCAGAAGACAATTCTAGCTAACAATTTCACTGACAAATGCATCCATGGCATCAATACATTGACTGTTCTACTGCCTTGGACTGCAGGGCGGTTAATGCAGATTATAATGCCTTCTATGTTGTGTGCCAGCATTTAAGTTAAATAATTTATCGATGCTGTTCCCCCAGTTGATTCAGTGATGTGCAGCTATGAAAGGGAAATGAGGAATGGAGAGTTTTTGCTAAGAAGTACTACAGTGCTAAAATATTTAAACCTTCTCCCTCCCCCTTCTCCACTTTGTTTCTGTGCACGTGTTCACGTTTCTTGCCGTGTGATTCAGTGAGAAAGCACCCATGTGAAATGGTAAATGGACTGTATTTATATAGCGCTTTTATCCAAAGCGCTTTGCAATGTTGCATTCACCCATTCATGCACACATTCACACACCGATGGCGGCGTCAGCCATGCAAGGCGACAGCCAGCTCGTCAGGAGCACTTAGGGTTAGGTGCCTTGCTCAGGGACACCTCGACACTCGCTGGGGTTCGAGCTAGCAACCTTGCGGTTGGCAGCCAGTCCGCTATACCTCTTGAGCTACTGCCGACCCATGTCCGAGCTATAAATACGTTTTCGGTGGTCGGATGATAATTTTAACGTCCACATCTTGGATCTCTAAACTTGAGTATGACCGAAAGGAAATATAAGATGTTACAACATTTCAAAATGTCTTACGTCTGCAGGGCCTCGATGGCGCTTCACTACCTGTTTTTTTGATTTAGAGATAAAGCTTATTCACTAAAAGCGCTATCAATATATTGCTTGTCATTCGATTACCAATCTCCGGTCGATTGCATCTGAATGATAGAATCAGTCTCCTGGGAGACGCTCCTGCCTCCCCTCTCTTTGACTCGCTGCCCCGGTCTTATCTTTCTCTTTTTCTTTTTTCTCACCATTACCCTGAAATCTTTAACTCACTCGTACTGTTGTCTTTCCGTCACAGAGAGTAATCGTACCAGGAGTGAAACCACACAACCCCAATGGAGGATTTGTTTGAGTTCCAATAGCTTCTCCTGAGCTAATACCGCTCCCTTCACGTAGCTAGCAAAAATGGACGGCTGGCGTACAATGTAAAGCAAAAAGGGAGAGGGGAATGTGTGATTCTGAGCAGCGTGGCATCTCCCCCCCTGTCATATGGTGCGCTAATGACATGACTGAACATATTGACATGGATGGCGTGGGTACGTTGAGTTATTCGCACCTTGTCATGGCTGCCACACGGAGCGGCGGCCGAGGTGGGGCCAGCCTTTAAAATAAATATACGCGTCAAATTTAATTCAATTGAAACACCTCGACAAAGAGTAAAAGACATTTTACTTTCCCTGCTGCTTATAATTCAACCGCAATCTTCTGTCAATTTTCCCACGCCACACGTCAAATAAAACCCGCTTCTGTCATTTATCGAGTGGAAGGGGACGCCGACCGGGTTCTCGTTCAGTGGTTTCAGCCGCGTAGCGCCGCTTCAGGAAACACAGAGGGGGCTCACAGAGGTTGTTTTGCATTCACATGGAGAGCGTGTGTATATTTAGATGTCAAAACATGCAGGACTCATGGGACGGGACACACATCAGCACACATGATGGAGTGGCAGCTGGAGTCTCCGGCCGCACGTGCAGCCGTCAGACTCTCCCTTCGCGAGTTTCCTCCCTCCTGTTATATAAGAGCCGGGCAGAGGCTTACACACCAGATTACCACCCCATGGGCCTCGCTCTCCCTCGGCCGAGAGAGAGAGAGACCAGAGAGAGACGCAGAGGTCGGGGAGCTACGCAGCCTGCGGAGCCGCGCGGTTGTGGAGCTGTGTCCAACCGGTTTGTTCTGGACACAGGTTTATTTCTGATGCACATTTGGATAGGTTATTTGTGGCAATTGATGATTGAGATCTTGGTTAGGGCTGATTCGAATGTATCAATTAATAAATGTCATTTGGTGGACACTTTTGTCTTATTATAATTACTCTAAAACAGAAGGCTCAAAAGTACCCCGAGTCTGGATAGACAAAAATAATAAAAAACAAAATAATCTAGGGAGAATAATCTTTTTTTTTACTGAAGATAAAAAAGGAAAAAGCTTAACACACAGAATTCCAACAAAAGCAGTCTAACACATCGGCTGCTTTAAAACTGGGGCAGATAACGTCAGCAATGTGAGGATGAGGAATATGATGATGATAATGATGATGAAGTCAAGGACACCGAGACCTTGATATAGGGAGACGAGGAGAGGAGCGGAGAGATGAATATTATTCTGAGGAAATCAGCTGGATGAAAGCATAGGTTTTGTTATGAAACTGTTTGTGACATTCAAACATTTGCCATTTCCCACTCAGTCATGAGCCCTCTCCCTCTCACCTTTCCTCCATGTTTCCCCCTCTCCTATTTCTCCTCTATATCTCTCACTCCGTCTCTCTCCTTTCTCTTCCTCTTTTTTCTCTCCTTTCCTCTCTCTTGCTCTGTCACTCTATCCCTCTCTGTCCCTCAGTGTCTGGCAGTCCTCCTCTCCCCTCCCCCTGCCTGCAGATTGGGCCGTACAGCGGTGTCCTCGTGTGCTCCCCCTCAGAATGCAGCAGGTACAGAGAGACAGGAGCTGTGCTGTGCTGTAAGGTGTTAATCCCTCACCAAGCTCCGCCACGTTGTCTGGGTAAAATACCCTCTAATCAGGATATGGAGAGCAGAGGAGAGGAGAGAAGAAGCCAGAGATTAGTGCGCTGGAGCCCTGTCCCTCTTCTCTCCCTCTCCCTCTTCCTCTCCCTCTCATCCCCTCCTCCCCTTGGGCACCAGCATGAGTAAGTAAGAATGAATTCCTCCTCTTCCTCCATGCACACCATATATGGGCTTGCTTCCTTCCTGGTCTTGCCCGTCCTCCTCTGCGGATAGAAGGAGGAGCCTGTAATGGAGGAGCAGGGCGTGTAGGGGAGGTTGGGCGTTGGGGGTTGAGATTTGGTCAGGGAGGACCCCTCCTCCTCCTCCTTCTACGATTCGTCTCCCCTGGAGCGGTCACCCCCCCCCCCTCCCCCCTCCTGCTCCCCCTGCTATTGTCCAGTTGCTGCCCTGCGCCGCTAATAACCATGCTAATCACTGCTGGCGTTGTTTAATCTCCTCCCCGCCCCGGGAACAGTTAAAGCACAGGCCTCCATGTGCCCTGCCAGGATTAGACTGACCAGGATGGGGCGGGGAGGTGCTGTCTCACATTGAGCTCCATGTGACCGACGGCGTCACTGACGCTAATGCTAGCAGCGTGCACTAGCAGCGTGCGCTAACAGTGCTAGCGGTGCGCGAGCTGCCGGCTGTGTGGATGCATCCGCAGATTAGCAGTCAGTGGCCATCGGGCCAGAACCAGCAACGGTTCCTCTGCTGCTCGTAAAAAATAAGATTTTTTTTCGGGTAATGGTTTCAGTCACAGTGTTCAGAGAGTTACATTGCAGAGATAAGAGGTAAGAGATGAGGCTGGCTCTTGGAGACGGCTCTCTTCTCCTGCTAGTCCTCTGGGGCAGAAGCATATGCTCCAGACACATAATTGGGTCTCTTGTAAGGCTCTATGCAAAGTAATTATTTTTTTCAATTATTATTAGTTCTTCAAGCTATTATTGTTATTATTATTAATATAATTGTCCCCTAATAGACCCCTGTATAGGAGTGTGTGTGTGTGTGTGTGTGTGTGTGTGTGTGTGTGTGTGTGTGTGTGTGTGTGTGTGTGTGTGTGTGTGTGTGTGTGTGTGTGTGTGTGTGTGTGTGTGTGTGTGCGCGCACGCGTGTGTGTGCGCTCCTGTGCATGTCGTTGTGCGTGACCTCTTCATTCAGATTTTTTTTTGGTGTTTTCAACCTATTAATAACCTCTACTACTATTGTCTGACCCAGGACACTAATGGAAGCTGAGATTGATCCAGCCATCTGAAGGGGCAATTCTATTTTTAAAGAGGAGGAATCAGCTCTATTGATTACCATGATGGCGGAGTGGTTTTGAGTATTCTAAAGGGTTATATTTGTTCTTGGTAAGGCAGTTTCAGCAGCACCTTGTCAACTAGTGTTGGGTGAAGACCACACCGTTTTCGATAGACCGTTAGTCAGTAAAATGACCATCAATCTTAAATCATTTATGTGTCTAATTGGATGCAGCCTATGTCTTGGAGTGTCAGTAAAAACTGTAGACAGTTAAAGACTGGTGACATACAAAGTGAATTATTTATCTTATGTTTGAAAAGTAAAACTTCTCGGTATACTGTTGTGAAATGACAAATTTCCGTCCAATGTGAGAAACCATAGCTTTAGTTGGTGTTTATTGATCATCACATTCATCACATTCGCAAATCCGAAATGTCTTTCTCATCATGCTAGTGTTAATTCCTTACTTCAGATTATACTATTGGTTAAAGCACATTGCATATCGGACTCGTCCAAGAGGATGACAATAACACACCATAAAACAAAAGGTTTACTTCCATTTCTGCCCAGAACCTGGGATCGCTGCTCAGGAACATACTGAGCAGCGATTGAGCAGTCCATTGTGTCAGCAGTAAAGACGCACATGGGTCCTCCGCACTCCATGACTCAGCCCTCAACGAGGAAGATATGCATTGTGACGTTATCACTGCTGGCCAATGATTCACCCCCAAACTTGTTACATCAGCCAGTTGTATATCACATCTAGTTTCGCTCGGGGAGGGAGGGGGAAGGGAGGGGGGGTCTCTGGCACGCAGAATAAGGAGCCACTACTGCTGCATCGGCCGCGTCCTCTCTCCTTGAAGGGCAGAAAGATCGGGAGGGAAGGAAACCAATGGTGGAGGTGGTGGTGGTGACGATGGTGGTGGTGACGATGGTGGTGGTGACGATGCTGAAGAGGATGATGAGGACGGTGATGTTGATGGTGGTAGCGGTGGTGCTGGTGATGGTGATAGGGACGGGGGTGGTGATTTGGTGATGGGGGTGATGGTGGTGAGGGTGATGATGATTGGGGTGGTGATGTGATGGTGGTGGAGCTGGTGGGGGTTGTGGGGTTCAGTTTGTGCGATGGCCACACTGACGTGAGTCTCCCCAGTAGTACCAGGGGGGCCGGGTCGGACCAGCAGTGACGCGGTCTGGGCTCATCCAGAGAAGAGGAGGGAGAGAAACAGGCAGCGCTAGGAATACAGAGAGCCCAGATCTGCTGCAAGGAAGGAGGGAGGAGGAGGAGGAGAGGATTGGGGGTGTCATGGTTATCTGCACTTTGCCACAGATTTATGGCAACTGCCTGCAGCCCATACACGCAGTCCCCGCTTCGTCCTTCCAGCGGCTCTCTCGCTCACTCTCACTCTCTCTCGCAATCTCTCTCTCACTCACTCTCGCTCTCTCTCGCTCTCACTCTCTCTCTCTTGCTCTCTCTCGCACTCTCTCTCTCGCTCTCTCTCTCTCTCGCTCTCTCTCACTCTCTCTCGCATTCTCTCTCTCTCGCTCTCTCTCTCTCTCTCTCTCTCTCTTTCTCTCGTATCACCGAAGAATGCTGGACTGTCCTTCTCCATCCTGTCTGCCCAGTTATAAACGGCCTTCCGGGCTGTGGCCAGGGTGGAAGTTATGGGAGGGAGGGAGGTCTTCTCTCTTATTCGCTGCCTCACAATAATTTAAGGCAGCAACTACAGTGTTGGGTCCACCTTCCTCCTCACCCCTGCTGGTCTCACCCTCCACTGCTGGCACTTTTCTTCCCCTTGTCTACCAATTTCCTTGAGTCTAGTTATTTCACAATGGCCTCAATCTTTTCCTGCTGAAAATCAGTCTCCCTCTCTCTTTTTCCTCTATCATTTATTCCCTTGGCTTGTTGTGACTCCTTTCTTTCTTTCAAAACTGCCTTTCTTTTTTTTCCACAATGCCTTGGATCTCTCTGCGGGTAGTTTTATCTTCCTCTGTGTCTCCGTAAAAACAACTCAATTAGTCTTCCAACAGCGGCGTGCATAAACAGAGCATTCTTGCGCTGCAGCACGCTGTTATTCAGTAGTAAATTATGGAAGGGGCTGCTGCCTTTTACTCGATGACACGCTTGTTAGAGCCATATCTATGATAGACTGTGGACAGAGAGGGAGATAGAGAGTGTGTCTGTGTCTGTGTCTGTGTCTGTTTTTGTCTGCTACAGGCTGGCAGACATGTTTGATTATCTTGTGGTTGGTTTACAAAAACAAGATTATAGGTGCGACAGACTTTACCGTAGAACATTTCCTGAATTATATTAGTTGAACGTATGGGGTTTGTTCTAAGGATAGGACACTTGCACATTGTATTCAGTGGCAAATCTTTCCAATTATATCATGAGGCTAATCATGCTGTTATTTTTGTCAGGGAAAATCTGACCTCATCATTTTTCGTAGATGATTCTGGGAGGCTCAGGAGATAGAGAGGGTTGGTTGGTAACCGGTAGGTTGACAGTTCGATCCTCGGGTTCTCCTAGCTGTGTCGAGTGTCGAGGTGTCCCTGAGCACGATGCCTTACCCAAACTGCTCTCGACCAGCTGGCTGTCAACTTGCATGGCTGACACCGCCATCGGTGTGTGAATGTGTGCATGAATGGGTGAATGTGATATGAATGTTATGGGTGAATGCAATATTTAAGCGCTTTGAGTAGAGAATGGTAAAATAGGCACTAAATGAAGCCAATTTACCATAAGAAAATTGTTTGTCAATCCTTCAGCCTGAATAATCCAGTGAAGCAGAAATACAATATCATATCTTCTTCCTACCAATAACTCAGGCACGCCAAAGACATCAGAACGTTGCTATGAGCAACATCTATTAACAATATTGATTCATGATTTTCATTAAATATATTATATCATACATTTATTTAATCACATTTTCGTAGGCTATCACCACATTTTACAAAGAACAAATATTAACAAATACTTTTATATTAGTTAAAGGGTAAGTTAACCCTGAAATCCCTTTTTTCATTTAAAAAATGGTTCACAACAGCAACAACTCAACAACTGAGTTATTCTGTAATATCTCGTGCTGAAGAGTAAACTGTCGTTTATCTGTAGAGGAAGGAACCATCCAACCCATCCAAAGTGTTCTAAATATAGACCTCATCATGAATGACTAACTTGTCCTTTACAGGATGCCGTAGCGCCTTAGGAAGAGGGAGAAGAAAGCAGCACTAAAGAGCCGTAAGAGGCTAATCTGGTTATGCCATCAAAAGTTAAAGGCTGAAGGTTCCTTCACCATGGAGCTAAAGAGTGACGCCGGGATTATTCACATCCAAGATGGCTCCTGCCCACGGTGATAATCCACTTCCTTCTCCTAGGGTTAGGGAGAAGCAGCATTTGTATTGTCAAATAAAATGCTTTACTAATAGTTCATAGTCGCTCAGCAGACTATTTGGTGTAAAATTACTAATTCAGATAGATAGATAGATATATTTATTATATATTAATGCCATCCTTCCGAGGTCGTCGTGGCATGAGGTACATGAATTATCAGACATTAGACAGTTAATGTCTGTAATGGGAACAAAAGTTCATAGATCTGACAAAAAATCCCAATGGTAAATCTGTCTGACTCTCAGCCAGAGGAGACCCAGCGAGCTCATCATGTAGGATACAGTGATGAGTATTGTGACGATCGCAAGAAGTTAACTGATTCCACCTAAGTGCGGAATGGTGAACATAATCTAAGGGCAGAAGTGTAGAGGCAGCAGCCTTACTAGAAATGACATCCCCCAAATCTGAAACTTAAATAAAAACTGTTTCGGCAATCCTTTTCCAACCATTTCCCCCTATAAGTTTTTGTATTTATCTTTAAAAAAAAGCAAATCTTTTGCCGCAGTAAACCGATAAGGTTGCCAATGTGGTATCTAAACAAAAATTATCCAAAAAATTAAATTACAGCTAAATGGTGCTCCTAAATCACTTCCAGATTTCGCTACCGTCTCAACCCATATGCATAGGAGCCAAGTGAAACTACTTCCAAACACTGAGGAAATGGAACGATTAAAAATATGTATATGATTTGCTCTTTAATGAACGGTGCAGATAATCACAGGAAAAAAAAGGTTCCAAATGATCGTCTCCTATTGACTTACAGACATTGACGCCCTGCAGTGCTTCCAGAACAAAATCAATGGGGAAAGGCTGAAAGGAATACTGAAACTCAGTGCTGTCCCTATGCACACAGTCACTAACCCAAGGGATTGATAGCAGTTTAACTGGACAACTTTAATCCCACGGTTTAGATCAACTGCAATGAGAAATATCGATGTTTGTCAAAAACAGACTTTCCTAAACAGATAAATACATGCATGTATATATTTATAGAATACAATTTGAACAAAACTGAACTTTGAAAGAAACGCACGTTTGTGAAAGTGCGTCCTGTCAACAAGAATGATTGTTTCTGCGCTGCAGGGCCGTCCCCTCCACATCCGTTCCGCAATCCTCTTATTATTATTCGATTCCAGGTCCAGCCTTCATCAATCTGGTGCTCAGACTCCAGACAGCCTCCTCACAACCAGCCCTCCACAGACAGAATGTACCATTCATTCATTCATTCATTCATTCATTCATTCATTCATTCACTCATTCATTCATTCATTCATTCTGCCCCGGTGCTGGTTCCATGCAGATCACACCTCATATCTGCTTTCTGTCCTCCGAATGATGAAGTCATCGCCAAACATGAACAAACTCTCTGGGGGGAGTGGTGGGGGGGAGGTGTGTACATTTACAGTGGTGAGGTGTCATGGGGGTAGAGGTGTGAGTGTGTGTGTGTGTGTGTGTGTGTGTGTGTGTGAGTGTGTGAGTGATTCTGACCGAGGGGAATATTACACAGCCTACAGAGAGGCACGCAGTCAGATATGAGCCCAGTGCAGGCAGGTGCCCGTCGTCATGGCAACAGGCTGGTGGCAGATTTGAAGACATCGTAGTGAGGCTGAGGAGGCGCCGCTGACGGGAACTGTAGGACTGAGCACCAAACTGTGCAGGGTGCGAATGTGCATCTTGTGGTGCGATCTGTGTGTGTGTGGGTGTGTGTAAGTGTGTAAGTGTGCATGTGCCGGTGCGTAGTGCGTAGTGTCAATCTTAACAAAGACCTGGCTTAGTCATAGAACCTTCTCACTCGCTTCTCACTCCCCTCTCTATCTCACATTGTGTTTCACTCTCTAGGGCCAATGTCGATCTTCCCCATGTTTAGGTCTTTTATAAAATATATAGACTCTATTTTTCATCCTTAATTACTTGACATACTTTTCTCTTCTTTTTTTGCAAATACATGAAGTCAGGATGTTGCTATTGTTACTATTCTATATCGCCCCCAGTCCTGTTGTGATATTAAAAGCACAAAAAATACATGTATTCTGAAATACTTTCTTCTCTTTCATTCGTCAAAGAAGAACATTTCCAACAGAGAGATCCTTCTTCCACTTTCGGTCACCGAGTTCCTCAGTGTGTCCGCACTGCTCCTTCGGCTAGTGTCGTGATGTCCTCTCCTCCCTCCCCCATCCCTCTCCCAGCCTCCCCCCTCAGTCCCCCCGCTCCGTGCCCATTCCCCCCCGCCGTTCGAGGGCAGCGGCCTGTCCTGCTCGTGTCAGATCACTGTCGCTCCGCCGCTGATGACATCACAGACCTGGAGGTGGTGCGTTGGGCAGGGGCTGAGCCGCTGGAGCTTATCGTACAGACAGACAGACAGCCGTAATGGGGTGGTGGGAGTGGGGCACCCAGGGCCAAAGCCCAAAGTAATTCCATGGGTTGGCTCACACAATCATCGAAAGCCCAAAGTCACCTCCGTCTTTCGTGTGCGTGTCTTTCCCGTGTACTTACCGCTCCTCCATGGATAACTCCTCCCATTTCCCTCTTTCCACACTGCTACTGTTTATGTAATAATAATAAATTATTAATAATAATAATAATAATAATAATAATACATAAAATGTATATAGCGCTTTTCCCAATGCTCAATAACGCTTCACAATAGCATAAATAAAAACCAAACGAAAACCAACAAACAAAGCGGAAAGTTTAAAGTTTAAAAGCAATGGTGGAAAGGCGTGTTTTGAGGGCTGTTTGAAGGATGAAAGAGTGTTGGCATTGCGGATGTCGTTGGGGAGGGCATTCCAGAGGGAGGGGGCAGCTGCAGCAAAGGCTCTGTCTCCCCAGGACCGGAGATTGGTCCTGATGGGGTGGAGAAGGTGGACATCCGCGGACCTGAGACAACGTGAGACAATAGACCTGTTGTTAATGAGCTGTAGTGATGCTCGTTTCTGTTTGATTGTGTGCTTCTTTACTGGGATTAAAAAAAGGCTGACCCCAACTTGGTCGAATTGATTTTGACTTGGACCATTGAAGGAAGAACAAGGAGAATTGGTCACCTGAGCTGACCCTTTTCCTGCATTCTTCCACTAAGACTGAAGTGCTCCTCTGTGCACCGTGATGAGCTCTGAGCACAGCTGTGTGTACGTACAAAAACACGTGTATAATTATCCTCAGAAACTCAATCTCAGGGTTTATCAACAAACGTGCATTCCTGTAGCGCTCTCAGTGGGGGTTAATATGCCATTCTGAATATTTTCACTGCAGGGGTCGCTTTTGTCTGAACTTTATTTAATTACCAGGTGTCTAATGAATAAATCACTTTCTCCATCTATCGCTATTTCACGATTTCTCCTAACAATGTCTGTGCTGCCTGTGTTGTTTTGGCCTGCAATTTTTTGGGAAAAGAAACCCTGGTATGTTCAGGGTGTGGTTGTTTATTTTCTCATAGTTAAATCACAGATTTCTATCAGTGTTCCATTTTGCATCCGCTTATTTGTAAGACACGTTCAAGTCAATATCAAGCGTCCAGGGTTATATACAGTATATATAATCTTAATGCAGTATAAAAGTTGTACCAAGCTGTCGAAAAAAACACGCCCTACCATCTCCCTGCTGAGCAAAGCGCATACTATCTTACCCCTTCATGATTAAAGGGCGCTGCAGTCTACGACGACCTCGTGTAGGAACGAGACGAGGGCCGTTAATTACCTGCTTTCCACTACACCCACTCATGTCGTTCTACATGTAATTAGCACATTGACGCCTCACAAACCAATGTTGTTGTCTCTCTCGCTGTATTTCAACTAGGAAACAGAGACACTGAGCAAAGAGCTCAAGCTAGCTTATCGTAGCTTTGCCCCCCATGTGTGAATGGACGATAAATGTCAACGGAAATGATGAATGTAAGATGTGTGGTGTTCCCCCTGTGGAACCTGTGAGCCACAGTGGTGCTCGGCTAGGCTAGCAACAGTCCATCATATTTTATTTACTACTTTTCATAAATGTTTTTTTTGCAATGATTGATCCATTTTCTTTTTGCATTTGTGTGGCAGAAAGAGAAAATACCTCTGTGTCCTACCAGCTTGAGATTGTCGCTATTAATACCCCACAAACCAACATTAATAATTCATTAAATGCATGAATATTAACCATGTTCATTTCTGTTTTGTTTTCTGCAGCGAGTGAGCGAAAAGGTCGGGGGCGCAGAAGGCACCAAACTCGACTATGACTTCACCGAGATGGAAAAGGCATGTTCTCCATCTACCTGGCGACCTAAAAAACTTACTTACACTTACTGTCTATTGACAATTACCTTTTAGTCATTTAGCAGCCATCCTTTGCCATCCAGTGCTCCAGTGTAAGGACCCCCCTACCTGGTACTCCAGTGTTATGGGGGTCCCCCCTACCTAGTGCTCAGTGTTAGCGGGGTCCCCCCCTACCTAATACTCCAGTGTTATGGGGCTCCCCCCTACCTAGAGCTCAGTGTTATGGGGGTCTCCCCCTACCTAGTGCTCCAGTGTTATGGGGGTCCCCCTTATCCTGTGCTCCAGTGTTATGGGGGTCCCCCTTACCTAGTGCTCCAGTGTTATGGGGGTACCCCTTACCTGTTGCTCCAATGTTATGGGGTTCCCCGTACCTAGTGCTACAGCATTATGCTGAAGTCTTTCACACTCAGTACCAGCTGCGACTCCTCAGCTGCCCACTTGGTGGTGCGAGGGAGTGGATACATGTGAGCACCTGCAAGGTGCGAGGGCAAAACAAATGTGTCAATGTTAACTCAATAAGACAATTAGGGAAGGGCATGTGAACGCGCCTTGAACTCAAGGTGCTCAAAGCGCCTTTTCCGAGTTACTGCAACGTCACGTCATGTGTCTTCGTGCGTGGGCGACCTCTAATGGTCAGTGGTTCCATTACAGGCGTGAGGCGAGGCTGAACCATGTGGAGCTATTTGTTGAGGAGCTGTAGCCACCTGGCACACCTCGATAGTGGAGACACACAAGCACACACACGCCTCGTTCTCTCCCCCGTGTGGTGGTAAAAATAATATTGAAAACACATTGGTAGTCCTACAACAATAATGGAGTTTTATTTTCCATTCAATCGTTACTAAGTCATTTAGCAGGTGCTTTTATCCAAATCGACTATCTTTGAACTTGTAGGAACATGTCATTAGGACCTGGTAGGGGCACGGCATCTTCAGAGAAATAAATAGGACTAATCATGACTAATGCCAACAGCTAAACTGCAGACAATGAGGATCAAATCAAATTTGTGCCTTAAGCAGACACTTTTAGCAGACTTAGCAGACTTACCATGATTTTCTGGATATGCCTACAGCTAGAATGTGGACATTGTGGGTCAAACCCAGTAACCTTTAGCTAGGAGCCGGCCCCCTTTTAATGTTTTTCAGAATTTGGCTCTTTAACATAACATCTTCTCACTCTCCTCTGCCTCCTCTCCTCTGCCTCCTCTCCTCCTCCCTTCTCTCACCTCTTCTCCTCTCCTCTCCTCTGCCTCCTCTCCTCCTCCCTCCTCTCACCTCTTCTCCTCTCCTCCCCTCTGCCTCCTCTCTTCCTCCCTTCTCTCACCTCTTCTCCTCCCCTCTGCCTCCTCTCTTCCTCCCTCCTCTCACTTCCTCTCCTCCCCTCTGCCTCCTCTCCTCTCCCCTTCTCTCACCTCTTCTCCTCTCCTCCCCTCTGCCTCCTCTCCTCCTCCCTTCTCTCCTCTCTTCTCCCCTCCTCTCCTCTTCCCTTCTCTCACCTCTTCTCCTCTCCTATCCTCTGCCTCCTCTCCTCCTCCCTCCTCTCTCCTCTCCTCCCCTCTACCTCCTCTCCTCTCCCCCCTCCCCGCTCCTCTCTGGTGGTGGTCAGTAGAAGGTGGATACCACGGCCAGGGCTGTGATGGACATTATGACCAAGACCAATGAGTACCTCCAGCCAAACCCAGGTATGAAGGAACGGGCCATTCCTACGACGTGTAGAGGAAGTCCATAGAATAGGAAACTTTTTCTGTAAGAAAATACTCTCATAACAAAAAACAGAGTCAGACGCCTACTGCTTAGTGTGGTGGACCAATACATCATCTGTATCATTGTAAATTACACTTTCTAAACATGCTGTTTTTATAAAAATGCAGAGTTATCACATTCCTTGGAGGACCATATCGCTCTCTGCCTATGACCTTTGTCCCATGGATAACATGGGTGATCAGAGAACAGATGAGCATTGTGTTTCTGGTGGTGGACTCACTGTTATTCCTCCCCACCTCCCCTCCACACAGCCACCAGGGCCAAGATGAGCATGATTAACTCCATGTCCAGGATGAGGGGCCAGGAGAAGGGCCCCGGCTACACCCAGGCTGAGACCGTCCTGGGGGACTCCATGCAGAAGTTTGGCAGGGAGCTGGGGGAGGAGTCTAACTTTGGTAAGAACCAGTTGTGGTTCTAGACCAGTCCAACGTGGCACCATGCCCGGGATAGGGGGATCTGTTAGAGGGGCCATGCAAAAAACTGCAGTCCTTTATAGATTAGGTGTATGAAAATCTTTATTTTGTTAGAGGACATTATAAATTAACACTGCTGGGACAGTGTATACCCTTAAACAAAAAAATATAGAAAATATTGATTTGGTCTTTGGGAATTACTCTTATTTTTGAAGGGAACATTGCATCATGACATTTTGACCTCAAACACAGAGCAAAACTGTTATGAGAAAATGTATTAACAGATTGATTGTGTGTGTGTGTGTGTGTGTGTGTGTGTGTGTGTGTGTGTGTGTGTGTGTGTGTGTGTGTGTGTGTGTGTGTGTGTGTGTGTGTGTGTGTGTGTGTGTGTGTGTTTGATTGTCTGTGTGTTGTGCGCGTGTTTGATTGTGTGTGTGTGTGTGTGTGCTGTGTGTGTGTGTGTGTGTGTGTGTGTGTGTGTGTGTGTGTGTGTGTGTGTGTGTGTGTGTGAGTGTGAGTGTGAGTGTGAGTGTGTGTGTGCTGTGTGTGTGTGTGTGTTGTGCGCTCGTGTGTGTGTGGTGTTGTTGTGTGTGTTCTAAAGGCCTGGCTCTGATCGATGCCGGGGAGGCCATGCGAGAGCTTGGGGAGGTGAAGGACGCTCTGGACATCGAGGTGAAGCAGAACTTCATCGACCCCCTGCAGAACCTCCATGATAAGGACCTGAAGGAGGTCCAGGTGAGGCCCTGAAGAACCTCCCCTCCACCTGACCTTGTCACCTCTGAAGCCTTCTTATGAGAACAAGATGAGGCCATTTGCCAATCATCCTTTCACAGCACATTATACTTGTGTACTGAGTGTTATCTTTCCCTCTACTATCAATGATGTTTAGATTTACATTCTTGGTTTATCTTTCATTTCTTCTACTCATGTATGCAGCTATTTGTTTATTTTTACTCTTTTATTTATTTTAATTGCTTAATGAATTATTATTTTATCAAATTTAACTTATGGAATGAGAAAAACAATGAACTTGTAGCTGATACTCAGATGGGACATGAATCCTGGAACTTTCCTTTGGTAAATCATTTAAACTTCTAGTGAGTGGTCTCCAGCCTCCTCTGGCCTCCCTCCTCTCTCCTCACCTCCGTCTCCTTCCTGCAGCACCATCTTAAGAAGCTGGAGGGCCGTCGCCTGGACTTCGACTACAAGAAGAAGCGCCAGGGCAAGGTGTGCGAGGACGAGATCAAGCAGGCCCTGGAGAAGTTCGACGACTCCAAGGAGATTGCAGAGCAGAGCATGTTCAACATACTGGAGGGGGACGTAAGGAATACGGGCTCTGTGGTCCAACCCACAACCACTCTCACCGTCAATACACAGAAACATATCTTGGTTTATATAGATTTCATTCTTCTTCATTCTTCCATCTCCTAATTTGATTGAACCGTCATACAATGAAACCAGCTTTGCCCTGTAGACCAACTCTTGAGTCTGAGCTGATGGCTGGTTTACTGTTCACATCGATTTATTTTGTTTTGTCACTGAAAACGGGGTGAATAAAGCAGGAAATGTACCACAGTACAACTATTTGAAAAAAGCTAAAGAAGTTTGTACAAGTGTACATTTATGTGGAATTGTATTTTCAGCTTATTGTTAATGTTATCAATTAGTATAGAGTTGAGGAAATGTAAGGTTAATATTATATCATGGAAACTGAGTTCCCACAAACCTAAACCTTTTCACATCAGCCTTTAAGTGTTCCCGGATGACCGACTGGTTTAAGCTGTTGAATCGGACGACTGTGTAACAGCTCTGTCTCCCCACTCGCCTGACACAGTGGCACCGCGTGCTGCACTACATAAATCACGCTCCTCTCTTCCCCTCTTGTGTCCGCTCCAGCAAATCGAGCAAGTGAGCCAGCTGGCCGCCCTGGTCCAGGCCCAGGTGGAGTACCACAGCCGGGCCACAGAGATCCTGACTCAGGTGTCCACCAAGATCGAGGAGAGGTGGGTACCGGCGCCACTCAGATCTCTCTCATCTCATCCATGTGGGCCTTAGGACTGAAACATTAGCGTGATTGTGTGCTGACTTGTCTGCACTGCCTTCTCAGAATAAGGGATGCGTCCAGCAAACCCAGGAAAGAGTTTGTTGCTAAGCCCCGCACCTCCCTGGACTTCACCTTCAGCGAGAATCACAATGGAGGCATCGTCAGTGGCGCAGCCCGCTCCCCAGGTAAGACCCGGAGAGCGTGAACCCAGCCTGGCCTCATTCCTTCCGGAATTCAGCCGGAGCCCTGGAGCTAGACTGAATATCTCCCTCTCTCTGTCTCTCTGTCTCTGTCTCTGTCCCTCTCTCAGTCTCTCTATCTCTGTCTGTCTCTGTCCATGTCTCTGTCTCTGTCACAGTCTCTGTGTCTCTGTCTGTCCCTGTCTCTGTCTCTCTCTCTCTGTCTCTGTCTCTCTATCTGTCTCTCTGTCTCGGTCTCTGTTTCTCTCTCTCTCTCTCTCTCTCTCTCTCTCTCTGTCTCTGTCTCTCTCTCTCTCTCTCTAGCTGCGCTTCCATCCCCCTGCTTTTATCCAAATTTTGTAGTATCGAATCAGTAAACGGTGATGAAAACTCTAATTCGCAAAAAAGTTTTTCCGCTAGCTTGAGGTGGTTTTTGACTTATGCGAAAGAGACTAAATGTGCAAAATGGGAGATGGAAACACACCTTTTGAAACAGCTTTGACGTAGTGATCATTGAACACACAGGACTGACAACGTATTTTCGATTTCCGCATAACGACCGGCCATAGCAACCCTGCCGACATCAACTTGTAGCGTCAATATATATATATTTTTTTAAGCGTTTGTATACATAGACATCCTATATCATATATATATATATGATATAGGATGTCTATGTTTGTATATCTTTTAATTATACCGTGTCCATTAATCCCTGATATATGGACACCTACTAAGTAGTTCCAGTCAAATTGTCTGTTCAGCCTTCAAAACGAGAGCTGGTAAATTGTGAAATATGCATTAAACTGTAATCAGAAAACGGTGATATATGCTATTGACCCTATAGTATCTGTAGTATAATGGCTGGGGCGAATTTCAAATTATAAATATGTACACTTTATGTTGAAAGTATAGACCGTCGCGATTCCCATTGAAACGAATGGCACGGTGAATAGTCTTCAAAACGAGAGCTGGTAAATTATTAAAAATGATTTAAACTGTTATCAGACAACGCGGTTATATGCTATAGACCCTAGAGTATCTGTGGTATAAAGGCTGGGACGAATTTCGAATTATAATTATAATATTATAGGTACAATGTATCCTTTAAATACGTCCATGGAACAGATGGCCAATGTGAATAATAGATAGGCCTACGTGTGTGGACCGCTGAAGAGGTAAAACTTTTCCTTGCTCTGATCATAGACAAAACATTTTAGATGGAAAACAACAACGCAATTCCACTATATGTCAGGACCTAAGAGAGAGCAGGTTATCAAAAGGATACGACAAGCCCTGGAATGTGTGTAGTTTTCCGCTCTAACCACTTGATGGAAATGCACCTAATTCGAATTTATTTTTTGCCACCATTCTAAAGATTAGCTTCACCTTCAGATGGAAACGTGAAGCTGTCTCTGTCTCTCTCTCTCTGTCTCTCTTTCTCTGCCTCTGTCTCTCCCTTTCTCGCTCTGTCTCTGTCTCTCTCTGCCTCTCTGACCCTCTCTCTGTCTCTCTCAATCTTTTGGCTTATCGGTCTTCTGTTGTTGACTGAATATAAATGTTATTTCTGGGGATTGTATTCAAATCAAATCAGTTTTATTGATTTCATTTTGTTGGTTTTCTTTTCATCTGTCTGAGTTCTATCTCTGCATGGATCTTCTGAGGATTCCCAAGTCTGCTATTTGTGATTCTCCTTCATAATGCTACTTTGTAAAAAAAAAAAAATACATGAAAAGAGCAGCCGCTTGTGGTGGTGAGTGGTACCACACAGGTCTTAATCCCCATAGATCAGGGACGTAATTAAACTAGGACACGGTGATTGTTGAAATGAGAGATGTTTGTTTGGATTGTATTTCAGACCAGGACACATTTTAGCAGTGAAAACAAGGAACAGCCTGTATTGAACTACACATTGTTTTAAATCAATATGGATGGTGTGATGCATTTAGTGATAAGACGAACTGAACGCCTCTCTTTCTCTGTGTTATTTGTTAATGTGTTTCTTGCAGGAGCCAGATCTCCAGGTGAGCGAGGGTCAACATTTGTTTCCATCCGTGTGCCTCTGTGTTTATTGCTGATGTTTTTGTCCCTTTTCTACATTCCAATGAATCCTACTATCCTTACATATCTATCCTTGCTTTATTTTTTTTCTTACCTTTTCCTTCCGCTATTTACAGCAAGGTCCCCAGGTGAGCCCATTGTAAACCCTGAAGGGACCCAGCATCTCTCCGATCACCTCCTGCTCCCTTCATCCCTTCCTTGGTTCCTCCATTCATTTTATTTCTTGTACAGGACTATTTCATGTACAGGACTTTTTCATGTACAGGACTATTTCATGTACAGGACTTTTTCATGTACAGGACTATTTCATGTACAGGACTATAGTCATTTCATGACTATTTCACTGGTGTTCCACATGGCATTATTGTAGATCCCCTGATTTTCCGGGGGACTTTAAAGATGGGGGTTCAGTGCGGTGTCATCAGAGAATGTTACATACGATCAGCCATGTGGACATGCAAGCCGTGTCACGTTGCAGAAAAGCCTAGGCTGTTTCTGTGTGCGTTCTTGATTCTCCCCCTCTCCAACCTCTTCTTGACTCAAGAAGTTCAAAGCCTGCCTCCATTCAGTTCTCCAGGTCTATCATCTGTCAGATAAACACACATAACAGTGGCTTGGATTGATTCACGGAACGCTATGAAAGAGTATGGTGACTACCAGCGCCCAACTAGGTTATAACAGATGGATGAGGATAGCTAAATAGATATTGTGAGATCCAGCAATCGTTTGCTTGCTTCTTGAATCTCATAATTTTTGAAGAGTGAATTGTCACATTTATTGAGATTTATGCGATTATGTTTGGTTCTCGCCCACTCTCACACTCTTGTTAGTTACAAGTAGTGAGAATGAACGGGATGATCAACCATCTCCAAATAATACTCCCTCAGACACTGCTTAACAATTTTTACTTGTGCAATAATTATGCATTTCGTTTTATGGATGGACAAAAGGTGTTAATATGGTGAAACATTTCAAAGTGTTAAACACAAAAAATGGAGGCAGGCTTTAGCCGGTATTCTGTCTCATTCATGTAAGAATGAGTGAAAGAGTGATTCATTTTCTCCTTAATTGTGTCATCTTCCTTTTATTGATTCATCCTTCTCTGTAATAAATGCCCAAAATAGACTGAATTTAACATGACTAAAGGAATGTGTAATATTACCAAAATAATATTGAAACATGAAAGTATAAGATGTTGATCTGCGCAGTTACGATCAGTTTTGGTAATTCCGCAGGAAAAATACATAATTTAATTCGTTGTTTCTTTTTCCCTGATCCGTTTTTTGATCTTGATGTTACACGTTGATTTATTCATGTCCCTACCGATACTTTTCTGTTCTGGGCCACCGTTGGAATGGTATAAACACACACGTGACTGTTCTTATCCTCATATCCTCTTTGCTCTTCTTCTCGCTCTCTCCCTTTGCAGCAAGATCTCCAGGTGAGCCAACAGAGAAATGCAGAAGATAAAATATTTTTCTTTCACTCCCCTCTTTTTTTCTCCTCTGTTGTGACGTTGGTCTATATTTACATTGCGTTTGACCTTGGATGGACATCTTTTTTCTTTCTTTTCATTTTGCAGTGCAGCTTGCCTTTTTGCTTTTCTTTTTCTTTCGTGTGGTTCAGGTCCATCTTGTCTTGTGAATATACTCGTTACTCGCTCCAAAAAACTCTGATGGTGTGCCCCGATGGTACCTCTTCATTGTGATAACATTCTGACACGCACTGCTGGAATCTTTTTGATATATAATGAATATCTTTTACCCTCCCTATTTCCTCCCTCCCTCCTTTCTTCCTCTCTCCCTCTCTCTCCTTCTCTCCTTCGGCCCTCCTCCACCCTCCCTGTTACAGCCAGGTCTCCAGGTGAGATTATGAATACTGTTTTTCCTTTTCACATTGCACCGTCTCCACCCCAGACCCCCTCCTTCTGAACTAACTCCCCTCTCCTCCCCCCCTCCCCCACAGCTCCCATGGACCAGCCGTGCTGCCGGGCGCTGTACGACTTTGACCCGGAGAACGAGGGCGAGCTAGGCTTCAAGGAGGGGGACATCATCACCCTCACCAACAAGATTGACGACAACTGGTACGAGGGCATGCTGCAGGGCAACTCGGGCTTCTTCCCCGTCAACTACGTGGATATCCTGGTGGCGCTCCCCCACTAGGACCCCCCGGCACGACGGCGGCCACGGCAGCCATGTTTTACGGTGGCTAAAAAAAATTAAATAAAAGGTAATCCTGGCCTGTAATTCCCTCCTAAATAACCCCAAACCACCATCCTCCCACATCCCACAGCCCCGTTTTCTTTCTCCTAGTTATCCGTACATGACCCATACTCAAAACAAGAGAAGGAGGGGGGAATACATGGAGATGTAATGTTGGAAGGATGGAAGTTTGGCAGATCGACTGGGGTGGCAAACCACCTGTATGGAATCTGGAGGAAAATGTTCGGAAAAATGCAACACGTAAAATAATAAGCGTTTGGTTTGGGTGATCTTCATTTTTCAACAGATCAAATCCTTGTCTTGATTTTTGTCTGAATTTTATGATGCTGTTGTCAGGTGATTTTGTTGACAGGCCATGTTTCAGATGCACTGTTTTACTCTGGTTCACTGTACATTGTGGAAGGCTTTAGTACATCTTAAGCACCGTTTCTCTTGTTCTCACGTAGTCGTACAGGTGAATTCTGATACATTTATTTAGGTTTCTAAGGCTTTAGTCTCTAGGTTATCAAACTGTGACATGTTTTACCTGAATCGGAGTGTAGTTGGGCAGACCTGTTGTTGTTCCTTCATATTTCTCTTGAGCGGTAAATCCTTTGCTAGCATATTCATTTTAGCGTGTACACTAGAACAGGTCCATTCAATGCAATCAAAGGGTTTCAAGGGTCTTTTTGTGTGTGCATTTTAATCCTCAGAGTTGGACACACAAAGTCATATACAACAAAACAACAACAACAAAAATTAGCTGAGAATATGTTTCTGTAAAGAACTTACATGACATGTGAATGGATGTGGAGGAGAGTCAACCCACTGCAACCAATCGGCTAACCTAAATCAGAATAACATTTTTAAGATTATGTATACAAAGGAAGAAAAAATGAAATAAAACAATATTAAGTGTCACACTACTTATGTATTTGAGCCAGTAACCAACAAAGTAACGATTATTAAACTGAAAAAGTACATCGTAACTGTTTTGAAGTGGCGTACGAGAGCAAAATCGGTGTTTCCTTAATAAAAAACAAATCTCAATCCTCCAATATGTATTAACAACTTGAACGTGGACATATTTGTGAACATGGTTGATGTGTTTATGTGCAAAGACTTGCTGTTAAATCGGGTCGTTTTTTTCCTCTTCTATACAGCAGGTGGTTTTCTTTTGGTTGTAACATAATCCCTGATAGTCTTTTAGTGTTGGGTAGTAAAACTGTCTATATGCCATAAATACAAACGCTAAAACCTGAAGTATTGTAGGTCAAACACTGGTCTGGGGGACTTCATTTTTCACCAACGGTTAAATTAGCAAAGAAAGTTGACTTCCTTTTGTTTTGTTTTGTTTTCCTTAAAATGAGCAATAGTGATCAAGTATAAATTACAGATCTACGCACTCGGCCGAAACTCACCAAATAACCAGACGCATAACACAGGTTCACATTTCCCACACACAATGACAACAGCTCGTCGGGTCTATTGTAAGATAGCAGACAAACATTATTACAATATTTATATTATTGTCCTCTGTAGATCCATGTGCCAGTTTGGTGCACGCTCTTCAGGACCCAAAGACATCTCCACTCCTGTGCGTTTGATGCATTAAGCTTCTGAGAAAAATATCTCCACAAAGCGTGTGTATATGTGTGAGTGCATGCGTATGGGTGTCTTCGTTTGAGAGAGAGAATGTGTGCGTTTCTGTATGTGTGTGTGTGTGTTTGTGTGAGAGAGAGAATATGTGTGTGCGTATGTGCGTGTGTGTAAGTATGTGTTTGTGTGAGAAAGGGAATGCATGGGTTTGTGTGTGCGTGTGTGTATGTGTGTTAGAGAGAATGTGTGGGCGCGTGTGTGTGTTTGTTTGTGTGTGTGTGTGTGTTTGTTTGTGTGTGTTTTGTGAGACAGTGTGTATACACACATTTGTTCCCAGTGTGTGAGAATGTTGGTGTTCCCTGACTGGTGTTTGTGTGTGTGTGTGTGTGTGTGTGTGTGTGTGTGTGTGTGTGTGTGTGTGTGTGTGTGTGTGTGTGTGTGTGTGTGTGTGTGTGTGTGTGTGTGTGTGTGTGTGTGTGTGTGTGTGTGTGTGTGAACAGCACTGCTGTAACAGCAGCTCGGGCGCCGTCTCGCGTCCGGCTATTTTAAGGCATCCCCCAACTTTTCAGCGTGTTCCCTGGAAAAGCATAAACTCCAATATCTAACTATCTGTGGGTATGTGGCGATACGATTGTTTCACTTCGAATAATGTTGTATTTGTGCATGAGTGTTTGGAGGGATTTGGGGGTGGGGGGTGGTATAGTTAGGTGGGCATACTGTTGGTGTTATGCGCACAATAGTGCGATAACTGTTATGCGATAACTGCTGTTTATAACGCCATAATGTGTCCAGACTAAAGGCAAACAGAGATGTCTGTTTGATGTGAATGGACCTACATGGAATAATATTGTGTGATTATGATGGAAAAATAAAGCCCACATAATTGTGTTGTGATAAGAGAGGGAAGCACAACGATTAATGGAAAGTATTCTTCGACTGGGATAATGATATTGATTGAAATGGTCTTACGTTTTATTTCATTTTTTTCAAGGTTATTTAATTGAATTAATTTATTCCTTCTTTTGTCTTTCTCTTTTTTATCAATTGTTACGTGTATTTTTGCCCTCAATGAGGACTTTACAGCTTTTGCGTGTTCTGTTTTCACCTCTTGTGTGTATAGTGGCACATCTACAGTAACGTATCTTATTTTTGTAACTGTGATAAAGTATATAAACAATATAATCAATCATTATGTAGAACACGGAGGGAATGGGGGAAGATATTTCATGTGACACACGGTTGTTGTTTTTATTTATTTTGTTGCATCATTCTCTGTTTTCAGTCATTTTGTTTCTGTTGACTGTTTCTTCATTCCTCCACCGGATTAAAAGACAGAATGCTTGATGTAAAAAAAAAAGGTGATGACAAAAATCTCTAAATGTAACTTATTGAAATAAATACTAAGACGTCCTGTCAGTCTCCGTCATTCATAAACAACACACACACACACACACACACACACACACACACACACACACACACACACACACACACACACCACATTATCGAATTCATGTTGACTTGATCCACCACTAAAATGTATTTAAAAAATAAAATATTTCTTTATATACATTCAAGTGGTGGATAAAAAATAACATTAATGATATAACGTAACCTTTACTATTATTATTTTCGATAAAGGCTCCATAAAAGTTCTTCAATGGCCTTGTAAAACAGAACATAGTCCTACTTAAAGGAAATGCACGGTACATTTATGATCTATATGCTGTCAATGACATGGGAGGATTTTGGCTCCGTTAAGACATTGGATTACAGCTCGTTTTACAGATAATAGCCCATCGCACGGTTGACAAACTGGTGGCATCCCCGTCTTTCACCACCACCATGAGGCTACACCCAGTTCTTCACATTCGCTATTGCTTTTCACATACAAATGTAGGATGGACACAAATATGTCATACATGAACATCGGCCCATTACGCCGTATCATTCCATCAATTGACTCGGATCCAACAACGATGGCAGCGTCTGAGTCAGCGCTAGGCTTTCAGCTCAAACCGAGCATGACGGCCCTGCAGTCACACACACCCTCTCGTGATTCCACTCGACCGATCACAGCAAATATAGACACAGCCTGTCGGTATACAGCTAGGCCCGTTTCACACGGCACAGTTGACATCTGTCAATAAACAGGACCGACACCCATTGAATTGATCAAATTAGTATATTTATTGTTGGTGCAAGCAATGCCAAATATAACTATATTTCTGTCATAAGCACGTTACATTATAAACATTTACTTGTCCCAATGCGTTTTGTTCGGCAAAGGATATAGCACCCCCTATTGGTAGCATACATATTGTTATATATAATCATATTAACATGATTCATTTCATACTACTGTTGTTATTTCTATTTCTATCGATTGCAGTGACGATATTTCACACGTTACTATTTATAAGCTTGTTTATTTCCAGTCTGGAGAAATTCAACTGTCTTTCAAGTGTTCTGTGAGCACTCGGGGACTACACCATGGTGTGGTCGGATCAGGCATGTAGGCCCACCACTCACAACTCTTTAAAGACATCAATCCAATACACACTCACAGGTTTTCACATGTGTGATGAATTTAATGTAATCGCATGAATCTTGCCATTTCTGGGTTGTATCTTTGTTTGTTCAATGCACTTATTGTAAATCCCATTTGTCAAACACCTCACAAATTCCTGGCATGTGTAATGTCTGATAGTCTGTTCACCACACACACACACACACACACACACACACACACACACACACACACACACACACACACACACACACACACACACACACACACACACACACACACACACACACACACACATACACACACATACACAAATAGACATGCACACACACATACACACATGTTTTTCTGTGTGTGTGTGTGTGTGTGTGTGTGTGTGTGTGTGTGTGTGTGTGTGTGTGTGTGTGTGTGTGTGTTGGGGGGGGGGTCTTGAAGACAATCACTCCAGTAAAGTGCATTCCTCATTCCTCATGGTGGGTGGCCCCAAGAGGGAGGGAAACGGCGATCGCTTTTTCAGAAAATCTGAGAGCCGCCAGGTAATTTGTCTGCTGTTCCTGCTGTGGTATGGACACTCACACACACACACCCAAGCGCCTGCACCCCCCCCCACACACACACACACACACACACACACACACACTCACACACACACACGGCATGTATAAGTGTTGAATAATTTGACAAGTTATGCGTTCACATGTCATAGTTACACGGCGAGTGGTCTACACGTCAGCAGCTCTCTCCGTTTGAGGTCTATTTTCCTCACCAATAACCTCATTTAAATATGAACTAGCCACTTAAAGGCCTTCACGTCGACATGTTGTCTGGTAAATACCCAAATTTAAAAAAAGAAAACTACTTGGAGGATTGGTAGTGATTCATGCTGGAAGATTAACAGCTACTGTTGACTTCTCAGTCGTATAACCGCCATGTCGATCAATGCTATCAAACCCGTTGTTCGGGTAAACGGGGCCGCCAGAGCAGGTGTCGGACTTTGTTTGCTGGGAGTCGGTAGGTATTTTGCGTATGTTTGGGATAGCGTGTCTACAGATGAATAAAAAAAAAAAGTGATGCAAAAGTTAGCTAGTCAGCCATGGCAAGCTTTACCTGGCACCAAGAGCAGGACCACTCCTTCATATCTGACTCTAAAATCAGCCACGGCCCGGCACTCATGAACCGCAGTGTGCATCTGTGGCCGCCCAACCGTGCATACACACACACACACACACACACACACACACACACACACACACACACACACACACACACACACACACACACACACACACACACACACACACACACACACACGCAGACACACACCCACCCATACAAACACTCCACCCCGCAGAAAAACAGAAACACACACATACACACACACACACACACACACACGCAGACACACACCCACCCATACAAACACTCCACCACAGAGACACCACAGCGCGACCGCCAGACAGTCGCTCCATTTGAAGACAGGCTGCGGTTCTTTTCACAAAGTGCTTCCCTATCATACTCCAGTAACAGCAGTGAAAGGGTGTACTGTCTGGAACTAATTGCTAGGTTCACGTTTTCTGCTTTTTTTGCGCTTATTAGTAAAGAAGGTGAAAGTAAATCATCTTAAAAAAAGGTTTAGGCACTAACAATAAATGGCAATAAATAACAGATCCTATTTTGTTTGCATTGTTGTAACCTCTCTGAATCATTGTTGATTGAGAATCAAAATAATAAAAAAAAGAAGACAGGGAGCACAGGAAGTAGATAATTTACAGTAAGAGAATAAACACAAACAGTACAATAGCAGAGTTAAATTATCACATACTCGCACACTCTCACACACAAACACACACACACAAACACACACTAATACATCCACTAACTCACACACAAACACTAGAATAGCAGAGTTCAATTCTCACGCACACAGACAGACACGCACACACACACACACACACACACACACACACACACACACACACACACACACACACACACACACACACACACACACACACACACACACACACACACAGAGGGAGAGCAGCTGTCGGTGGGAGTGTGTGTCATTACATGTCTTGTCGTTGGCGTTCTTACATAGTTTCTCCATTCAGACGGCCGGGCTAGCTCTCAACACCAGGCTGGAGCTGCTAATACCTCCTGTCTGTCACGCAGAGCCCCGAGATGCTGCCTCAATGGAGATGACAAACGAGCCTGCAAGACGAGTCAGACCGCTATCCACCTCATCGTACACTGGGCCAGGGCCACACTGCAGAGAGAGGGAGGGAGGGGGGGGGGAGGGGGGGGAGATGGGGGGAGAGAGAATGAGATGGGTATCAGAGAAATTGGGGGGAGGGAGGGGAGGGAGAGAGTTTGTGTGTTTGCATACATTTGAACTTGCGTGTGTATGCGCCTGAGAGTGTATTTTTGCCTGTGTGCATGTGTGTGTATATGTCAGTATTTGCCTGTGTGTGTGTGCGTGTGCGTGTGCGTGTGCGCGTGTGTGTGTGTGTGTGTGTGTGTGTGTGTGTGTGTGTGTGTGTGTGTTAGAGCGAAGGTTGCCCAGGGTCTGATGTGTCCAACAGGTCTATTGAAGAGAAAAGTGTCTGTTTCCGTCTCTCTGTCGTTATCTGTCATTCTCTCTGTCCCCCCCCCCCCCTTTCTCTGGCTCTCTCTCTCTCTCTCTCTCTCTCTCTCTCTCTCTCTCTCTCTCTCCAATATACCTCTATCTCACTATCTTTTGAGGTTACCTGTCAATCTCTCTCTCTCTTTCCATTGGAGGGTCTCTCGGTCATTCAGGCTTATGTTGGGATCCAGGAGGAAGGATCAGAGTGTGTGTGTGTGTGTGTGTGTGTGTGTGTGTGTGTGTGTGTGTGTGTGTGTGTGTGTGTGTGTGTGTGTGTGTGTGTGTGTGTGTGTGTGTGTGTGTGTGTGTTTAATCTGGGTAAATCGTCTAATTAGAATCAACCAAACAAATGTGGAATTAATCAATATTTATATATTAAAAATATTAACATTATTGTAGAAATATATAGAAAGAATGCAAATATATGTTTTGAGGTTGGAATTCCCTGCCGTGATGGGTCAAAAACAAAACAAAATCACATGAGCCATATCTTTCTCTCTTTAGTTTTTTTTATGCTTGAAGGACCATCACAACAAGTCAGAACAACATTCACATATTCTTATACTTTGCTGTTTTTTGTACATAAATGGAATTGAAACACCTTATATAAGGTGAATGACATATATGGCACGTATATATAAGCCATGTATGTTTTTTCATTTGTATTACTTGTTATTTGATATTTGTTCCTTTAGGCTTTTACGTTTTTTTGTAGTATCTCCATTGGTGAAAAATGACCCCCAAAGATCTATTCTTCAAATATCAGAAAATTAAACAGCTGATACTTTGCACAATGATCAGGGACCCTTATGAAAGTCAAGTAAAAACAACAAAACAATTACAAAAATATGTACTAAATCTTAGTTTGATAAAAAGAGACAGAAAATGGAGATAATGATGATCTATTGCTCCAGGTTTTTCATTAAATTCCCCCACAAAAAAAGCTAACATTTGCATACGACAATGAAAACAAGGAACACATTTAAAAACACCTATAAGACACTGAGAGTCAAATCGTTGCACACCCTCCAGCCCCTTTTTTAAGCTTCTCACCAGTCTGGTGTTTTTAGGTGTGAGACAACAGAAAAAAATACTTTCATGACAAATGGTGCTGGGTTTAGGGTCCGGCCGCACAGCATGCAAAACAGAGCCCTCGCACAACATCTGGTGTGCAAATCCATCAGTCCATTCAAATGGAGCCCTGAGCAACAATGTGTACACAGCAGCGCATGGTGCCTGGCCTCCCTGAGCCCATTGTCTGGCCCCCGTTGAAGGGATCTGGGCCTGGATCACAGACTAATCCCTCGACACTTGAAAACACATGTTGATCAAGACCAAAGTTCTACGACAAATTCTAGAAAAAAGATACAACAAGGAGCTTGATGAGGTGGACATACTGTGCAGGTAGGCAGGCAGACAGACCGTCAGGGAACAATCGACAGACAGAAAGACGGACGGACAAACAGACAGAGATATAATAGATGTAATTTATCAATTGATGGTTGATCGACCAACAGACAACGATAGACAGCAAGATAGGCGCACTGTCAGATGGATAACTAGATTGACCGAGAGACAGACAAAGATAAATAGACAGACAGGGAGATAAATAGAACGATCGACAGAGAGTCAAAGATAGGCAGACAGACTGACAGACATGGAAAGTCAGACGGACAGAAAGACAGACCCATAAATAGATAGATTGAGGGACAGACAGACAGAACCTGGTCACAGCGGTTCCGTGAAATTCCAGTGAAGGCCCAAACTGCATGGTTCTGCGTTTCTACCTCTTGACTCTGGCTTTGCACCAAACATAATTTGGCATTATACCAAACAAAATGTGGCATTATATCAAACACGTGGGGCATTATATGAAACATAATGTGGCGTTATATCAAACTCGCTGTGTTCAGTGTCAGTGTGAGTTTCTGTGTTTTGGTTCATTGACATGCCATTGGAAGTCCTCTCTTTACAGTAATCCCAGAAACAGTCACGCCCGGGCCAACCCCTCAGCCCTCTAAACCTATCTCTGTGTGTGTCTCTGTGTGTGTATGTGTGTGTATGTCTGTGTCTGTGTCTGTGTGTGTGTGTGTGTGTGTGTGTGTGTGTGTGTGTGTGTGTGTGTGTGTGTGTGTGTGTGTGTGTGTGTGTGTGTGTGTGTGTGTCTGTGTGTGTGTGTGTGTGTGTGTGTGTGTGTGTGTGTGTGTGTGTGTGTGTGTGTGTGTGTGGGTGCGCATTTGTTTGTCTAAAACCCCTGTATGAACTGTCAGTTCCACAAATGCAGATGTCCTGCATAAACTTTAAATTAACACGTCCTTTCAACGGTTCACAGTTAGCACCAGGTTATTGAAGTAAAAACAACGAAGTGCCAACAACCCCTTGTACAAAGACCACTACAAAAACAGGACTTATATCTTTATGTGTAGAAATTAATAATCCACTGCAGGAAGACTTTTGTGCAGGGGGATTACAATTCTCTCTCTCTCTCTCTCTCTCTCTCTCTCTCTCTCTCTCTCTCTCTCTCTCTCTCTCTCTCTGTCTCTCTCTCTCTCTCTCTCTCTCTCTCTCTGTCTCTCTCTCTCTCTCTCTCTCTCTCTCTCTCTCTCTCTCTCTCTCTCTCTCTGTCTGTGTCTGTGTATTCATCTGAAAGTACTGACTTACCTTTAACCTGGGTGAACACTCAGGTCAGCTTGGCGCTGCCAAGGCACCAGCTGGTTGCACCTCTGAGAACCGACATGGGAACACTCAGTAATACTGCCAGATCCCCAGCCCATCGTGTGTGTGTGTGTGTGTGTGTGTGTGTGTGTGTGTGTGTGTGTGTGTGTGTGTGTGTGTGTGTGTGTGTGTGTGTGTGTGTGTGTGTGTGTGAGTGTGTGTTTGTTTGTGTTTGTGTGTGTATGTGTGTGTGAGTTTCTCTCGCCCTCTCCCTCTCTCTCTCATTTAAGATAAAATACATCGAAATACATTGATTCCATTAAAACAGCACATTCAATCAATTTCAACTTACCACAGTAACACACCAGTATCGGGGATCCCGAGAGCCGCCCGCGACCGGCCTCGCATTCGAGGAGCTGATTGCCTTCACACAAGACGCGACTTGCGTTGGCGTTTTGACTTAAGTACAGATAATCCACTTGTGGCAGTGATTGAGGACGTACAAATCCCACAGTAACAGACACACAGGTGGTAGTGCAAAAGAAAAAAAACACATACCAGACTCTGTTCACCAACACCCAGTTCTCTGGCCCTACACCTTAAAAGATATATCTGTGCACTATGACTGTAAGAGCAGCTTTAAGAGCAACTTCAGAAGCAGCTTCCAGTCCAGCTTTCTACCCCACTGGGGGGGGTGGTGGTGTTCTTGGTGGATTGTTCCCTGGTGTTTGCAGTCTGGCGGGATCCTGCGAGAAGCCTATTAACCTCAACCTGCTCCTTCATGACATGTAGCTTAAAAAACGATTGATCTTTTTTACTGTAAGTCGCTTTAAAATAATGATATGCCCGGTAATTCTGTGATTCATACTTTTGTTACCGCCTTTCTTTCTCTTTCTCATGACTCATTATTTACAAGTCTTTTCAGTGCTGTGTGCATTCGTAAGCAAACAGAGTAAATGTGTTGGATTGTATCCGGCTCTCGTTGCCAAGCACTAGTCTCTTAAACCACAGAGGAAGAAGAGGAAGAGGAGGATGGAGATGACCTTAAAGGGCCATGGAACATTAGTTTTATGTGAACACAAATGATATGCTAATGATATGAACACCCTGGAGATTGGAATGTGTACCACACAATACAGTACAGTCAGGATGTAGCTCTCTTTGCCATTAATGAAGATTTAGTTTTACGATATTTTCTTCAGGACTACGTTTTCTCAAATTATTAATATTGTCAACAATCTGGCCCTTTCATCTCTCTTGCTGTGGTAAAAACAGAGAATGCATGCCACTACAGACATACTTATGGATTGGTATTTATTCTAACCACACTAACCATTCCAGAACACACGCACGCACACCCTGTCTTCATATCGAATAATCAGATAATCCGACAACAGACATCTTGAAAGACACGCAGTTGTGTGTCCCCCCCCTCCCCCTCTCTCAACCCTGGCCCCCACCTTCATCATTTTCCAGCGGTCCTTCATCTCCCCGGCTTAGAGCCACACGTCAGGGGTTTGACGGCTGAAGCCAGCCCCCCACCCCCCCACCCCCCCACCCCCACAGAGAGCTCCTCCTGGGAGAGCAGGAGCCCAGCAGGCTTCCTGCTAGCCAGCGGAGGAGGATTTAGCCGAGCGGTGAAAGCTTGTCAGAGGGAACACGTACTAACAGAGCTGCTTGTTGTTGTTGTGTGTGTGTGTGTGTCGGTGGTTGCAACATCTTTGACGCTGAGTGGACGTCCAGTAGATGAAGTGGTTGCCATTTGCCATTTTCGAAAGGGGCAGGCTGTTTTGATGACCATGACCTAAAGGGTTTTGAAAAGGTACACAAAGAGACACTTCATTCATTTAGGACTGAAATTAATAAGAATTATAATACATTTTATTTTAAGCTCTTTGTAAAACTTAATTACATAATGTCATAATAATGAAAAACATACATATTTCAAGTGCTTTCAAGGTACACAAAGACACTTCACATACAAGTAAGACGTAAATTGGAGGGGTTTATAAAGTACGTTATGATCATTTCACACATGTGGTGGTTTGATTGATGTTTTTTTCCCCCTCAATGATTTCATGGTTAGCTTGTGGTATTCCATTAGATTGCATGTTAAGCCTTACATACACAACCTGTTGTCCAGCCCCACTCTAACGGCTAGCATGCCCTGTGTGGGAGTGTATATAGCATTGTTGCACATTGAGTTATCTGTGTGCAAAGGTTAACCATCTCCACAAACACTCAGGGAAGGAACCAACACAAGTGGGGTATACTATGAAGCGTGCTGAACATACCCAGGCTTTCTTGGGATAACCTGGATCGACAAAAACAAAAGTCGCAATCAGAGTTAAATGGTACCACGAAGCTCACTTAGGAGTGAATTTGTCAAGCCAGGTTTATTCCACTTCAGTTTCAATGCGTGATCGTGTAAATTTCGTGAAAAGATTCTGCATATTCTCAAAAAAGAACAATGCCAAATGCAGTATTGTTTGCCATTAATCCCAAAAGAGTGATGATGATTTCAAAATGCAAAAGCAACTTCCAACCTCCTTTATTCTATAATTCAGGGAATTCACTTATAATACACCCTATGTAAGAAATGTATAGCATATATTCTCAACTGTTGAGCGGTAGCGGCGGTGGCGTAATGGATTACTATAAGACCCAAACACCAGCAACCGGGGCTCAAATCTTGCCTGTCCATCATCATGCCTTTAACCACCATCTAGATTTGGTGCCAGCACGGCCTCGGGAACATTGGTTCAAGTTTGAAATAATCACAACAATACCTTACGTGAATAAGTATTCCATTTGATATAAGAATTGGGACTTTTTAAACTACTAATAAATGCACATTAAGTGGGAGACGAACCCTGCACACAGAAATTCAAAACTGACGCCCTACCTCCATTCTACCACTCTCTCACAGAGGCAGATGTTTTCTTTTCCTGAAAGTGTATAACTCCTTCCTTGACAGTTTGAGTGGGCAGAAAGCTAGGAAACACCACAAACCCACTTAGCAATCTATTGAGCACAGCAACAACCATGCGAATAGCACGGCACATCATATTTTTCCGAAACAGTAAGTGCACGGCTTCCTTGTGTAGCACTGCCTACATAAGGTGCCACAAGGACGATCAAATAGTGAATACCCTCTGATGAGAACCCGTATGTCTCATAAAGAATATTCTCAGGCAATACCAAGGTATCGAATCTGTCCCGAAAGACCCTCTGTTTTTCTCGAAAGACATTGTCAAAGAAGGGGCTTGGAGGCTAGGACCGATTCGACCCAAAAGTCTTAGTTGATAACATCCTCCCAACCAGGTTTTGTTGGCAGCTTAAGTCACCAGGTTGAAACAGCGACGCTGAAAAGAGAGCGACTTTCGTGTCACAGCTAACCCAGGCTTTGAGCGCAACATACCTCGCTAACCCACTGTTCGAGGTTCTTAGTATACCCCACAGGCCATGTATTTAGTGCAAACTTGACAATAAACCGACCACCACCCTGTGTCCTTTGGTTTGGAGGAGCCCAGAGAAGTCACTTAGGTGGAGTGTGGCATTGCCCTTTGCTCCACCGTCTACCTTACAGTTTTCCCAGAGGGCAAAGTTAGTCAAGAATAAGGACCGCGAGGCAGTTGCAAGTCAAGGTGCGGAAGCTGTAGGAGTATCTCACCCAGGTCCTCTCCTCTCAGACCTCCATTAGGCTTAGTGGCAGGGACATGCCTCCTGGGGGGGGGGGGGGGGGGCAACTGTCCATCAAAATACACCCTGAGGCCTCTTACATGGGGAAGCCTATCCAGCCATTGATCTGTGGAAGAAGCAGGAAGAGGAGAAAACACTGCTCCAGAAGGTGGCCCAGCCTGTGGAGGCCAGGGCCCAGAAGGGGAAGTCTGCTGGTTAATCTGTTGCACACTGATTACTCAATGTGCAACAGGTGTGCAGCCTCACCCAGCTCCAAAATCTATCAGAATCTGCCAGGTGAGGCTGTTCCTACCAGCCATCGTCCACACACACTCCCACACCCTGTGCATGCAGAGTGCCAAAAATCCTCTACAACAGAACCATGGGGGAGAAAACCTTTGCGCTTTAACAAGCCTTCGATAGACGCTCTCACACATGCTCATGCACAAGTGCGCACACACAGACTGTCTGGCGGGAGACAGGGAGACGACTCTGTGCTAATGAAGGAGAACCAAACGGGCAGAGCAACGCATGCAGCCGTGAAGCCGCGGCTGCTTTGAGCTGCAGGTGAGGGGAGGGAAACACTGAGGTGGCCAGCGGGCATGGGCTCACGCAGGCCGGGACAACTGTGACGGGGTGTGGGCCCTCCCACACACACCCACACAAAGATACAGACACACGCATAATGACAGAGATGCATGCACCCACAAACACACAGATTCCCGCACAGATAAAGACACGTGCATGCACCAACACGGATACACACACACTCAAAGACACAAGCGCCATGACAGCTCTGATGTGGAGGTTCTCACAATCGCAATCAAGCACGGAGATAATCATTGCAACATCCTCAGTACACCTTTGTGAGACAGCATGCTGTTAGTCAAAGAGGAGGGCATAAGAGAGATGTCTAAAGGTGTCGATACACACTTTAATTAGACCTCATTCATATTGAATCCCTGATGGGACATTTGGATGATGGAATTACAGCAGTTAGAAATAGATAAGTTAAATTAACTAAGAACATTACAGTTTTTCTAAGTCGCTTTGGTAAATTTCTCGAATCATCTTCAACATTTGCAAAACATTAAATGCATTTCTCAAAACAATTCGTACAAAGAGCAAAACACCATGGATTACCTGCAAAAGCCAGTCTCTTGCTCAAAATCCTTAGTTCAACACTCAAGTAAATATCTGTGTCAATGAACATGTCAGTTCCATCAGAATGACAAGTCCTTGGGTCATTGTGTACGGAAAAGACAGTCAAATTGCTTAGTCATTTTGTCAATATAACAGTGTACTCTGGAAGGATGTTCTGATGTAAACTATGGCTAAAGTTTTCAAGACAATTATTGTAAATTATAAGTTACACCTTAGTGTGTGTGGGAGATTGATTGCAAGAGACTGGACAAGATTCACATTTACGCTTTGACTGTTTGTGCTGTAATTTGTTGACAGACCATGTGATTGCTAGAAATGTGAAAATAGGACAATCTCCTTAGGGTGAAATGTACATGCATTTCTGTAGGAATTACAGTGCAGTCTTTCTCCTGACGTTCCTGTCTGTTGGGCCACAAATTCTCATTCTCACGCAGCCTCACTCCTCTTCCTCTTCTTCTTCTCTCTGGCTGTTGACCCCGTCCAATTTCTTGTCCTTCCATTGTCAGACAATGCAACATTGTGTTGTGCTAGAGCTATTTATATACTTGCCAGTTCATGGTTCATGAAATGCACCTTTGAGCTATTTCAGCAAACTGGTTGATCGTTGATTGATCCAACACTTCACACATTTCCCTTCTTTAGAGGAACTCAAGATTCACCTAATAGCAATTTACCAATTCTGGACTGATTTAGAAAAAAAGTCTAATGGAAATGTTTAGATATATGCTTGACGTATTATGACAACTTGTTCAACCATTTTGCATGTAAAGACTTATGCAATGAACTAATGCCTAAATGTTGTGGGGGTGAGACTATTAGAGACCCATTACATTTTGATCAACATGACAATCAATTGATAATGTAAGAAAGAGCAGAGATTTGTACACAATCATTTGCATGAATGTACCAAAGCATCTGCAACTTCGTCAAAGAAATGAAAAACTGCTTTTTTGATGTTCACAACTGACACACTATGATGTGAAGATTGTAGTTGAGAATTTCCATTCTGATCTGAGAAATGTACCAAAGCGACTGAAAAAAACTGTAAAAGAATATATATATGTATATGTATATGTATATGAATATGTATATATATATATATGTATGTATGTATGTATGTATGTATGTATGTATGTATGTATGTATGTATGTATGTATGTATGCATGTATGTATGTATGTATGTATGTATGTATGTATGTATGTACGTACGTACGTACGTGGGTGTGTGTGTTTGTGTGTGTGTGTGTGTGTGTAAATAAGAGACAAACAAAACTTTTTCATACTTCATATGCGATAAAATGTCCTGATTGCTCACTCTTTGCTCACAGCTAACTGGAATGTTTAAAAGGATAATTACATTCAGAAGGTATTTGCTTTTGTGTTTAAACAGCCAGTGAAAAACTGTTCGAACCATTTGATCCGCTCCCTCCATACATAGTTTACCTTGATTTGTTTCAGCTGTGTCAACCGTAGAAGTTCATTATGATAGTCATTGTAATGATAACAGTAATTTGTAGTCATCTTTATCTCAAGCACTAGTTTATTTAAGAGGCAGGTATGCGTAGCTGTGGTTTTTGGAAACAAAACAATTGATACTGAAGGATATGTTGACATGAACAATGAGGAGGCTATTTACTCTGTTCATCCAGGATATGCCCCTAAACACATGACACGGTTATGTTGACAATCAGCGACAGAAAGAGACGTAGAGAGACCCAGAGAAGAAGAGACAGAGTCAGAGAGACCCAGAGAAGGAGACGGAGAACCAGAGAGAGGGGGGGGGGGGGGGGAGAGATAAGGAGGGAGAGAGACCCAAAGCCCCAGAGAGAGAGAGTGATTTAACGGCGGCGTTGCTACCCAGCACAGTGCTTCAGTTATGTAAACTGGCCCAGGTTAGGAGCCAGTCAACCGTCAACGCTTTGCATCCTCCCCAAGCCTCTGACTCTGCTAATGCAAACAAAAGCAAACACATAGACACACTCACATGCACGTCGATACACGTAGACACACACTACACACACACACACTACACACACACACACACACACACACACACACACACACACACACACACACACACACACACACACACACACACACACACACACACACACACACACACACACACATGCACGTCGATACACGTAGACACACACATTACACACACACATACATACTCACACACACATACACACACACACACACACACACACACACACACACACACACACACACTCACGCACACACACATGCACGTCGATACACGTAGACACACACATTACACACACACATACATACTCACACACACATACACACACACACAGACACACACACACACACACACACACACACACACACACACACACACACACACACACACACACACACACTCACACACACACACACATAGACAAGCAACTGCATGTAGATACATGTTGACGCAAACATGAAAACAGACACAAATACATAGTAACACACCCACTTATTCAAACAAGCAAAACCCATTGACACACAAGCAAACACACAAACAACTACATGCACACATTGTCAAGTGAAAGCCGTGTAGTCCAAAAAAAACATTTTTTTATGAATAGTGTTGACAACAGCTGGATTCACCACAAACCAAGGGGCAGTTCTTTCCTCCCTCCACTATGAGTTAATAGTGTCCCATTAAACCCATCTGCGTACCGGCCCTGACCACAGCCCATCTCTACAGGTGTGATGTGTGCGGTGCTGCTGCTGCCCATACACCTTACACAACGCCCGACGAGTCCCAGCCCTCCAATGTTCTCAAGTCAAGTGTTCCAAATTCAAATGCATCTATTTGTTTGCTTTTGTTTGGAGAGAGCCGTTCCTCTCTGCCGCGGCCAGAGGGCTATGTGAGATACAAATTAAATCTTACCTCATTTGCCTCCGCTGCTGTACGCCTGGCCGTGTCGCGCGGCAGCTGTACTCTGCAGAGCCGGCCTTCATTTGCCTCTCCGGGGCCCCATCTGTGACGGACAGCTGCGTGTCGTCGACCCAGGGCCAGCCCCCCCCCCCCCCCCCCCCCCCCCCCCCCAACGGTGCGTGGCCCCCTGGACCCTTCTCTGTAAACGGACGCTCGTGTCGTGGAACCGGTGGTAGGGGACCCCCGCACCGGTCCTGCTTCAACAGGGGGGCCTCAGGACCCACATTGGGGTTGGGTAGCAAACTGTCAGGAAGATACTTAAACACGTGTTCATGTGGGAAAATATTAGATTAACAGATAGATAAATACATTATTAAAGGCCTATATAACTACACACAACTCGCACACATGTTTGAAGATCAAGCCACTGAAGTAGAGTGCACTTCAAGCTCTTATTTTAATTACACTTTTTTTTTTAGGTCTAACCTCCATTCATGAGTTCTGCTTACGTTTTCTCACTTTGAAGAAGTTGTAGCAGATATTGCTTTTAACCCCTTGCTCGCCATTAGGATGAAATAGGATCCCTTTTTTAAGATCCTTTTAGGGTTAGGGTTTAGGATTTGGTATTAGGGTGTTGTTTGGTTTACGGTTAGGTTTTCCTCCTGGGGTTACGTTTTAGGGTTTGGTTTTTGGTTCCTGGGATTGATTTAGGTTTAGGCCCTACTATTTGGTTTAGGTTTAAGTGCTTCGTTTTTGGTTTGGGTTTGGTTTTAGTTTAAGGGTTTCGTCTTAGGGTTAGGTTTTAGAGTTTGGTCTTTCTTTCTTGGGATTGTTTAAGGTTTAGGGTTTCGCCTTAGGGTTAGGTTTTGGGGTTAGTTTTTTTATCCTAGGGTCTGGTTTTAGGACTACGGTTTACTATTTGGGATTAGGTAAGAGTTTAGTATTTGGCAAGGGTATGGTTTCAGGGTTAGGGTTTTCATCTCAGGGTCTCAGTTACAGTGTTTGGTTCTTGGGAAGGTTTAGGGTTTCTTATTTGAGTTATGTTTTAAGGGTTGAGTTCGTTTTAGGGTGAGTGCTATTATTGTTAGGTTTTAAGGTTCTTTCTAGATTTCTAGATTATTTTTTCCTTTGGTTATATGCTCTATCAGCATTGTGTTATCTAATTGGGCGATAGAGTGATTTTCATTTTTTAGATTTCCATTTTAAGTAAAAGTTATTAATGTTCACTTGCAACCACACTAATCAAACAATATAATAGCCTTCATAAGTCTACATCAATGGATGCAGAGGCTACAAAGAGACATAAACACACATTGTATGTTTGTTTTTTATTAAGTGTATTTAGTATGTCACTTCTGAATTAAATAAGAATCATTTCCTTCTCCCGATAACTAAATTTGCTGTTGAATATCAAGCGCAAATAGATAGTGCTGTTACTTCCCACTCCAAAATGTGTGGACAGGGTCATCGTCGAGCGAAGTTGGTTGTTTTTAAAACTCACGAACAAGAGTAGTACAAAAACGGGATCATAAGTAAATATTAGTTGTCAATGGTGTATGACTGCGTGATGCGCTGCCAAGTCGTGAGGCATAACCAAACTATGGCAGGTATTAGTCCCAGCCCCTGGAGACCTTGTGTGTATACAGGAGATTGGTCATGTCTAATTGTTCATGACCACCGAGCATGCAATCTTCAGCGCTGGGTGAGGTCCAGAGCAAATGACATGTCTATCATGCCTGTCATCATGACCCATCAAATAAATGGACCTGGCTTTCGACCATATTCAGGCCAAATGTCTCAGCTTCCATATGAATTTTTTTTAAAGTGCAATATTGTGCTCAAAGTCTTCAGAGATTTTAGGAGAACCATATTAATCCGTCATTCAGTGAAATAAGGGAAAATAAGTTATTATGTTGGTAATACTTAACATGAGTTAATGCTGTAATAAGCATTATTATACAGCATTAGCATTGGTAAGTGGGTTATGGTTAGGGTACCTTGACCCTAAATATACTTAAGGGTTAAATACAGCTATTAAATCATTTCGAAATGCAATGCTTAGTTAGCATGAACACCATTACCTTTAAGTAATGGTGTTACTGAAAGTTAAATGTTAATTAGCTGCTAGTTAATTATTAGTCAATTATTATTACTGCATTAACTAATATTAATGAATGATAAATCAATGTAACCCTATTGTAACAATATTGGTTGTATTATTTTGCTGGGCTTGCTGAGCATGAACTGTATTGATTAACTGTGTTCTTCCTTAACCTGCATGTCTTTCGAGGAACCCAGACCTCCTGGAACAACCGCGGTATGGGGAACCGAGCAAAGGCTGGCACAGAACCCATTCATATAGAATCAAATTGAATAAAACTAGGGTTTAAGTGTCGGGATAGGGTTGGAGTTTTTGGTAAGGCCTCAAGTTAGCGAAGGCCCAGGGTATTGGTTTGGGGGTCAAGGTTAGGGGTTAGGAACTTCCAAAGGCTCACATTGAACCTTCAAGATCGATGAGATATGTAAACTGAACGCGGGCTTGTTCTTGGAAACACATGCATTAAATAAACCCTCACACAAGGCTAGCTCCACTCTTGGTTCACCCAGGGGAGAATTCCAGAGCGCTGTGGAAACACGGGGAGATCCAGGGGGAAGGGCGGGGCGGGCTCCACCCCGGTGCTGACAGCGGTCATTGGCGAGGCCCTCGGAGGGACCCAGCCCTGCTCCAAACATCCCCGCGCGAGTGAAGCTTTCATCGGGGTTGTTGTCTGAGGGACCAAACCCTCGTCTCTACGGCTCCCTCCCTCCCTCAGCTTGCATTAACTCTGACACCCGGCGGAGTGTTGAGCGCTGTAAGCATGCCGGCCATGTTCAGCTCTCTCTGTCTGTTTGTTTAAGAGCTTAGGACGGTTGGAGTCCGGGTCTCTCCTGGAGGTTAACAGAGAGCTGGTGCTTCCTGCTGAAGGCCTCTTCAGAGAGGGTAAGAGAGTCCTTCAGCATTTGCAGCACGTGTTGGTTTGGGTCAAAGCCTAATGTCTGCCTTTAGGTTTGAAGCCTACTGCAAGAATGGAAGATGTTGCATTTAAGTATGAACTGTTAGTTTGAATTTTTAAGCATAAACTACAACTTTCATAATAAATGAGCAACATTACTTAGAAATATACAAACATAAATAGATTTAGGCAAAACTATGTCAGAAAAATAAATAAATTGACCACTAAGAATGTAATGTATCTGGCGGCGTGGAGAGATGATAATGATGATGACCAAGGCTTTGCATAACGATAGTCTTTGTCTGGATATTTACATTGGCTACTGCAGCTGGCTGGGCCATCTACTGGTGCAAAACAAACAAGGAAAAAAGGAACAATAACAATATCTAGGTTACATTACCGCTAAAGAGGTCTTATAGTGTTAAACAACAAAACAGCAAGGCCCATTTTGGAGGTTTTTAAATAAACGGAGGTCTGTTTAAGAAGAGGATTTGAATAGTAACATAAAGTTGTGTGTCTTTTGGAGTTTGACCAAAACAAGATTGCATGACCAAGGCTTAATTATATAATCCTGACCTAAAAACAAAAAAGCACGGGTATGTTTTAGGTAATATACATAATTCCTTTTCAAACCATTGCGAGGTAGGAGTGTCTAGTACCTGTACTTAGATAATTACATTGCATAAATATTATGCATACACAGTATATACACGCAAAATTGACAGAGAGAAGGAACACGTCCCATCACATAATAAAGCGTACTTTCTGAACGTCAACAGATAGAATCCACAGGTTCAATAGATCCTTATGAGCGCAGGTATGTGAGGAGCTAGTGATGCGTTCAGGTGGAGGTGTGGCCCCTCAGCAGCACTCGGCCAACGACTGAGTCTTCAGGTTACCAGAGGAGGCTCGCACTCGCAACCAAAACCCTGGCCGAGGAACATTGAGTCACCTCGACTCCTCTCACACACACACACACACACACACAAACTCCCAAACACACACACACTCACACGCAGACCTACTCAAGGAATAATCCGTCCGTCGCTTGGGAAAGACGACCGACTCGAGCTGATTATCTCGTGCTCGAGGACAGGTGAGTTATTTGCAAAGTGAACAAACAACAAATATTGTGTTTACAACTTCTGGTCTCTGTAACAAAAAATTGTCATCTAAGTATTTAGCTAAGAAAGGTTGGCGGGGAGAGCGGCTGTTTCCTCTGATGACTTTATCCACTATAAAGCCAACCTTCTGTTGTTGTTTTCCTCCTGAAGGCGTCGAGGACCCTCCATGACCATGCCCATGGTGGTGAAGCTCGAGAAGGAGTCTCCCAGGGAGATCTCCCAGCCCCCGGACGGCGGCGGCGCCGACCAGGGCGAGGACCAGCCCAGGGGGGGCCGGCGGAGGAAGAGGCCCCTGCAGCGCGGGAAGCCCCCCTACAGCTACATCGCCCTCATCTCCATGGCGATCGCCAACTCGCCCGACCGGAAGCTCACTTTAGGCGGCATCTACAAGTTCATCACGGAGCGCTTCCCCTTCTACAAGGACAACTCCAAGAAGTGGCAGAACTCCATCCGCCACAACCTGACGCTCAACGACTGCTTCATCAAGATCCCGCGGGAGCCCGGCCGGCCTGGCAAGGGCAACTACTGGGCGCTGGACCCCAACGCCGAGGACATGTTCGAGAGCGGCAGCTTCCTGCGCCGCCGCAAGAGGTTCAAGCGCTGCGACTTCACCACCTACTCGCCGTACGTCCACGAGACGGCGTCCGTCTTCCCGCCGGTGCAGATCGCCCGCTCGGCCGCGTACGGGAACGGCCTCTACCCCAACATGGCAGTCAGCCCCACCTACGGCCAGCAGCTGCCCCCCGCCTACTACCCCTCCCCGTCGCCCCCCGGGTTCGGCCCGGCTCAGGCCCGCATGTTCAGCATCAACACCCTGATCGGACCGGAGGTCATGCAGCAGCAGCAGCAGCAGCAGCAGCAGCAGCAGCAGCAGCAACAGCAGCAGGCTGTCCGGGGCGGGTACAGCCCCGAGGGGCCCCAGAACTTGACGTCGGGCCCCTGCGGCACCGGGATGCCCGGCTTCCAGGGCCAAACCTGCGGAGGGGTTGCGCCGTCATCCCGGGGGTCCGCCCACGTAGGGTTCCCCTACTCCGGGCCGCACGGCCCCCCCAGCCACCACCACCACCACCACCCCCACGGGGCCCAGAGCTCGTACGGACAGGGGCACGGACAGGGGTACGGGATGGTGGGGCGGTCGATGGACTCGATGGACCATTACGGCAGGGTGTCCCCGGTACACCTGGGCTCCTTCTCCCAGTACAACGGGGCCCAGGGACCCATGGCTAACACCGGGGGCTACCTAAGACACACGTACCCGGGGAACATGGAAAGGTTTGT
This sequence comes from Gadus chalcogrammus, assembly GCF_026213295.1. Lineage (NCBI taxonomy): Eukaryota > Metazoa > Chordata > Actinopteri > Gadiformes > Gadidae > Gadus > Gadus chalcogrammus. Next base: position 15,585,655 of record NC_079414.1, on the reverse strand, counting down.
GTCGGCTATTTGAGACTTTGGGCCCCCAAACAATGGGAAAAGACTTTAATGGAGATAGATGTTATTATCAAGGACTTAAAACCTTAGAAAAAAAAGAATGTGACATTTCGGGACTGTAACTGTAGTTGTGTTTTGTTATTTTGTGTCTTCAGACCAAGTTGATAAATAGAAAAAATAATGACACGTTAAAATAGGCCTATTTTTTACGATATTTGTATGAGAGCCACTTTAAAAATGGCCTTCAGAGGGACTAGGAGGAATTAAAGCACTGTCGAAGGAGAGGTCCAATGGGCCTTTAGTTGAGTGGAATTCGATTTTTAATAGTTTTATTGAAGTGAAATATGGTAGTATAAATTATGCTTACCACTTTTCAATAAAGGGTTGCTTTGAGCAAGGTTAGCGATAGGCCTACGTGTGCATGTATTTGGTCGGCAGATTGCTGTATATAAATGCGGAATTAAACTATTTTTGCTTCGAATTTTGCATACCTTTTAACTCAAAAACGCACCGGCTATATGCTCCCACTTGAAAATATTTCGTAAAGCACAAATAAATATAATGCAACTTTATTTTCGTTATTTTATGTTTTTATTTGTATTGCGTTCATTTTAACTCGGATCGTTTTGTCTAAATTACTTTTTGAAATTTGCAGTAGGCACAATGATTAACGGAGGAAGAGAACTTCGGAAATATTAGGACTTTGGGCTTTGTTTTACTTTGGTTTGCGCTCTCTCCGTTTCTGCTCCGGCGCATTTCAAGAGTCTCCTGAAACCACGCTGACGTCAGTCACTGGCCGGCTCCATATCAAGGCTAGACATCTCCACGGCACTCACGAGCTGCTCCTGTATAGCCACCGCGCAAACCCACCAACCAACAAAACCTGTTCACTTGCAACTATTACAATTGATGTGCATGTAGTAGGCATGTTATCATTATAAATATTTGAACGATGCGTTTGAGAATGAGTAGGCTAATGTTAAGTTTTTGTCTGTGATAGAATCACACCGCTTGTAGTTTGTAGGCTACTCTAGTTTATCCTTCAAACGGAGACAAGTTTATCGTGATTTTATATAATTTTTTTCCATGACGTCTGTAATGTTTAGAAAAGGAGCTTTGATCAAACAAATGGCAGGACCAGGTGGGTCTTCAGGAAATAGATTAACCAAGGTCCTACCGTACCGTGCGGTCTAAAGAAAAGAACACGAGTAGGCTACAGGGAGGTTCCCAAATAACGATAAATATCACTTACAAATTTGGAAGAAAGGATAATAAATGCAGAAAGGTTGATTAGGTTTATTGTGACAACTTCATGGTCAGTGTCAAAGTGGTGGGGCTTTAAGACAAACATTTATATAAAAAAAAGTTTTGGAATAAAATAAGGCCTAATAAGTGCCTGTATTTCGTTTATTTTTTATTAAGACAATTCCTGCAACCACTTATAGAAATGATTACGATTATGTAGGGCTAAAACTGCTTTTAACTAATTGTATTTTTTCTTTTTAAGACCACAAATTATTAGTATTTTAAGTAGTATTTTAATAAAATATTTAGTTTACACATTGTATACTTTGTCTCTACTTAGGGTATGGCACATATTTAAATGTATTCATGAAAAATAAACCTTAACCCTCATGGCGAAGTTGATAACAATTTATTAAACTTGTACAAAAAGTTTGGAAAGCCATACTCCAACACGAAAGATGCACATAAACATCAAACATAAACATGTTATTTTTTAGAAAAAGGAAAAGAACTTTTAATACAAAACAGAACAATACCAACAGGTCTGAAAAAGAAAGGAAAGGGCTACAGAAGTGAACAAAATACAATAAATATTACAAATCAACTGATTAAATCCTGAAGCTTTCCGAGCTCCTCATAGTTCTGCACCACATCTGGGATGGACTTCAAGGTCTGTGTGGAGACAAAGGAGCACAGGCCTCTGTTAGCATGGGACGATTCATGATCATGTGATGATGACTCTACATCTATATGAATAAGTGCAGGTACCTTTCGAGCCGTTTCCACCATGTTGTCCAGCATTCCTAGTTCTTCCTCCATCTTTTGCTCATTTTTTAGGTAGACCATTTTCTAGGGGAAATTAAAAACACGAAAAACACAATGAAGCTATAACAATACACCTTAAGGAGAGGCCCGTCTTGCTGGAAGGCGATTCAGACCATCTGGTAAACAGCGCGTGGCCTTACGTGTCTTTTCGCCTTCTCCAGGAGCTTGGTCCTGGCCTGCTCAGACTGCATCAGACCCCCCTTCAGCCTCTCCACCTGGGGGTCACAGTTAGAGGAGAAGATTAGATTAAAGAAGAGCATAGACCAATTTCTTGTGAATATTAACATCAACTTGTATTCCCATTCAACCTCGACTTTCAAAAGAAATCCCAGTGATCTGAACGTCATGGTTTGGCTTTTCTAAATAAAGCCTGTATCTGTCGACCACCGATATAAGCATGGGTGGAGACGGTACCTCCTGGAGGAGCTGGATCTTCTGCTCCATGAAGTGTGGCGTGCCGTCAGATCCGGAGCCCCCTTTCCGCAGCTCGTCCCTCAGGGCCCACGACTCCACCTGCGACTGCTGCAGCATGTGACGTAACTCCTGTCAGCGGAGAAAGGGAGACGGAAGAGATGACTGCTTGATGACAGTTCCACAAAAGAGTGTCAAGTATTGTAGTGGCGATTTGTCCTCAATAAAACAATAACTCGAAAATTAAGAAATCAAACAAAGCAACGTAATCAAAATAGCCACTGAGGCACCAGGGGGACGAATCTTCAGAGTCAACTGTCCAATCGTGAATTTGGGTTTCTGAAGGTTTATTTTCCGATCTTCCAAGCAAACAAAACAAATGTGCAACAGTGGGAACTGGCCGCCTCATCTCCTTTGTCTCTCTCGTACAGCTGGTAAAAAACCATGACCCTTCCCAGTGCCTGTCTTACCTATGCCCGTCTACCTCTATATAGGCTAGTAATAATTTCAAAACAAAAGCATAAATAAACTCAAATTAACTTTAATTTATAATACAAATGCAACGTAAAATAATCGTATTATTTTATATTAAGCAAACAAACAAAATAAATATTTTACAATTAAATCTTACGACTGCATAGCTCCAAGAAGTATACATCTCTTTTAAGAAGTACGTCTCTTCCACACCCGGGTTATTATCCTGTAGCTGGTGAAATGCCGCCTCCTACTGGCATGGTGTCGCATTGCACATACTAATTCCATCTCCACCTTGCATATATTTTGCAAACCCGTGCAAATCGTGGAAGCCCCAAAAGCGGACCATTTGTTTAATTAAACCATGTACGTTTTGATCTAAGGGAATAGCCGAGTCCCTGTTTAATGGTCTATAACCCCGTTGCCCTCATCTCATATAGTACACACACACACACACACACACACACACACATACACACACACACACACACACACACACACACACACACACACACACACACACACACACACACACACACACACACACACACACACACACACACACACACACACACACACACACCTTACTGTAAATAACTCATTAAAACCACCTTTCCTAGCAGGCCATGTCTTCCACTATGCTCACAAACAGTTGGCAAAGCCACCATCACCTAAAATGCTGGGCCCCCTGGTGTCCAAGCATCAGTGACCGGTCAAAGAAAGCCTGTTGGCACTGCCATGAAGCTGTCAACCCTGGCTAGGTGGGGCTTCAGAAAGGCTACCAGAGTTTGATAGCAATAACTCCCTCCTCATCCCTGGTCCCCCGTCAATGGAGCCAGAACACATGTGGCTAATGATACACCAGGAACTCAAATATCATCGGTATCAAAATAATATGGTACAGTGGTAAGGTAAGGCCCGGGAGGCACACATTGTAGTGGATGGATAGGTGGTTTTATTAATGTGCTACACTTTGGATAGAAGCCTGTTCCTTTTTAGATACAGGTCATTAAGGGGTTAGGGCATCTTTCTCATGGATGCCTACAGTTGTAATGCAGACATAGGTGGTCAAACATAGAACCCAAAATGACTATTCTGCCCCTATGCTGTATATCATGTATTATATTTGGTGTTATAATGATACAAATTACAATGTGGGCTTCTAAAGGACACTGGGGTTTAAGAGCTTTTGTGTTATTGATTTGCAGTACTTTTGTGACTTGTTTGTGTTACCAGTTGGTGTTACAGCCTTGTCACTTGTTTGCGTCACTTGTTTCCCTGTGTTACCTGTTTGTGTCTCTTACAAGGTTCTCGGCCTTGTATATCGAGAGTCTCTCGGGCCTCGTTGACCCTATCAAACAGGTTCATCACTGTACTAGTTCTACCTGTACCTGAGTTTCGTGCTGCTGAGCCAGTTGGCCCTTCTCCACCTGACCGCTGAGACGGCTCAGCTGATTGGTCAGCTGCACCACCTCGTCACGGTGTTTGCTGGCTGCAGCTTGCTGCTCCCTCTGCAGGTCACAGCTGGAACAACAGACGTGGCATTAAATAGACCCAGCAGGGCAGCAAGATAAAGACAAACAACGCCTTATGAAAGCAAGGCCACATTTTGCTTCAATCGTGCAGCACGATCGCTTTCTTTTTTTGGAGCTTCTAGCTTTGATTGCATGGTTCGATTTAATTCTCACTCGTACTTCTCGATGTAGACTTCAAGTGAGTGAAAGAGGAGAGGAGGACCTACATGGTGGAGTGCATCTCCTCCAGCTGATCGTCTTTACGCTGCCGTGTGGTGGCCAGGGTGGAGGCCAGCTCAGTGACTGTGCTGGACAGCTCCAGCAGCAGCTCAGGCAAGCCGAAGCTCCCCAGCTCCGTCTCCTCCTCCTCCACCTCCACCTCCAACCTCGGGATCTTCTTGGGCGTGACGGCGGGCGTGATGCGTGTGAAGGCGCTGGTTTTGCTGAGCAACCCTTCGAACTCAGGCTGATTGTCTGAAGAGGAGAAGGAGAGACGGATTACTCTATATTTCATGCTTCAATTCAATGGGCAATATCCCTGCATTTGAACCAGTTTATGGGATTTATGTGACGTAGATCTTATGTTTACATGCCTACATCTCTACTTAAATTCTATGGCCTTACCATACTTTTTGTGTTCGTTTTTCAAACAAAACACATCATAGCAGTCAATATAATTGTCCCGACACACATTCAATGTGACCACAGCACCCCCGAGCGCCCCCAGACCTCGTTCCTCCTCCTCCTCCTCCTCCTCCTCCTCATCCTCCTCCTCCTTCTCCTTCTCCTTCTGCTTCTCCTTCTGCTTCTCCTTCTCAGCGCCCAGTGCCACCATGATGCGGTCGATGAAGGCGCTCCTGCCTGGTCCCGGGGTCGTGGCTCGGGAAGCTGCCTCCGCACCGGGCTCGGAGTTCTGCGAGACAGAGGCATACCCTCAAGGTGAACGCTTATATTGGGCAATGTGGTGAATGCTTTTCTCCATAGAACCTATAACCCTCCCAACACCTCCCCGAGGTCCACCACCTGGACCTGGGTGACCGTGCTGCTGCTGCTGCAGCCGTCCCCCTCCTCTGGCGCGCTCACCTGAACACAAACACCCTTTTCAGCTTCACAAAGGCCCTGGAACCCCACCGATTCCGTTGCGCTTACATCCCCCCCCACTCTCCTATCTCTCTCTTTTAAATTGCTTTGCTTGGTTGTGTCTTTGTTCCATGTAAAGCATCTTTAGTTATATTCCTTACGTGTTTGATCAAGAAAAGGGACTTTGATTGTACCGTCTGTTGCATTACCCACCCCCATTATCTGAATAGTGCAGTTATCCGATATCCATTCTTCCATGAGTACACTTAAACGAAGTACACTATCCGCACTCACTAAGTGCGCTAATTTTCAGATGTCAGCGTTGTTCCAAATCGAATACTCCGTGGTGCACTAACAGTAAATTGCGATCACGATTGCCGCCGCGGCTCCTCCCCCGCAATAAAGATCCCGCTTTGAACGGTGAACTCTTTACTCCTAGCAGCTATAAAAAGCTATAAAAACTACAAAATGACTCTATTAATGCAGGCTATGTGGAAAATGCGCAGACTTCGGCTCAGCCTGGCTCCGCCCTCTTCCGCTACGTAGCTAAGATGGCTGCCGTTGAGTACGAAAAGTATACATCACCACACACTTTGCGATTTGACCGTTTTGATTACACCATCCGGGTCCTGTCAGTACACTTATTTTCGCCCGATCTGAATCGGAACGCCCTACGTACTCAAACATAGGCTAGTAAGTACGGATAGTATGGATATTGGAACACGGCACCGGTATCAGCGAGCAGTGCTTGGGACTGTATGGTGGTGGAGTTACCTGCTCTCCCAGAGCCACGTGGAGGCTGTGGGTCAGGCCCTTCAGCGTGTGGAGCTGCACAGTGAGGGAGGTGACCCCCTGGACCAGCTGCTCTCCCAGGCTCTGCTGCGCGTGGGAGGCCCTGGACCTCGTGGCCTCTAGGTCGGCCTCGACCGAGGCCTTCTCCAGCCTGTACCAGACACACACACAAAGTGGTTATCGACCAAAATGGTCCCTGCAGACTCATTTTTGGCATTCATACGTTAGTATTGGTACCAGGTGAGCACACAAGGCACTGATTGGAGCTAGATACCAGAATCATTTAAAGAAGGCATGTTGCTGTCTCTGCAGTTAGATCGATTGTACTTTAGTTGCTCCCCCGAACCCAAAATGTTACTGAAGGAAGTGAAGCTTACTGAAGTCGACTGACGGCCCCTTTCAGGTCCTCACACTGGTTGTTCCTCTCCCGGAGGCCTTGCAGGCTGGCTTGGTACAGCTCTTCGATCTCCACAGTCTGCTCCCGTACCGCCTCGTTCTCCATCTGCAGAAACTGAGAAGCACCACACACCATCCGAGTCTTGAGTGTGTACATCTTGTTAAACGTTAAAACATGACAAGGAATGCTTTTACATCACATTTCTTGCATGCAACTAATAATAAAGTCACATGCATAATAATGAAGATATAACCTAAAAAGTGCAAAAATTACTTAAAATAATTGTTTGCCAAAACGTCTGTATCACGGCAATGCCGGAATATAACGTCTATTAATATGTCCATTTTGGAGTTAACGTATAGAGAACCCAGGTGGAGCCAATGTGTGTCTGACCCAGAGCTCCAGGGGCCTCACCTCGTTCATCTCCCTGGCGGAGGAGAGCTGGGTGCAGGTGTCCTCCAGCAGCTGGAGCTGCTGGGCCTGGGTCTGGCAGTGGGCCTGCAGCAGCCCCAGCTGCTGCTCGCTGTGGGCCAGGGCCCGGCTCAGCTCACCAACCCGCTGCTCCGACGGGCCGAGCAGCGCCTCCAGCCTGGGAGAGGAAACACACAAACATAACGTCGGCCCACCATCTATGAGAACATTTAGGGTTTTTTCGGCAGACACCTTGGCAAATGAAGGCATTTGGGACCATCTGGAATAAGGGTAGAGACAGGTAGGCCAGACAGGTCAGAGGCCGTTGGTATTACTTACTGGTCTGCCTGGTCTACGGCCTGCTGCTGGTCTTTCCTGGACTGCTGTAACCTAAGAAGCAGTAAAATAAAATGTAACTCCTTATCCTTCAGCAGTTAATGTTCGGGTTAGTAGTACAACATTATTCTCTCGTCATACTCTAGTCCATTTGACCATTTAGCCATTCAGCAGACAATACATCATGATTGAGCAGGCGTTGCGTATTAGACATTGTAGACTTGTATACACATCAGATGCAGCAACATACCAGTGCTAATGTAAATCAGTAATACATTTAAGGCTGTAAGCATTCCACTATTTCACGACCCTATCTTAGAGTGAACCTTTACTAACCATTGAATAATGCATAACGCCTTCAAAACTAGCTCTTAAACTAGTCAAACTTATTCTCTGTTGTGTGTATTGACGTTGGCCGACCTGTCCAATCAGACGAGGGCTTGCTGTAAGGTCAGGATAAAGATCAGGTGCTATTGGTGGTGGATCTTACATGGCGCTCTCCGAGATGAGGGACTGCTCCAGAAAGGTGTAGGAGGCCAGGGTGGAGGAGATGGTGGCAGAGAGCTCTGACACCTTCCTTTCCAGCAAGGCGCGCTCCTCCTCCCCCTCACTCAGCTTCTGCCGCAGCACACCCAGCTCTGGAGGCACACAGACACACCTTTAAAGAGGGCTCCCTCTCAGCACCAGGTGTGATGTTGATCAAATATAACAAAAAAAAAACTATAGTAACGTCATAGGTGGGGGTGTCCGGTGATTTGTACACTTGGAGCTGCTAATACCATCATTATTTTCATGCTAAATGTTTTTGCTTCAATATAGATGATATGTTGTTCTCAACCTAATCAAAATTGTATCTGTGCACAGCCCTAGCTAACGTTCAATGATATAGTGTCAAATACTGTATGGGGTCCCTAACTGGGTTTAGGGCTCAGACCTCACCTGAGTTCATTATGGTGGCCTGGATTTTCAGATCTCCAATCTGCTGGTCGGCATCTTCGAGATCCAAATGAGCTTGCTGCAGCGCTTCCTGAATCTGTTGAGAGCAACAACCCATTACTAAACATGGGCCCTGGATCTGCTGAGACCAACAACCCATTATTTAACCCAGAGCCCTGGATCTGTTGAGAGCATCAACCCATAACTTAACCCAGGGCCCTGGATCTGTTGAGAGCATCAACCCATAACTTAACCCAGGGCCCTGGATCTGTTGAGAGCATCAACCCATAACTTAACCCAGGGTCTTGGATCTGTTGAGACCAACCACCCATAACTTAACACAGGGCCTTGGATCTGTTGAGACCAACCACCCATAACTTAACTCAAGGCCTTGGATCTGTTCAGAGCAACATCCCATTACTTGACCCATGAACAAGAAACAAGGCAGTGGAGGTGGGCCTGACAAAGGCCTGTACCTGCTGCATCTCCTCCAGGGCCTGGTCTCTGTCCAACAGGTGCTGGTTCCGGTCGCTCAGCGCGTCCACTGCCTTCTCATTCAGCTTCAAGAGCATAGGAACCGTCTTCTTCAGAAGGCTTCGCACTCTGGCCAACTGCAAGACAAGGGGACGATGACCAGGGTATATCCGGTATTATAAGGCTTTAGTCAAATTAGATATCGCTGCCGTATTCAAAGCGAGTCGACCATTGAGAAGACGCTTCTATCCGCTGTGACTTACAGTGGATATATTTACATACATGGCATACAAATTCAGTACTCAAAAAGTAGACGACTTGTAATGAATAGCAAGCTTCCCGACGTCATGCAACTTCAAACCCTGCTCCCTTCATCCGAGGAAGGTTTCAGTCCCAACAGTTCTCATTTTATTATGAAGCACTTTTCAAGATCAGGCCGAGTGTTCTCCAGAAAGCTAGTAAAACCAAGGAGGTATTGGACACTCTCCCACCCTACCTCCTCCGCCAGGCTGGCCTGCTCCTTCGTTGTCCTCGAGAGCAGACCGGAGGCGCTGCTGAGGGTCTCCACGTAGGCGTGGTTTAAGGCCACCTGCAAACAGCCACAAACAGATTGAGTCAGGTGATGGTGAAAGAGTAACGGCACGATGAATGCCTGTACCCGTGTCTGCAGGTGTGCATTCGTCTACCTGTTCTGGGTAGGTCTTTTTTAGGGCCTCCATGAGCTCTTGGTGACAGCCCACACTCTGTTCCATCTCAGATATCTGCTGAGCACAGTGAGCCCGCAACTGCTCCGTCACACTGAAGGCCTGGAAACGTACCAAGAAGATGGAATCAGGCTTACAGGAAGAATATCAAAACATAAAGATGTAGCCAGGTTTATAAGATGAATATCAAGACAAAAGGGTGTAATCAGGCTTAGAAGATGAAAATCAAGACATAAAGATGTATCCAGGCTTAGAAGATATACATAAAGAGGTAAAGAAGGCAGAAACCTTTCCGAAAGCCGCACACTTGGGGTCTGCATTCAGACATTTTGTTTAATTTGGATATTCTAAGCCACACAAGTTGTTCTAGATTGATCAGTTGGTACGGTCAATGCCAATAGATACACCACCCCAAACACCATGTTAGCGTCATCAGTTTGTCCTTAAAGGTGAACCGTCAAGCTCACGATTCTCTAATAAGACAAAATATTGCTTTATACATAATGCATGTTTTACAAATAGTCTGCAACGTTGACTCCATTTTCACTGAAAAAGTACAAAGACCACTGATGTCCAATTAAGTGAATACAAATCCCGGACCAATGACAACGGTCCAACTCTTTTTATATCTGCAAGCAAAGATCTATCTGAATACCAAAAGAAGAGCTGGCAGAGTCCTGGAGCCCTGACGTAACTTTAATAATAGGGACAAGAAAAGCGTTTCTTACGGCTTCCTTGTGGCTGAGGGCCTCGTCCATCTGTCTCCTCATGTCCTCCCTCTCCTGCAGGGCATCTCGTACCTTCTGCGCCAGCCTGGCCTGGCTGTCCATGAACCTCCCACACAGACCCTTCATCTGCCCATACTGGAGGGGAGGGAATTAAAGATTTTAATATGAGAGATTTACGCATTTGATACGTGTTTGTTTGGGGTTCAGTGTCTGAGGATTTATTTTTGATGAATCTTTAAGAAAGAATATAAGCCAGGAAGCGTAATCTTAGTGAAAGACATTAAGGGTACTGTCCTACAGAGGAGGCTACAGTGTATTCACCTATAGTGGATTCACATCATATAAAAACAATCCTGCTATAAGAAAAACAATAGTTAAAAATAATGGCGAACACCGACGGACAGGTAAAACCTGAACCAGAAAGTTACAAATTCTAGGTTAAACCACACACAAAATCAAACACTACCTTAATATCAAATTACATTTCTTGTATAAATATTGCATCGGCAACCAATAACACGTTGTTATATCGTTTTGTGCGCCCCTGCTCATTCATGCACCATGTGATACGATGCAGGGGAGAGTAGGGGAGAGCCGGAGGGGGGGCCTACCTGGGCTAGGAGACCACAGCGGTCCTTCCTGACAGCCTGCTCCATCTGCCTCATGGTAGAGATGGCCGTGTCCGTGTCTGCACTCAGCGTACCCTGTCGGAGGACAATGAACCACTTAGAGAGGGCAGCTCAAACCAGACCAGACGTGGAGGTGGGTTACGGGGTGGGTGTGAACATTTGAAAATATTGAAAAAGACGTTTCATCAAAATTAACGTTTAGAAAGATCCAAGTTGAAAAAATATATCATTTATAAAAAAAAAAACTCAACAATTTTGGTGCAAGTATCTTTTATGTCTCCAAGAAGGATGTCAGAGAGAACAGAACAGGGCTACAATACTTTTAAGAATGAAGACAATACAAGATAGAATAATATAGTCATTTCAATGGACGTTACCGCGGCGATCTTGGTCTCCTCCACTGCTTGGATCAGACTCTGGAGAGAACTCTGGTCCATCTCCAGCTCCTGGATTCGACCCAGAGCGGTCATGTAGAGGTCTCTGTACGTTGAGGTCTAGCAGAAAAAAAACACGTTTAAATAAAGTACACTACGTTACTAGTTAGCAGACACTTCATTTACAGTGACTAGGGGTTACAACCTAGGACATTGGGTGGAACCTAGGAACCTGAACTACCACATGATGCTTCCTCCAGTCTTAAAAAGGTAAACTTAGGAGGAGACGTTCCATTGCGAATATACAAGCAGGATATATGGCAGCAACCTCAGAATACATAATCTTGGTCCTCCTTGGAAGGTCAAGGTGAGGCCCATGCTCTTTGCTTGTACCTCCTTTAGCTGTACCCCTACTTCCTAAAGTTCCCGTGTGCAGAGGTATATCTGGTCTTACCTGGTTGAGTTCAGTGTGGTCCGTCTGCACCAGTACGTCCCTGAGCTGGGATGGTGGAGGGCCAGCAGGGGTGCTCTTCTGTCCCCTGGACGCGTCCAGTTGCTGCAACAGGACCTCCACATTGATCATGTGGGACCTCAGCCTCTGCTCTAGCTCCTGCTTGGGCAGACCTTCAAGACTGCCTGGGGGCACACTGGGACAGGCGGAGAAAGGAGACATTGTAAGCTATGGGGAACCCCCGAGGTTAGCTCCACGATTTCACCTCTTGGAAATGATTGATGTCGTCAACTAATCCCCTTTGAAGAATTGTGTTTTTTAACATAGAACCCCTTTTTCTAGGACAGATTTATTTTTGACATAGAACGTTCGTATTCAGGTACAACGTACAATGCTTGTCTAGAAAATGCAAAATTGTTTTTCTGGCCTTTTGGAATGAACACACATTTGATCGACAACGGTTTACAGCCAACATGTCATTAAGGAGCAGGTTTGGCTCAATGTGATAAACTTGCTCGCAACGATGATTGATTATTGACTCGGAGATCCAACCTAGAAGCTTTCACTAAGAGTGAAACACCCTAGCAACCACCATCAACTGCCCACATGCGTGCATGAAGTAATGGTAATACGGTCATTATGTATTAAAGCTGACGAAAAAACGGAAGAACCTTGGGGTAATAACTCACTTCCACAGAAGAGGGTCAGTAGCGGTGCAGCCGTCCGCCACAGAGATCTCCCTCTTCCTCACAAACTCTCCAGACGTGTTGAAGCAGCGGTCGACCCACTTCACGGGAGAGGTTCCCACGCAGATGCTGTGGGACTCAACCGCTGGTGGAGCGATGGCGGCCAGGGCAAAAGGAGCATACTCTGTGGACATCTTCCCCGAAGCCAAGATAAGGTATTCAGCCATCTGGCGGAGCTGCTGCTGCAGGGACCCGTCGGGGATCAGGGGGGGGTCCGGGAGACCCCTCAACTCCTGGGACGCGGGCCCTGCCGCCGCCGCCACCACGCTGCCTCTGGCCGGCGATAATTGCTCTGGCACCTCCCTGTGCCGGCTGACACGGGGAGTGGCGAGGTACCTGGTGCGTAGGGCAGTGGAGTTGAAGAGGGGCCGGGATATGGGGCTCTCTAAGGGCCCCATGAGGGGCACCGCGTAGGGCATCTTCTCAACCAGACTCTCCCTATCCAGGAGAGAAATTTCCGCCAGAAAATCAGAGCAGTATCCGGCAGCAATCACTTCAACGGGGGACAAGACAGTCTGGGAAACATCTTGCAGTTTCTGGATGTTAGCAACAGTTATTACAGCATCATTCGCAGGTGCGGCTTCAATGGATTCATCCCTTTTCAAAGCACAGGGTTGTTTATGCTGGGAGTCTGGATCGTGACTCTCTACAATGCTAACGGCTCTAATGTCGTTGTAGGAGGTCGGGCTAAACTCTGCAGGATCTTCCGACAGAGGCAAAGGCTTCTCCAACAGGATGAAGGCCTCTGTAGAGTTGACATCAGCGGCTGTATCTCTTAGGGATTCAAATGGCCCAGTGGATTTGCCACCATCAGTTACACTGTCATGCTCGTCCAGCTGAGGAGCTTCAGCGCTGCTGGAAAGAGGCTCCTGGGGTGCTTTAAGGTCACTGCTTGGACTTGGAATGTTGAGAAAGTCATTATTAAAATAGCAGTGCTCTAAATGGCCCTTAAATGGATCAATGATTTGATTGGCTGCCAATTCGCTTTGGTTTATTATGCTTTCATCTTTGGCCAAATAATTGCCGATGCCGAGCTGAACCGAAGGTACTGGAATTGTCTGCTCTGCAACTGTAGTGGTGTCTGAAAGCTCGACCTCTCCTCCGGTGCAGACAAAAGATCTCAATGTGATATCCGTAGGTCCATCTCTAAGTTTAGGGCTTTGTTCGATAGAGCAAGAAAATCCACATTCTTTGCTACTGTACGGATGTTCGGTGTGATCTTGATCTCCAGAGTCCTCTCCCACAATGCTCATAATGAACTCATCCCCGGGATGCTGGTATTCAAGCTCTTCCTTGGGTAAAGGGATTGTCATATTCAACGGATGTGCGGTGGCATCCAGAATCTCCACTTCACCCCCATCACAGATAAAGGACTTATAAGTGATATCACATTCAGCTTCTCTGCACCCATTAACCAGAGTGGGTTCTTGCTGGGCATTCATGTTTTTGGATGCCTCGCTTGGGATTGAGTTTGAAAGTTCAGTCAGTGAATCGACCTGTTCCTCAAGTACAGCGTGTTTCATCACCACACCATTGCCCTCCTCTGGGTTAACGTAGGCATGGTCAATATGTTTGCTCCCCGATTCATTGATTATTATGCTTTCAGAGATGGTCAGATCCCTGTGTATCCAACTTTTAGAAGGCTGGTGTGTTGGTAGAACAATGCTTTCTTCTGCTGCATCCGAGTAATCCAAAATCTCAATATCACCGTCCATACAGGCGAACGATTTGAAGGTTATGTCGCCACTGCAGGCAGTAGAGGCATCAAGTATGGAACACCCATCTACAAGATTGAAGGACCTGTTGCTTTTTTTATTGCCTGGTTGGTTTGGGTCATCCATCTGTTGATTAGATTGAGTGGTGGGTTAAAACCAGTTAAAATAGCTAGATAAACTTGAAAGACTGTTATTAAAGAAACATGCAGTATAGTGGTATGTAAGACTAACCGTGGTATCAGAAACATCACCAATGGCTGGTAATCTGGAATGGGGTTTAGACGATGGAGTTGATTGCATTTGTTGAAGGTCATTCTCCAGACTTCTTAAAGGAGCACGCACCCCCGGTCTGAGGGGTTTCTAATGAGAGGAAATATAAACACAAAATCACTTTAAATACATACCAACGTTAAAGTAGACACACCAATGTGAAGAACAAGAGATAATCCTCACCAACTCCACCCCGCTTGATTCTGACATTCTAACGAGGGTTGAATCTTTTGATGGTTGAGCGAATCTGGCTCGTCGTCTACAAAAAAGAAAAACAGTTACATTAGGCAAGGCAACTTTATTTATCTAGCACTTGTCATACACAAGGCAGACTCAAAGTGCTTCACAAACATTGTCGTACAATAAAATTAATTAAAAAATTATTAATAGACAAGAAAACGTGCATTTTTTTTTTTTAAATAGATAGAAAATAAAGGCAAAATTAAAAAAGCATTTTAGAAAGTGCAATGTGTATAAGATTTAGCAGAAAGCTAAAGCAAACACAAAAGTCTTCAGTCTTGTTTTAAAAGTGGTAAGTGTTGGGGCATGTCTTAAATCCTCAGGGAGTATATTCCAGTTATTTGTTGCATAGTAACTAAATCCTGCTTTCCCATGTTTCGTGTTTACTCTGGGGATAATTAACAGATTGGTCTCAGAAGATCTTAGTGGTCTAGAAGGCTTATGTAGTGGAATCATATCCGTTAAATATTTTGGCCCTAAACCATGTAGGGATTTATAGGTAAGCAACATGATTAAAATCAATTCCCTGACCTATAGGAAGCCAATGTAACGATTTAAGAATTGGTGTAATATGTTCAAATTTTTTGGTCTTTGTTAGAACTCTAGCAGCAGCATTCTGCACAAGCTGAAGCTTCCTCAGAGTTTGTTTTGGGAGACCTGTAAGGAGACTATTGCAGTAATCAAGCTTACTAGTGATAAAGGCATGAAAGGATTTTTGTAAGTCTTCGGTTGACATGAGCCCTCTAAGTCTTGCTACATTTTTAAAGGTGATAATATGCAGATTTTGTAACTTATTTGATCTGACTGTCAAAATGTTAATCCGATTCCATGATAACCCCTAGATTCTTTGATTGAGACCAATTTTTTTGGTCTTTGTTAGAACTCTAGCAGCAGCATTCTGAACAAGCTGAAGCTTCCTCAGAGTTTGTTTTGGGAGACCTGTAAGGAGACTATTGCAGTAATCAAGCTTACTAGTGATAAAGGCATGAAAGGATTTTTGTAAGTCTTCGGTTGACATGAGCCCTCTAAGTCTTGCTACATTTTTAAAGGTGATAATATGCAGATTTTGTAACTTATTTGATCTGACTGTCGAAATGTTAATCCGATTCCATGATAACCCCTAGATTTCTGGCTTTGATTGAGGTTTTCAGGGACAGAGAGTGAAGGTGTTGGGTTACTTTAAGCCTTTCCGTTTTAGTGCCAAATACAATTATCTCGGTTTTGTCCTCATTTAGTTGAAGGAAATTTCGGCACATCCAGTCTTTGACTTGCTCGATGCACTGGCACAGCGGATCTATGGGACGATAGTCATTTGGTGATAGCGAAACATAGATTTGCGTGTCATCGGCATAGCAATGATGGTGAATATTGTTATTTTGCATGATTTGCCCTAGTGGGAGCATGTAGAGGTTGAATAAAGAGGGTCCCATGATCGAAACATGATCGAAACTTAAATCAATTAAGACTGTGCCTGAAAGCCCCACCCAGTTTTCTAACCTGTCCAAAAGTATTGTATGGTCTGCACTACAGTGTCGAATGCAGCACTGAGGTCTAGTAGCATTAGTATTGAGGTTTTGCCACAGTCTGTGTTAAGACGGATGTCGCTTACAACTTTAATAAGGGCGGTCTCGGGGCTGTGTAGGGGTCGAAACCCTGATTGGAAGGTGTCATAGCAACCAGTTGATGCCAAGAGGTGATTAAGTTGCTGGAGGACAACATTCTCAACGATTTGACTTATGAAGGGTAGATTTGATATTGTTCTGTGGTTGTTAATAATAGAGGCATCTAGGCTCCGCTTTTTAAAAAGGGGTTTAATAACTGCAATTTAAGGCTTTTGGGAAATTGCCTGATAGGATTTGTTAACTATTTGCAATATGTCTATTGCTAGGGAGTCAAAAAGATTCTTATAGAGGTTGGTAGGTAAAGTATCAAGGCAACAGGTGGATGGCTTTAGTTTTGTCAATGTTTCCACAAGAGTTCTAGAGTCTATGACATTAAAGCATGTCATCATTGCCACGTTACTTTTGCCTGAACAGGGTTGTAGTCCGAACATTTTGTTTGAAGTTGAGATATTAATGGCGTGTCTGATGCCTTCAATTTTATCAGTATAAAATTCTGCAAACTCATTGCATTTCTGCGTGGAATGGAGATCAGTCTTACTGTCTACGGGTGAACCCTTTTTTGTCTTAGTAATACTCAGGACTACTATCATTACCTAAGCTTAAAGCTACACTTAAAAATAGCATTTCCCTGTAAAAACAGAAAGAACATACACTCTGAATTATGTAGTTATCCAGTAACTGTTTGCTAGTTAACTTACGAAACTAGTGACACGATAAGCAAGCAGCCATCAAACTGTCAACATGCTGCTTACGATTGTTGACTCTATAATAATGCGTCTTGCTATCTACATAAAGCAGCCCACTTAGACGTTTAGCTACCCCAGTGGCAGAAGTTAATTCACAAGCATCAACCTTATGATAGGCGTGTTATTAGATATCCAGTTGAATTATTTGACGTCCCATGACATGTTTAATATAAGCAAAGTACAATGCGCCACTCATTTCGGATCATCGACTCCGGTAGAATAACAAGAGAGTTATTTTCTGTAATAGATGTAAGAAAAATAATGTTCAACCATCACCAATATTTCAAACAAGACAAGTTAAACATGTAAACAAACCTTTCGTAGTACTCCCGTCAACTACAACCGCTCTGGATTTCAATTCGAAAAGACGTGGAAGCGTCGCTATTGGTCCACCAAGCTATACGTCATCCAGATATCTGCTTCCGGTTGGTGTAGACGTACCGCCCTCCTGTGGTCATTTGGTTTGTACTACATCTCTTTATTTATTTTTAAGTTGACATAATGTTCTCAAACATCGATCTGTTCTGCCCTTTGATCAGTGATGTATTTGATAGCCATACTAAATTGTATTATTTTAGTTGAATGTACAAATGTAAAATGTACAAATAGTCAAATAAATGTAGTTATTCTATCTAAATATATTCTTAATAAAACTGCTATGCTCACAAGTTTCATAAAATAAATGCCTCAAGATCTTAATTGCTACTGTAGATACTGTAGTTTATGTAGAGACATAAGCTAAGCTTAGTGGTTTGCATTATTCTATTTTTAATTCATATGAAAAGGCAAAGAAAAAAACACAATGTAGTCACATCTTTAATTATGATTTTTAGAATTTCAGAAACAATGTAACTATTGCGATTCTATTGAAATTCACAATTGCTGATTTTAGAAAGTATACCGTCTATATATAGCATATCAGATATTTTAGCATTTGCGACTTTAAACAATTAAGGGTTAGACCCGCCGGACCCGCAGGACTTCAGCGAAGCCCGGGCCGAACCAGCAGGTGATGTCGGCGGTGTCCAGGGTGAAGAAGAACAGTCTGTCCTCACAGCGGCTCCTCCGGTATATGGAGCGCGGGTCGGCCGACAGAACCGCTCTGATGGCGGCCAATGCCTCTTCCTGGCTGCGTAGGAACTTAAAGCGAGGACAGTCGTTTCCGGTGGGGTCTACTTAGAGAAAACCAAAAAACACAGAAGCCATTTTAAACTATAGGCAGAAGTAGAAAGAACATTTATGGATTTATGGTCAGATTCCTGATTCTTACGACTAAATAGGCCCGTTATTTTCTAATTGCATTTATTTATCGTTCTGGTTGTTCTCATTTGAAAGCTGCATAAAGGTTTCAGCAGAATGTAAATGTATTCATATCCAACTGTTAATCAGAAGAAAAAGGTTTTGTTTACCTGAATGTTGAGGCGGGATAAACTTTGCTAATTCGCTAAGAGCATGGGGCGTGAATCGCACCTCCAGGTTGCCAACAGGGGGCGCTCTGATCCAAGTGGCAATGGTACTGTACTCCTCTTCCCCATAGCAAAGCCGAGGATTGCATTGGGTCGTCTCTGGTCGTTTGGATTTTGTTATGTCCTTTTCACTGGTCAGCTCAGTATCGTTGATATAGGCTTTAACCTCCACTAGCACATTTCTCAGCTCTTTGGAAAAGGGGGCAGCGGAGTCAGCATTAGCATCAGCAACAGGCGAAGAAGAGGCCTCACTTCTCTTCTCGACGTCAGCAGTTATGGCTTCGTCCTTCAGCGTAGTTCTAGGACTACTGTGGGGACCGGTAACCTTGGTAGACTCATCTCTAGCAAATGAGGTGTCTTTCCCAGAGGATGGAGTCCCAGAGTTCATTCGGAAGCTTGATACGTCGCCCATTACCTCATCTTGTGGCGCCGCTGCCGTCTCCGGTTGGCCTACATCCATTTGATATGGTTCTGCACCGGGTCGGCTGAGGGGGGAGTCGTAGTCTGAGATGTATGGCTTGATATCCAGAACGGGAGTCCCATCAATCATGTCAATGCCTGACAGATGTACCGTGTCACCTGGACAAATCATTTTCTTTGAGCATTTCTCACACGCATATATCCAAAGCAACTGGCCAATGTGCAAACCGGGATGAAAGTTTTGATTTAGAGCGGCAAAGGCATTTTCTCTTAATTAATGACCCAAGAACTATGAGAACCTTGAATAGCTCGGGTGTGTGTGTGCGTCATTCAAATGTTTTTTTCATCCGACAACCATGGTGACTGTGACTGCAAAATTGTGTTTAATATAGGCCAAAATTGTACTACATGCACAGGTCTAATTTTTGCACAATTTCGATTGATCTCTTAAAGGGGATCCATCACACACAAATGCCTCACTCACAAATTTCCTACTGGATAAACTAAGAAATCTCATACTTGCCTACGATTTTGTCGACCCTGGCCAGCGTTAGGCCCAGGGCGTTGGGTCGGTGAGGGGTGCGTGTGGAATAGAGACCCACCCTCTGACCGTTTAGTCTGGGGGGCTTTACCTTGGGTTTGTAACTCAGGTGACCATTCTTATGAAAGAGGAAGATGACCCTGGAGAAACAATAACAATTTTGAATTGTAGTTTATTAATGTCCTATAATATCTGAATATTACTGACGTTCATGTGATATTGAACTCAAGATTGTGTAGGGAATAGAGGGTTTCTCCTCATCCCCCAAGGGAGACGTTTCAGGTTCCATACCCCAATGCTTTATAGCCAACCTCAAAGCCCTACCTGTTCATTAATGACATGGATCAAAGATAATCAACTGTAAGGAACTTTGGAATAAAGCTTAATGACTAAAATAGTAATACGCAGGGAAATCAAAACAAAGGGAACTCAGTTGTGGGGAGGAAGGAGGGAAAACAAACTCGTTCAAAGCAATTATTTTATCCACAGCCAATTTGTAACCACTGTTTTCCCCTTTCTATGAAGGTGTAAGGAAACAGGTCCTACGCAAACACACACACAAATGTAATTACACTATTGATCTTGGCATCGATTTCATCTTCCATTAAGTCAGCTATAATCAAGGAGAGGAGGGGAGGAGAGGGTTAGGACAGGACCTTACCATACATGGGAGAATTGCTCGAGACCCATCAGAGCTTGATCAGGGTTGTTGAACACACTGGGCTGAATGCACAGCGTGGCCCTGGAGTGGCCACACACCGTGGGCTGTCTAGGTGTGCCATTCTTCGCTGAAAAACAGGACCTTATGTAGCCGATAGGGACAGTCTGGATAGTGCCTGTAGGGAACAACAAACAACTTTAGTTTGTCAGGGTTTTTTTTTTTACCCAGCTGTGACATTTTGTTTTACACAAAACAAACCCACTAATGAATATCGACTGCTACCAGAGTAGACTGTCATCTTGTGAATTCAGTCAAATGTCAATAAGGAGCTGGTAGGGGTTAGGCATCTTGTTTAATGATGCCTACATGTTAGGCTGTGGACATTGGGGATTGAACACACTGCCTTTCTGCTGGAAGTCAAACACCCTAGCCGCTATGTTATACACACTATACTGCCCTAAGAGGTTTCTATTGATCGTGTGTGTGTGTGTGTGAGTGTGAGTGTGAGTGTGAGTGTGTGTGTGTGTGTGTGTGTGTGTGCTATGAGCATTAAATGCTACGTTGTGTCCAGGCGTGGTTATTACCTTGTTCCAAAGAAACATTTGGTGCTATTTCTGTCTTTTCCGATAATGATTGTTGTTGATATGGCGGTTGGTTGTCGCCTTGAGAAACGTTTGTCACAGCGGACAAAAGGGAAGTCATGTGTTTACGGTGGGATTTTACTGCGTTCTCCAACATCTGTCTAAAGAAAAATGAATACATGTTAATATCAATCTCTAGAGGGACACATTTAAGAGGACATGTGGTTGCAAAAATTACCTTAGATTTTTGATTTCTTTTCGCATTACAGAAACTTGCTGATTGAGTTTATCGACATGATCGAAACAGCTCTCACACAGCGGTGGCATTTTTACTAATTAAACTGTTTAATAATTTTCAGTTTCTGGATGCTTATGTGAGAAAGCTCACACTAGGATATAAACAAACACGTGTGATCACTCAATGCGGAAGCAGAACACGCACGATTTATCGTTGGCCAACCAGTGACTTTCGAGGGACCATTGGAAATGTCTTTATTTTTACTGCTTGAGTAGACATTTTCTTATTGAATGAAATTATAGGTGTTGAAGAAACAAATTCCACACAAATGAATAAATGACAACTGAATAAAATATAATGTGAATTTGTTTTAAAAGTTACGGATTTCTCCCATCTAAAAACTCCGAAAACCTGAACGCTAGAGGGTGACACTGGACACAATAAATTGAATATATGAATATGGGTGGATGAAAGGGACTTATTGTTTACAATTTGTTGACGGTGTGTACACTGTGCATACTCACTGAATGCCTTTGTTTGATATGTAATTCCTGTCAGAAATTCGATTTCTGATCTTGTTGATCCATGTTTTTATTTTTATTTAAATGAACCGTAATATTATGCAGTGTAGGCATATGAATACACAACAACTACAAGACATTGCTAGTCAAAAAAATAACAGTGAATATGTTTATGCATGTCTCAGTTTTATTGTTTGAAAAGGAAATATGTTAACACTGTATCATGTTTCCCGACTCCTGATGCAAAGGAAGTATATCAAAGCCAACATTAAAGAGGATCATTTTGAATGGACCCCTGTTTATTAGAAACCACAAAAAGTGTACTTTTACAAAACGTAACATTTCAAAACCCTATTTTATTATTATTCGCAGTAACTAGTTTTACATGAACAAATTTACAAACCAAACTATAAAAATAAATTTGACTGAAAATAACTAGTTTGTCTTTGTTTTTAAAATAATTTAAAACGGCAGTATTATCAGTTAATTCCTAAAGCAAAAAAAACCTAAATCAAATTTAAATGCAGTACAATATAAGGCCTCAGAATAAAAAAATGATTAATACAAGCATTTTCAAAGCATTGCCATTTAAGAATAGTCTACAGCCAATTTTGTAGAAAGCCCTTGAGAATTCTCTTCAGACATCATCAGAAATCTCATTTTTAATTATTTATCTGTGAAATATCCTTGAGTGGTAGACAGGGAGGTCAACAGAGGAGAGGAGAACATGGTGCTCTGAGCCACAACGGGTGGAGATGGCCCCTCAACCGAATCTACCAAACATAGAAAACAAACATGAGGATAAAATACATTACAAGCTCTTATAAAATGCTTATTAAAATGAGGGTAAATACATCAGATATTAGGTAATCCTGTGCACCTCAAGTGGAAGAGCACAGCGATTACACAAACAGAGTTAGGGCTTTGATGACCACAGGCGTCCCCCATGCTCAGACCGGTATGCACTGGTATTGTGCGACACTTTTGGACCACCAGATGCCATATATTTATATTTAAATACATCATAACATCCTTCCCACGTACTTGATATTACATTTCACTTTTGCCCAAAAAGTGCTTTATGTATAAAGTTAGATTGATTAAAGCGCTAGCAGGGCAGCCTACCAGTTTCCAAACGGTTCACCGCCTCTTCCTTCTGTGTCAAGCAGACATCCTCCATCTCATCGGGCCCCAAGTCTTCGATGGTGACCTGGCCTTCAGCCTCGATGGTTGCGGACTCGGTGGTGTAGACAAGAGCAGGGGATGCTGGGGCCGGAGCTGGAGCTAGGGCCAGCATGGGCCCAGCTGACACAGGAGCCTCCACTGTGGTCTCACTTTGGCTTTGACCAGAGGAAGGGGGCAAGGGAGGACTTTGGGTAGATGGGGCTGGATCAGTGGGCTCTGAGACAGAGTTGGGGGCTGGGGTAGGGGTTTGGGTAGGTGCCTGGGCCAGGGTAGGGTTCAGGGTCAGGGTAGGAGCCGTTTGGAATAGATTGGTAAAAAAAGAGGCAATGACAGGGGTCTCGACTGAGGTAACATTGAGTGGCGGAGCTGGGGAAGTGGGGATGTACGCTGGAGCAATCGATCGGGAGTAGAAGGTGTGGGCTGGGCCAGCCTCCACTGCCTCAGGTAAAGATTCTTCAGCAGGAGGTTGGGGAGCCTGCTGCACTTGCTCCTCACCCTTCTCCTTTTCCTGGATCGGGAGAATCTCAAATAGGTTCTCAATCTTCCTTGGTCTCCCCCTTCTCCCAGTGCCACTCCTCTGCTCTCCCCTTGCTCTTCTCCTCTTGCTCTCGACCCTGACAAAGGGAGAGAGCAGAAACATTGATATGCTTCTCCTTTGCACTGGTGTTCACACAGTCAATAGTTTAAAGTTCATCCACCAGATCCAGATCATTCGTTGGGAGACAGAAGAACAGCAACCCTTTGTTTCTCCTCACTCAATTCAATATGAGCCATGTGGTTGATAAGCGAACACTCGGCTGATAATGAATATTTTCTATGTAGAGTTCATTTGGGTTTTACTTTTTGTTAAAGTAAAGAAAAATGCACTTTATCAAATCACTTTGTTTCGTAGAGATAACCTTTTTCTCTTTTCAATCAACCATCGAAGTAGCCATTTTATTTTGTCATTGAACTAGCTACTAACTAAAAATGTGGAAGAAAACATTCCTCATTGGAGTAGCAAACCATCATCATCTCCTAAAGATGTGAAGCTGTTACTATTGTGGACTGGTCTCTTTGACAAAATTTACCCATAAACCCACTGCTTAGTCTCCTTTTCCTCCGCCTCGGCTTTCCTCTTCCTGAGCAGGTCTCGGTCCCGCAGACGGCGAAGGATCCCAACTATTAAGCAACAACTCATAAGAACTACAATACAACTTTCAAGATTTACAATGTAAAGTATAAGAACTACAATACAAAGCATAACACCTACAATATAAAGCATAAGATCTTCAATACAAAGCATAATATCTACAAATGTACAGTACAAAGCATAAGAGTTAGAATGTTAAACATAAGAATTACATTATGAGCATAATAACCTCAATGCAATTCAGTATACACTGAATGAGTTCTAGAGCCTTTGGTCTACTCTGCTGGAAATACAGTGGAGTATTGAATAGTGCAAATGCACTAGGCTCTATTTTTGTTTGATTTATAGTACTAAAAATGTAAGTTTTCAAATAATATTGTCCACATTGACTTTTTCACGTAGAAAGGCAAGACTTGAATGCAAACCATCAAAATGGTCAGCTTCAGCGGTAAGATCTTAACTCTTTATGGCTGTCAAGCAAACTTCATTTTAAATTAAAGGTTGACGTTACCTCGGTTGGTTTCAGGTTCTTGGCAATCCAACACCTCGTTGTCCATATTCAAAGTCTCATCCATTTAAGAATAGTCCTGGGAATAATGAATAAATATTAGGCCTAAAACTCATTCGGGGCGAAAAAGCGCAAAAATGAGAACGGATAAGCTGCGTATTTTGTTTTCACAGTCCGTACAGAATTATCTGGTTAAACATTACCATAATGGCAAGATCATTTCTTATCTTATTTGTAAAGGTGGCGGAGTTGGCACGATTCCTAAAGCAAAAAGCGCACTCCATGGACCTGAGTGTACTTCAGCATATCGAGTGTGCGTGTGTGTGTGTGCGTGTGTGTGTTCGGTGAGGGGTTGTGTAACAGTGTGTCAAACATTGTGTGGTCGGTACGAGTTTCCCTTTTGATTAAAAGTGAGAATTTTCATAAATGTTATAATACTCAAATCCTAATATATTTTTCTAGATCCTGTCAAAAAAGATTACGCCAATTGTTTCAGAAGTGTTTCAAATGCAGGATCTTTAAAAAAGCAAAAAATGTCGGATGTGATGAGAGATTTTTTTAAAAAAAGACGAGGCAAATGTTATTCAATAGTCGCGCTACAGCCATCTTATCATTAATCCCGTGCGACCCAACTCTGGGTGTGTTCACAATCTTCTATGAGCACATTGAAGCTGCATGGGTCGCCGTTTGAGCAACAGGAGACCACCTGTTCAAACAACTTAATGTAGGATATCGTATTGTAGACCACATACCAAAATTCAAGTATATGGCATTCAATGGTTAAAAAATATGCATTAAAATGTATACATATAATTGAATGACTAGGCCTGGTTTAAACAGAATAAATATATTTATTTAAATGCAAGGAATCCACATCTATTCATCATAGGTAGAGAATACAGTGCAATGCAATGATGAATGCTTTCACTTTTTTTTATTTGTCACAGAATAAATACTCAGTTTACATAACGTCACTTAATGACAACAAACGGGTTCATTCATATAGGGTATGTACCTTGTGAGAAAGATGAGGAAAACAGCCGCTTCCAATGAGGTCCGGCTCAGGGTGGTTAAGCGATGACTGGCAATCTTTTAGTCCTCTGTTGACAATTCTCAAAGACCCACAAGCACTGAGCATCCCCAAATACTGGCATCTTTCAATATGTCTGATTATTATCAAAGACGACCGAGTTGACAGTTCTGCCAAAATCCACTGATCTAGTTGTGTTTAGCGTAGGCCTACAAAAAAGCGAGAAGATGTGACTCCATTGCCCTCTGCTGGTTTAATGGATCCATTACAATTGACTGGCATGGAAAAAAATATAAAATTTAATTCGTTTTTCCATAATTAAAGTCCAAGAGGCCCTTTCACACAGGCATTAACGTTCAACAAACCAACAATATTGTTCTACATTGCTTTACAATAATGATGCATTGCATCATGCCATGGCACATAAACTCTCTCACCAAAAACAAGCAATTTACTGATAATGTCACAGGAACAAGTATTTCCAGAATTTGACATAATTTACACTGTTATAGGAATTGCGTTAACTTAAGTTTGGAGCAATTTGGCGAAGGGGATGTGGAGGCACACAAGCATGCTTCTGCTTGAGGGATCTTGGGCCTAAGCAGGAAGCTATGGGGAGGGGGGCAACCCACCCCGAGCATATAAAACGCTCTCTTCACTGCAAACCCAAAACCCATCCTCCATTACTTTGTTTATCAGCCCAAGTTAAACATAGGAAAATGGAGAGACAAAAACGAAAGATTATCATCGAATATTTTTTGCATTATTTATTCATAATTTCCCCAAATTTGCTACACAATTATTACAGAAAATACAAGTGTGTAATACATATATAATTTACTACTGCCTTATAGAAAGGCAACAGGTAGAATACCAATATAAAACATATGCTTTAAAAAGGTTTGATGTGATAGATGATAGTTAATATCACCGGCAATCGAATATTCAACAGCATTCATCAAAAAAATACAATAATAGACAGATTACCTATGCAAACAATATGACCTACTTAATACGGTAAATGCATTTTATTTATTTGTTGAAATAAACGAATGTTTATCAACACCCTGTGAATATACACAATCAACCTGCAAATAATTAGGTGCCTGTGAATTTGTTTGTCATTATAGCACTTACGTTCTACAAATGAATTGCACCATAGTACCGCTTTGCTTCGGGGCAGCGTCATGTTTTGTGACTGCATTGCCTTATTTAACAGGCGATGGGCGTTTCTGGACAGCGGTGGCGCTGTTGAGCATATATTTTGTTTCAGTCCCGTTTCCCTCCATGGTTTCTCCTCTCGCCGACTAACTTAGCGTTTGGTTCAGTTCATTATACAGTCCCATATTCTCCCTCCATTAGGGCATCTCTCTGCCTTTGGACTGAAATTTACACCAAAACCCCAGAGAGAAAAGTTTAACTTTCATAGGGCAAGATGAATATGAAAAAGAGGATCCACTTGGAACTAAGAAACAGGACACCGTCTGATGTAAGTCGTGCTTTTTAAAACCAAACCTTAGTTTTTAGGCTAGCCTTGCTAGCTAACTTGCTACTTTTTTGCTTTCTGAGTGACCTGTGTAGCTAACGTAATGGTGACCACATGGGCTTTAGATTGTGTTTCTCTAGTATAAATAGGGTAGAAAATCCTGTTAACAAGGTTAATACATTGTACTGTTCTAGATTGGGCGTGAAGGGGCAGCAAGACAAGAAAGGCTATATTCAATCGTTACTTTCAAAAGCCGATTCTCCAGCTTGCTGGCATTATTGCAGTGTTTTAACCGTTTCGCAGCCTCCCTGCTCGATGGTGCACACACAGCTCGGTCCCATTTAAACGTTTTGGTCCCATTTATAAACTTGTATATACATCGGCATTTCAGTGCGTTTCCGTCCCTATGGCGTTTGCCTATACGGTTCATTTTTATATAGACCATGGGCGCCATGGTGATAGAATAATGGAAAGGGATGCCTTTTATCAAAATGTACTTTAAAGTCTCGCATACGCGTATCATTTTAAGGTTATTGCAGAAAGACCAAGTAACGTGTCGAAGGAAGTGTAATATCTCTTCATTCGTAGGGGTTTAAGACCTACATTCAGCTACGCCAACAAACAAAAAATGTCACTTGCTTCGAGTCAACCAACCACATATTCAACATATACCAAGCTGCAATAACCCACTTAAGCTGGTCGATATTCGGCATGCATTCGACCGCTTCGTCTCGTATAGTCAGTGTTGTTTTCATATTTAGACGCTTCAATTAACAAGTAAAGGGAGTGTACAGTAGGCAAATTCCGCCAAATATGTAGCCCCCCGTTTCGCCGAGTACCCTGCACGCCTGCGATGCTTTCAATAACAATGGCAAACACCAAATTCGTAAACTCTGCCGTGTGAGTAAAGTATCAACCCCACCAGATTATTCCGTACAAATGGTACCCACAGCGGTCAGCTCGTATTGGTTCCCGCCATATTGCCCTCTTTGCAACAATAATATAAATATGAATAATCGACTGCATTGTAAACATAACGCCACTTTATGAATACGAGTCGTCCGTTTACGTATGTTCGTAACGTTATAACACCTGTACGCTTTTATTGGTGAACGACGGTTCGTGTTCGCCCGTGACTGGAGCCAGCCGGCTCGAGTGACACGAGCCCCCGTGCGTCGCGCTCGACGCCCGGACAGCAAAGCGTGGACAGTCGTCGTTTCTCGGTTATCATGCAGAAAATAACACCACTCGACATCGAAATGGTTTAAATCGATGTATAAACCATCGAATAAACATTGTAAAAACAGTCTGCCCCTATTGGAAGTGTTCAGAGAACTGCATACTGTGTCTCAGGAATCGCCATGTTGTCATTCTGTCGTCTTTGAAGCTCTGGAGAAAGGAACTCTCTCCATCTTTGTTTTTACTAAATTTCCGTCCTGAATATTTCCTTCGCCATTCGCATTCATTCGACGATACAGCCCAACAAATAGCCGTATCGGTCGTTTGCTCGACGACAAAGCACTCCACTTTCCTCATTACGTCGAGTTTCTGACTTTTGGGAAGATATATTACGAATGTTCTCCACCTTTCCGCTGTTGTTGGGTGGTTAATGGCGGGCAGACGAGCCTCTCCTGCAGCTCCTCCACTGCACGACAGCGTTTAAAAGGGCAATGGCTAGCCTGTAGCGGGCTTGCTAACAAAAATCATTGCATTTGTCATTAGCGCCTGCATCACCAGGCCAAGATAATGTTGAGCTATTCTTCTTCGTGACTATAACCAATGCCCGACCTATTTAGCTTGGTCAAACAGTGCATTTAAACACAGTTTTGTAGATTTCACGTTGCTTTAGCCTTTTACTCTCGCTTCCTCACTTGAGATTTTTGATGTTTGGCAAAAACTTTCGAACATTTTCTCGAACACACGATTGCGCAAATTGTAACTGAAGGGCTTTGTAAACACCTCCTTTATGTACATGCCACCATTTGAATAATGTACATTCAAAACATTTCTGGAAACGTATACTGTTGTGTGTTCTAAATAAAATCTTAAACTAACATTATTACATGAATTTATAAAAATAATATATTTCCGTTTATTCAGTTTACAAAAAATATATGAATGTTAAAATCGAATT
Source organism: Gadus chalcogrammus (assembly GCF_026213295.1). Lineage (NCBI taxonomy): Eukaryota > Metazoa > Chordata > Actinopteri > Gadiformes > Gadidae > Gadus > Gadus chalcogrammus. The sequence continues at coordinate 15,556,635 of NC_079414.1, read as the reverse complement.
AATATATTTACTTTTACTTGTAAATTGAGAACATTGCTTTTCCTTTTCCACAGGTACAAGAACTTGTTCTTGACAACTGTCGATCAAATGATGGAAAAACGGAAGGCCTCACAGCAGAGTTTGTCAACTTGGAGTTCCTCAGTTTGATAAATGTCGGTTTACTGTCTGTCTCCAACTTGCCCAAACTAGGAAAACTGAAAAAGGTAATGTTCATTCTGGTATCTCGTAAACCTTTGTTTATCGGTTCATAATGATAATTTGCTAACATTGCAATCTTTCCATTTATTTCAGCTGGAGCTGAGTGACAACAGAATCAGCGGTGACCTCGACGTTTTAGCAGAGAAACTCCCCAACCTTACACATCTAAATCTAAGTGGAAACAAGCTTAAAGACATCAGCACGTTGGAACCCTTGGTAAGTTTCCAATCCCCAAACACAAAACCAATAATTAAGACTTAATATGAAATATATTCCTTCTAACCCTCATTTTGTGCAGGAACAGTCTGTGACCTGATATTCTTTCTTGTTTACAGAAAAAGCTTGGAAACCTGAAGAGCTTGGACCTATTCAACTGTGAAGTGACGAACCTGAGTGACTATAGGGATTGCGTGTTCAAGCTCCTGCCCCAGCTCACCTACCTGGACGGATACGACATGGATGACCACGAGGCCTCAGACTCTGACGGAGAGGTGGTCGACGACGACGATGACGACGACGAAGGTCAGGACCTTGGAGAGATTGTGTGATATTCTTCGCAGGGATCCATGTTTGTTTGGTTTTTATCTGAAGTGAGGTTATTAATTGGGGGAAAATTATGAAATATCAGATACACCACTCGTTTATAATTTACATTCAGATGTATGATTATATTCGTATAGTATGTGATGCATAGCAGTACGATACATTTACAGAGATTAAGTGAGATTAGGATTTAATGCTGTGTATTAGATCTCGGATCTGTTACTGCTTTTAGCCCATGACTTACATGCTGTGTCATGTGACTCAACGTTACAGAGGGGGAGGATGAGGAAGACGGAGAGGAGGAGGACTTTGACGAGGATGACGATGATGATGAGGAGGAGGTAGAAGGAGAGGACGATGACGAGAGTGGTGCGGAGGATGAGGTGAATATGTCTCCCTTTCTTTTTATAGTTGTATACATTTATAGATATTACAAGGAAATAAATATTTATATGGAAATATTCATGTTTGGAACATTTTTGGTGTGTGCTACTGGTCATTTAAATGTATTCTTTCAATTAGGAGGAGGACATCGGGCAGGAAGGTGAAGTGGATGATGACGATGATGACGATGATGACGACGAAGATGGTATGCTTAATGTTATTTGATAATACATTGATAGCCAGTGATGTCCTAGCAAAACGGCTAGGCCGTTGATATGTTGAAGTTGCTATTGTTAATCCAAGTACACGCAGGGCTCTTCTCCTGGCTTAGTTCAGCTCTTTGAATCCATTGTAAATCAAACAAAGAGAAGACATCTCTTTATCCAACGGGGGGGAAAGGAGGAAGGGTGCCAAGTGTCTGTTTGTTTCGGTTTAAGACATTCTCTAGATTATTTATTCTTTGTTTGCATGTCTGGCACTTCAGTCTCCACTCTATGCCAGACGTGTGCCTGATGTCTGAGATGACCCTCTTCCTGAAAAGCTTGTATTTATAATTTATACTGTGTCTTGCAGCAACAGCAGCAACATTAGCAGCAGTAGAAGCCACAAAGGGCGAGAAGAGAAAGCGAGATCCAGAGGATGAAGACGACGACGATGATGACGATGACGATGATGACGATTAGGAGGAAAAACAAATTAAACGATCCTACCGAGTTACCAACCCCTCTCCCCCCTCCCCTTCCAGACTCCCTTTGAACCCCAACCCACCTTAATTCACACGGTCCGTTCTGCAATACCAACACCACCCCACCCGTCGCCTCTTCCTGCACCCCCCCTAGCTCTGAGCTCCTGATTGGAGCAAGACTGTATAGGATGGGTGGACCTAGTGGAGATACTCTACCCCCCCCCCCTACCCCCCCTACCTTAACCCATGGATCAGAGAGCCACCCTGCCCCGCCCTTCTCCCCCCCCCCAAGGTTCTCAGGCAGCCCCCACCCCACTCTGCATTCCTCAATTTCACTGTCGACTCCTCTTTGTGTATCTCCGTGTGAGGACTTTGGGACTGGTATCTAGTTTTGGGTCTGTGCTTTTAATAATTTGTTAAATATTTTGTTATTTCTCTTCCTTTTGTCTTTTTCTTTTCTCCTTTGTTTATTTTTTCCCCCTACCTTACCCCAATAAGATTATTGCTATAGCAACTGTGCAACAAGCCAGCCATGTTTTTTTTGTGTGTGCGTGGCTGGTTGTTGCATAAATCAAGGTTGTAGCTACATTTTTACTTTCTGTATGACAAACAACTTTGTAAATAAAATGTTAACATTTTGCTCTTTTCTCTCCTCTTGGTGTGTATTTTTTTTTTATCCGGTGTTAGTTCACTTGAATATTGTACTTTTAACTTTGATATGATGATTAGTTTGTTCGCATAAGTCCAATTTTCTTTTTTTAATTAAGTTCCATGATTGACCAAATCCGAAACATCTCACGTACTTGAAAATGGGAGAAAGATTTAACAGGGAAAGCTGTTTAGAAAGTACAGCCCTATGAAGGGCCATACAGTCAGCTAGCTTCAAAAGATCCCTGTAACCTTTAGTACATTCCACAGAAAACAGGTCAGGCAAGCTAGGTTTGCAGAGATGAATAATTGTGTTCCATATGTTGAATGGCGTGAGGGGGGGGGGGAGCCTGTTCTCACCAACTAAACAAATATATAAATCATGTCGAATGCAAGGGTCTTTAAAATGGAGACATTTACCAAAGTGACACTAGAAAGATATACTTCAATTTACAAATATTTGTTGAGCTGGGCTTACATTTAATGAATCTGAATGTATTTGTTTAATGTTGTCGTGCATAACGACAAACAAGTCTATTGACAGAAATAATGATCAACTGCATCTTATTCTGCATCTGAGCCATGTTATATTTTGCAGAATAAGTCATATAGGGGTGTCAGTTGTTGTGTAACCAAAAGGTTGCTAGTTCGATCCCCGGCTCCTCCTATCTTGAGTGTTGTGTCTCTGAGCAAGACACTTAACCCTAACTGCCTCTGACGAGCAGGCTGTGTCAATGTGTATATTAACCAATGGAAGTCGCTTTTGATAAATGCGTCTTCTAAATGCCCTAATTGTAATCATTGATACAAATGATTCCCCGTGCTAATATAATACAGATAGGGCTACAAACTTAATCTAAAAGTTAAATAAGCAAAAAATTCTTAAACATATAAACTGTCTTGTTAAATTAAATTAATCACAGATTAAATGAGATGGAGGATATTTGTTTTTAATTAATTATTTGGTTAAACCAACATATCTAAATGTAACAATATCAGCTTGTGTTTAGAGTTAGTGTCGCTTTAAGAGGGCTTCTAAACCCATTCAGCAACATGCACAAATAGAAACCATAAAAATATCAAAAGGTTGCCCTATTCTCATTTTGGACCCCCATTTCATAATTCGATAGTGTGTTAATAAGACTGACCTAGTGCTAAAAGGGACTGGCCAAAAAAGAAGACATAGCAAAAGTAGTGAATAAACCATAATTATTTTTATCAAAACATCATCCTCCAAAAAAACGTTGACATAACGGGTTATGTTAAATAATTGATGACCAAATTTACTACAGTCCATTCATTTCGTCTTGGTTGTTTAATAATGGCAATAAGCAAATATGAAAAAACAAAACAAATCAACCATCAACAAAAGCCAATAGTTTGATAGGCAGTTACCAACAGCCTGGAATGTGAGCGGCAGTGGTCAGAAATCCAGTCCGGAATAGTGGCTATACCAGAAGCATCCTGACGGAGGTCAGAGATTAGAGAAACAACGATTTGTCCCAGGCGTGTTTGTTTAAGGAGGTGCCCTAATTGTAAATGTAAATGAGGTGCTGCGACAGTGTTTGTTTTACTAAAGGTTAATAAAGAGACATGGTGTCTTACAAATATAAGTAAGCAAATTCATTATTAGATAAGCCAGTGTGATGACGGGTGTACCATAAATACGGTTTTCAGGCATGGCCAATTCTACAATCTATTCTTCAACCATTTCATCAATTAATAAAAAGTAAAAATACACCGCAGAGCAACCTTTGATGAAGCAGGGACGATTCACTGGTTTTGGGTGGGCCAAGACAATTAGCAAGCAATTATCAGTGAGTACCAGAGTTATTTTAATGCATCTTAATCCTCCCCAGGGTCCAGAACCAATACACAGATAGCTAGCTAGCTACTGTAGCAAACGTACCTGGGTTGTAGTGCGTGATGACGCCGGAAGCTGGAGCACATGGGCTGTAGTTTAGTGCAGGAAACATTTTCATAAACATTTAAAAAGCAATTTGGACGAAAGGATAATAGCCAAAATGAAAAATTGTAATATATTTAAGCAAGATAATGGAAAGCATCGCTATATATTAAACTTTGTTTTATAAAAAGGTTATTAAAAACCATTTGCCCCAATTTAAAACACCAGATGTAAGACATTTGTCCAAATACACACCAATAAAAAAAAATATTGAAAGGAAAATATAATTATTCCTGCATTCCAGAGCATCCATATAAAGTTGTTAAATAAATCCTTGACATTAACACACTTGTATGTGAACAAATGTACTTCCCTGTCATTCATAAGGACAATGGCTTTAAAATGTCTTCACAGTGGCTGTACAACATCACAAACTGATATAAGATATGTTTACATAATATTGCATGCTGTTTTTTTTAATTTATTTTACACATTTGGCTTGGTTATTGGAGTTTGGATTTCCCTTTGTTTTTGTCAAAAAATAACAAAACATAATAAATAAAGCAATAAAAAATAACATTTCAACATGCCTTGATGTCATTAGGCTTTCAGGATGGTTGATGTAAAATCAAAGCATATCAAATGTTCCAATATATTCCACTAGTCGTTGATTTTCATTTAATTTGTCATTTAAATACATACTCTTCTTTATGCAGCGCTTGTGAAGCTTTGGAACAATAATTCCCTGGTTCCCCTCTGGACTCACTCTCCTCTCGCACACAGAAAACGTCTTTCATTAATGACATCAGACCTCAACTACCACACCTGCGTTCACACACAGTAGTTGAAATAGTAAGAGCATAAAAATATGTTCAGTGTTACCTTACATTCAAAACTGATGTCTCCTGCCATACCGGTGCCGGTGCGTCTTCCGCATATAACATATGCACAATCAAACCGTTTATCTAAGAGGCACATACGTCCAACCTTGGTCGATTTCTTATTGAAAGGTATTTTAAAAAACTAAAAGTTCCTGAAAGTTTGCATAGTGAGTCAATGTTAACAACGTGTGTGTGTGTGTGTGTGTGTGAGGGGCCAGTAGGTGGGTGTTGTCGGGGACGGGGTGGGGGAGACATACGGTAGGAGCGTACGTACATAGCAAACCTAGTTGTGCCTTTTGTGCAGCATTGTCTAAAGCTAATATTTGATAACATTTGTTTGAAAAAAATAATATCCCTGTAAACGCTTGCACGCACGCACACACTTAAACACACACACACAGAATCGATCAGGGTGTGGTATATTGATTGCTTTTGGTTGGATTTTGGCTTTGGATTAGGCTCCCTCATCTCAGAGGGCCAGGAGAGGGTAGTCAGTGGAGGCAGGAAAGAGCCGGCCCACAAGTTACGATGAATCAGTCCAACGTGAAGAATAGTCTGCGTCTGAGCGGGCCCCTGTTGGCTCTCATGGGCTTTAGGAGTGCAGGTTCTTGACGTTGTTGATCTCAAGCTCCAGCTGCATGATGCGGACGTCTCTCTGGTTCAGAAGCTCCCGCAGCCGGCGGATCTCCTCCTGTTGCTTGTGGAACTTCAGCCGCAGCTGTGGGGCACACACACGCACACGCATGCAAACAAACACACACGTGCACGTAAACAAACACACACACACACACACACACACACACACACACACACACAAAACATGCACACACTCATAGAAAAACACATACACACACACACACATAGATGAAGATGCAAACACATACACACACGCCCACACACACACACAAACATAAAAACACACATATATGCATGCAAACGCACGCACACACAGGCACACACACGCAAACACATTGTAACGCAAAGACAAACGCACAGTCACACACACATGCAAATGCCCGGACACACACACAGACGCATGCAAACGCACACTCACACACATTAACGCAAGGACAGACACACACACAGTAACACATACACATTCAAATGCACACACACAGATGCACACAAACGCACACACACACAAGCATATTAATAAAGAAAATCTATATGATCATACAATTGCCAGATACCATCATGCTGATAACCAAACCCAAACAAACTCCAACCAACGATGAAGAATTTAATATTCCAATCAAATCTCCACCGATTAGAATTCAGGTAGGCATCCACCAGTTTCACAGCTATTGTACCTCGTTCTCTGTCTTTGGGGGCGAACAAAGGGCCAGGTCCTGTCCGTTGCTCAATGGACTGCCGTCCTCTTGTCCCTTATCATTGCCACTGTCCTCTTTGGAGCCCTTGGTGCTGTCCAGCTGCCCCTGGATGTAGGAGAGCTGCAGGAGGCCCGGCCTGCTCTGGGACCTGCGGGTGTCCACGCCCTTGACTAGGCTCAGGTAGGAGTCTGCTACTTGACTCCCAGGCTTCAGGTTTACCAGCACTGGGTCTGGAGGTCGGATGCAAGATTAGGCAGGAAAATAGATGGGTGGGAGGGGCATAAAGGCATAATACAATAAAATTGGGACGGTGTTGACTTCTACCCAAAAGGTTAAAAGTTGCGAAGAAATACACTAACGGAATAAGCTTGCTAGTTTGCCAGTTTAGGAAGCCCGATATAAAGATCTAGCCTATGGAATATGAGCTACTGTTTAAAAGTCACCTAGCTGATACAGAGACTGTTTAGAGCTCCATTTAATATGCAATTAAACAACCTTTCCGCCAGTGTACGTGAGACTGTCTGAAGGGGGGAAGGGGGCTGAAAGTGCTAACATTGACTAATAAAGTTTATTCATATCTCTAATAAAAGTTTTAATCTTGAAGCCAGATGATTGTCACAATGAATAGCATGCCCCTGGTATAGCATTGCCATTTTCCCAATTCCCCCTTTTCATGATTTACAACAAAAGAAGAATGGTAAAGTGTAGAAGTACTCCTGGCTGTTTGAGCCTTCCGTTCATCTCTATAGCTGCGCTCCACAAGAGCCACGGTACTTATGTTATGTTTCTGAATGCCAGGTCAGAAGAAGTATGGCTTGACTTATTCGATTGATTGAAAAATTATGAATCTATTTGAGTGCTGCGCACAAACACAGACACACATACATGCACGGTGTTTACCTCTTTTGACACCGTCGATCCACTCCTGTGAGGTCATGGCTGGGATGTTACCGGGGGTCATGGGATATATGTCTTCTTGGTAGGACTCCGACTGCAAAGCACAGTCGCCAAACCATGAAACATACATAATGGTTTCTGGGGGAGACTATTATTCAATATTCTTGCAGATGCTTTTATCCAAAGCAATGTGCAGTGAGGTAGGGAGCAGGTAGGGGTTTAAGCCTAACTTAAATGCGAGAGCAGGCATGTTATATTATAATTATATAATCACCATCCATAACCCGCACATTTCCTACATTGATTTGCTGCGTGCTGTGCGCCTATAAAAGGTCCCGCAGTGAAGTTACGGCAAAGCATAGCCCTGCTTGAACTGCATGCAAACTTCCCCAACCGATCATCACGGTGACTTAAAATTCCACTTTAGGTAGCTCGCTCAAAGTAGACCTGCAGATGGACTGTAGGCATTATGGTGTGTGTGTGTGTGTGCTAGTGTGTGTGCTAGTGTGTGTGCGTGTGTGTGTGTGTGTGTGTGTGTGTGTGTGTGTGTGTGTGTGTGTGTGTGTGTGTGTGTGTGTGTGTGTGTGTGTGTGTGTGTGGTTCTCCCACCCTGCGGGGTACAATCATGGAGACTGGTTCGATGAGGCTCTTGGTGGTCACCAGCTTGTAGAAGCGGAAGACCTCGCACGAGGTGACGTCCAGCCCCCTCTTGGGCATCACGCCTGGGGGAGGGGGACAAGCAGCAGGAGGGGGGTTATGGAGGAACACACCAGGAGCTTCCTCTTTGGCGGTCAGTAGACATGTTTTAGGCTTGGCATCGGGGGGTTTAAAGATACTGTGGTGTGTTTACATCGAGAGCATGTTTCAGTCGTACAAACCTTTTGAATAGGTAATGTGTTACCTAATCAACCCCTATTGCTACTTCTTACTAATAATTAGTGCTTTGAACAGATGCTTCATTGAAAGTGATTTACAGGCATTTCAGATACATGTTATGAAGGAGCAGGTAGGGGTTAGGCCAGCATACAGTTAGGCCTCAGAGATCAGGGATCGACCCCAAAACCTGGGATTCAAAGCTGACACAATCTTTGGTTACCCTTCTCTGCTGCCATCATGTCCCAGCCAGCACTTCCCCTTGTGATATAACAGGTTTCATTTGTCATGCACAGTATGGTATTCAAAGTGGTTTGTCAACTGACTATGATTTAAAGCCCTCTCTTATAGTGTAAGCCTTGGCCCTATTGACTGGCTAAAGTATTATTATTTAGAAATGGGATTTTACTGTATTAATGAAATGTTGATAAATATAGTAAGAACATTTAAATCCTTCTGTATGGCTCAAATAGATTTATTTCTTATTAAAATGTAGGGTCTAGGTAATAAATTGTAAATCATTCTTAGTCTTGACTTCAACCATTGTGTGTATACTCAATGCCAGTATACCGTATGCCTCTTTCAACATAGCCACAGTTGTTATATGTGACCGATGTGCGGTTGGTTTCGTGTATTCGTAGTGCTTGTTGTCAGCCTCTTTTGGATATTCAAATACCGCAGGTATATTTGCATGTGAAGGTCTCTAGTAGATTCAAAAGCATAACCCACATAGATCAGATTTATGATGACAACCTTAATCCATAGTATACTATAATATCAGACCACAGGCATACAGAATTGAATATATGAACGCTTCCATTGTTGTAGTTCTCTGGAATGTTCTCTTGAACTGCCAGCCAGAGGAACTGAGGGCATCACGATCTGTCAATATTAATATAACAAAATCTTGAAACAGACCTCTTTAGTGAAGCTTACTTCTAATCCACTAATCATGTGGTATGTGGTCTAAATATTATTGATTATTTTATGTTGATTGAACTTATTATTCTAGTTCAGCTGTTACCTTCGTCCACCACGGTTGTACTGCTGTATTTAGAGGTGCTTTCTAAACAGGGTATGCGTGACCCAGATGTACAGGGCGTAGCATGGGGCCTTACCCATTCCTTTCTGAGGCAGTAGCGAGCGGTAGTCCGTGAGATAGTGCAGGTAGGGCTTCTCCGCGCTGATCTCATAGTACCGGAAGCTTGCGTCGCCCTGGGACACAGGGCACGGCGACATGCATTAACACCCGCTGTGGATCGCCGCTCCGTGATCATTTTATAATGACGGCCGGGGTGTGTGAGACCCACCTTGCCCACGACGTACAGCATGTGCGTGTCGGGGTCGTAGAAGGGGAACAGGATCCCCGACCCGCCGTCCAGGTCCTCTTGTAGCAGAGGCACAGAGAGGTCGTCCTGCGCCAGAACAAGCACACGTGCACGTGCACGCGCACGCGCACACACACACACGCACACGCACACACACACACACACACACACACACACACACACACACACACACATATATGTGCCCGCATACACACACAGACACGCAGACACACACACACACACACAGTTGCATGCACACACAGTTGCACGGACACACACACAGACACACACATGCACGTGAACAGTCAATGGCTGTTGTTGTGAATACCAGTCCACCATTAATGCATCAACATCATCGCTAGAGCAGGGCTCTATCACTAATCCCTGCTGACATAATCCTCAACCCACTTGTCCGCATCGAAATGCAACACAGGACATTTCAAAGACCCACTAGTTCACGTATCTAATGTATCTACTAAGAAGGTCACCGCAACACGTCATTTAAACACAACATAATTCTTTAATATCAAATGACGTTGGTCCCCACTTGTGTATATCTTGCTGTCAAATTCGAAACTGCGTCAGCCAATTCGTCCACCAGATGGCATAGTTTCACCAATTCAAGAGAATCATCTTCATTCGACAAATCCTTTTTATAGTTTTCTTCCCATCTATAATTTCTCAACCACATGTCCCGCTGAGGGCTTCTAGTTAATCTTTCGTTCACAATACTAGCTAGCGGTGCTAACTACATATTCCTTCTTCTAACACTTCTAACGGCATAGTTTTAGTTAAACGAGTCGTTCTGGTGAACAACTAACAGTCTTCCGCTGTTGTCCAGCAGCATAGCCGTGTGTCTTGAAGTGGTGGAGGTCTGTCCTGCATGGGCAGTCCTACCTGCTTCCACAGAGCTATCTGTCGGACGTTCCAGATCGAGGTTCCTGTGGTCAGGATCATCTTCAGGTTGCCCAGGATCAGCACCTTGGCAGCTCTGTGGACCTTGGTCTTGGACTCCTACGGACAAAAGTAATGTGTCAATGTTGTTCACTGAAGATGTTGTGCACTGAGGATAGGTTTTTCATTGTAGTTTTGTCGTGTTTGTTGCTTTCAATTTATACCTATTTTTATTTAACTAGTGTCCTTGTCTTGTTGCTGTGCCAACCACATTTCCCACCCGGGATCAATAAAGTGTGACCTCCCTTAAGTGTCAATTAAACTTTATAGCATAAGATGTTATTTGGTTGACCCTTTTATGCAAAGTGTCTTGTGAGTGTTTCCACTCTTAGCATGGGTTGCCCTATTTGGAATCCAAGCCCTGACCCTGGAAGTGTTAACACCTTGCTCTACCAGTGAAGCGGGGTGGGACCACTTAGGCCATGTCCACACCTATGAAAACGATATTTTTTTATCTTTAGTCACTCAAAAGCGTGCTGAAACAATGCTTCTACCGTACGATCAATCTGAAATCCTCAATGATCGGCCTGTTACAACATCCAGGATGCTTCAGGGTAAAAATAGACAACAGAAAACCAGGCAGTTTTTCTTTTGTGTCAAGCAGTCTCCTTTGGTATCAAATGATTGTTGGTCTATTTTTATCTGGAATCTAAATCTGATACCAGTACTGTGTCTATCCAATATTGTTAATGATCTCTGGAAAACACAGTGTGCCTAACATTTCAGTGCCAACATGTTCAAACTATTAAGGTGAACTGTTGACAAATAAATAAACCATCAAAACGTTATGCTAAACCGTCTTGGTCGCGCCGGTCTGTCTACCACCAAGTTAGGCTTTTAGAGAAAGAGCCATAGCTCCTGCTGTCGTGAGTTATTAAACACTGTTCTCAGGTCAGTAGAG
>NC_079414.1:15535106-15540106 GCF_026213295.1 Gadus chalcogrammus | reverse complement strand
GCATTTGCTGTTGGCTTGGACATTTCTGTGTGCTTGTGATTCAGAGATCCTCCTCACAGGTTTGGGCAGGTAAACTCGACCTGGAAACTAGAACCTTAAAAACACCAACCCTACAACAACACACCTTTAAGATAAATAATAAATTTTCCCCATTTATTTGTATATTAGGGGGAGTATTGATGCAATGTAACTTAATAGTAACTGGTTTGTTTTACAGACGTGTGTCGGTTTTGGATAGATTGTGGTTTCTTGGTAAACAGTGAATTGCTCCGAGGTACATTCGGTATTTAGTGTCAAAACTATTTATCGCTATCGCATCCATCATGTTCGTTTCTGTTTCGCTGACACAAATCAAGGACACTCACGCTCGGTGTGTCTCGAGCACAAAAACTTGCATGTGTGTGTTCTGTGTCGTCTGTGGAAACCAAGAAGACTTTCCAAAAGTGAAATAATAAACAAATAAATAAACTCCAGGTGGGTGATGTCATTCCTGAGCTCCTCAGCACTGTATCTGCCCACGCCGGAGGGACGAGGTGATAAATCTGCCAAACCCTCTTAAGAGGCGGGAGTGATGGGAGAGTAGGAGGGGGAGGGAGGAGGAGGGGGAGGAGGGGGAGGGAGGGGGAGAGGGTAGGAGGGGGAGAAAGGGGGAGAGTACAGAACGAGATGTGATCTGCCATGGATGCTTGTGGCACCAGTTGAGAGTAGGGGAGTGTAACCTCAACTCAACGCAGGTGTGTATGTGTGAAAGAGAGAGAAGAGGGGGGGGGGGGGGGGGGGGGGGGGGGGGGGGGGGGGTTGCAAAGAGGGGATTGGCCCGGCAACACTGGAATGAAATACGAGTTGTGTTTGTTTCGGGATCGCCGCGGCGACGGCTGGCCAGATCACTGTGATAATTATACGAGGCTCATTTCTATTTCAATGTGTTTCATTCACCGCTGCCAGAATTGTGGTAGTTATTAGAAGTTTGATTTCTGTTTGATTTCTAGAGCTTTAAGAACTGTGCTGATTACACTAACTTCTGGAGTATGATCTTGCATTTCCTCGACGTTGATAATTATGAAGGGGAGGAGGGATCATATTTGAACACATGTGAAAAGAAGCTTCGGGATTAGCTGATGGGAGACTTTGTATATTCTAGGGCAACCCCGGCTTCATGGTGTTGAAGACAAAAAATGTGAAGGACCAACTAAACATAGCTGTCATTTTCATCTAAATAGTGTGTGTGTATGAGTGTGAGTGTGTGTGTGTACGCGTGCTTGTGTGTTTGTAGCATAGGTCTGTTTGTTGTCATGGTTTAGCAGTCATTGTTCTCGCTCAATGCCGTCAGACGGCATAACATCTCCATAAGTCTTGTTTAAATGTTCCTTCTTGGTTTGCTTCGTCCAGACAACCCAAACAAACATCTAGGCGTTTGTCTGAAAAGCCTTTGGTTCGACTTCTGTGTGTTTGTTTTCAGAGCACATACAATTAACCGTGTATACTGTGTATATGCAGTTTTCTTTGTAAAAGCATATTATTTTCTTTCTTGCGCAAACATAATTCTAAGAGCGAGAGAATCACTTTTTGACCAACAAATCAGTGTGTACCGATTTGTACATACAATAAGACACCACATTTAAGAACAACTTTTCAGCTGTTGACAGCGGCACTTATGCCTACTCTTCTGCGATGCTGCAGGTTTTGTTGGTGTTTCATTCTTTACGGCTGATGCTTCTCTATGGTCGTGGTTGGTTGTCGTATTTCGTTAGTTTGTGACGTTTTGCAGCGGTTGTGTTGTCAGGTTTTCTTCTGTTTGTTAGCTACGTTTGTTTAGGTTGCTCAGTGGTCGCGGCTTGAGGTCATTGCTTGGGGGCAGGGCTTGGGGGGGGGGGAGGGGGCGGACTCACATGGTGGAGGGTCAGCACCACGAAGGACCCCCCGCCGGCGCTCTCGGTGATGACGGCGAGGAAGCGGGGGTTGACGGCGCAGAGGTGGTTGTCATGGACGCTGCGGGTGATGGGCACGCCGTCGTAGCAGGCTTCCTTGGAGGCCGGCTTGCCGAACACGTGGCGGAACTTGGAGCAGCGGTACTGAGGTCGCCATGTCATCTGGGAGGGGAGGAAGACACTTTACCAAACGAGGCCAAACAAGCTTATGTTGTCACCAGCGGACTTCCTGGCATTCAAGTTTACACAAAAGCTAACACCGAACCTTGGCATGATACACAGCTTCTAGCAATTAGCCTGTGGCAATAAAAAAACACTGTCCTCTTTACTGTTGAGGAAATGCTTGAATCCAAAGCCACTTACAGAAACATTGAAACAGCCATGAATACAGAAACATGACATTCAGGAGACAGGAGGGGCTAGGCTCCTAGCTCTAGGATGTCTACATTAGGGATCGAACCCGGTACTATTCAGCCTGGGAGTCCCATACCCAGCCGCTAGTTTTGCTCCTTCAACTCCTCTCATAAAAACAAAACTCCAACGGCCGTCGAACAACCTTGATCAACAAAATCACACATTTACTCTATACAGCCCAAAGCGGCAAAGCCTGACACACACGCGTCAAAACATTCACTTTCATCAAAGGATGATACAAAACATTACGTAACATGGACAAAATATAACCAAAAAACGACTGAAAGCAGGCGATTGTCAATTTTGATAATGCGTGTGTACAAGAGCAGTCAGGCTGGGCCCAGGGCAGGTCAGAGAGTGTCCACAGACGCTGCGTGCAGGGCCGTCCTGTGTGTTATTAGTGGGTTAACTCTGGGCCCTGCCAGCATGTCTGCTCTCCCTCCGGCTACGCTCTCACTGGCTCCCAGCTAGACGCCGTGTGTGGAAGTCCATATTTTACTTTAATCATTTAGGTTTTTCAAATGATAAAAAAATGCAACGACAATAATTAAACGTTTCAAATCATTATGTAAAAAGGATAATCTTGTTTTAATTGTTATTACTGTCCCGTCACACCACCTGTGACCCCGAAATATCCTACATGCAACTCTAACTCTAATTTGATATCTTATCGTATTATCTTCTTATCATAGCCTATACCCGCACATCCCCATGGCGACACCCCCATAACAAAGCAAAGAACGAATCGAAATTTTGAGTTGTGCTTCAGTCCTTCACCGTTTATTGGGTAGGAAAGAGAAAAAAAACCACCAGCGACGACGCCAGCTCGGCCCAGCGTCGGGCCGGCGTCTTTAAATAAACCAGCGGGCGGGTGACATCACCGCCCGGCCAGTGGAAATAACAGAGTACTGGTCGGAGGGGAGGGGACCGCGGCAGCACCGCGCCACGGAGGGCGATGGAAACAAGCGATGTGGATGACATGGGACCGGAGGGAGGGCAGGGGAAGGAGGAAGAGGAGGAAGAGGAGGCAGGGAGGAGGTGAAATTCCATTTTTTTTCTTCCTTGTCAAAACGGAACCTCTGGAATCAAACACCAGGGACAGGGAGTAACAGGAGGAGCAGGAAGAGAAGGACTCTCGACCCCGAGGGCGGAGCGATGGAGAGAGAGAGATGGAGGGAGAGAGATGGGTAGAGAGAGAGAGAGAGAGAGATGGGTAGAGAGAGAGAGAGAGAGATGGGTAGAGAGAGAGAGAGAGAGAGAGAGAGAGAGAGAGAGAGAGAGAGAGAGAGAGAGAGAGAGATGGAGAGAGAGAGATGGGTAGAGAAAGAGAACGAGAGAGAGAGAGAGAGAGAGAGAGAGATGGGTAGAGAAAGAGAGAGAGAGAGAGAGAGAGAGAGAGAGAGAGAGAGAGAGAGAGAGAGAGAGAGAGAGAGAGATGGGTAGAGAAAGAGAGAGAGAGAGAGAGAGAGAGAGAGAGAGAGAGAGAGAGAGAGAGAGAACGAGAGAGAGAGAGAGAGAGATGGGTAGAGAAAGAGAGAGAGAGAGAGAGAGAGAGAGAGAGAGAGAGAGAGAGAGAGAGAGAGAGAGAGAGAGGGAGAACATCCAACACCACCTCATTGGAATGTTGAAATGACAAGGTGTTCCTATGGCCTTGGCGAGCATGGTGAGACCAGCCATGGTGACACCAGCCATGGTGAGACCAGCCATGGTGAGACCAGCCATGGGGGGCCAGTCCTCATGGAGGCCAACCCTGACGGCATGACGGCCTTCAGTAAACACAGGAGTCAGAGCTCCGCATTGTTCAGGGACACAATCCTCGTACAACACAGCCCACGTGGCCAACTACTAGCGCCGACTAGAGCTGGAGAGTCAACAATCTCAGTGCAAAACCACCATTCTTCATTCAATCTATAAATCATAATTCTCGGCATAAGCGCAAAACCATCAGCCACCGAGGGCCCTCCTGTCTCGGGGTCTGTTAGATGTCAGGTAGCAGACCAGGCTGACAGTCACCTGTCAGGAGCATGAACCACTGTGCCAGTGACCCCCCACTAACCCATCAGCTGCTCCTCTACTGCACATGACAGTCGTCTGGTTTGCATGACAGTCATTGTTTGCTAAATTATGAACTGCTGTCTGAGTCAGTTCCAAGCGTTCACAATTATTCCAACGTTCAAAGTGATTTTTATAAAGGCTTATCCATCGAACACATGGAAACTGAATGAAGTACCTTGAGGGCAATAAAAAGAAAAGGAACTTTGAATTTTGTGTGCGTGTGTGCGAGAGAGAATATATTCGTTTTTCTGTGTGTTGTGTGTGTTCTGTGTGTGCGAGAGAGTCTAGGTGTTTTTCTGTGTGCTATGTATATGCATGCGCGTGTATTCCCGCATATGCGTGGGTGTGTGCGTGCGAGAGAGCGTATGTTTGTGTCTCTTTGCATGTGTGTGTATGCATGCGTGTGGGTAAACAGTAGGCTGAAAGTGACAGCTAAGCATCCGTGACAGGTGCAGGGTCCTTAATCTGAACAGGGACACCTCAACACCCCACCGTCTCATCTCCAACAGAGGGGCTTAAACCAGCGGGGGGCCTGGAAAAATCTGCTGTCAATATTGATCTTTTCAGATACTTTCTCCCTCTTATCTTCCATCAGCCGGTCAA
>NC_079414.1:15525106-15530106 GCF_026213295.1 Gadus chalcogrammus | reverse complement strand
AATGTCACAGACAGAACAGTAATTTACAAGAACAAGTCAACAGCGTCGTCTCCAAGTCCTTAAGACGTCGTAAGGCAATCTACCTAATACTTTCATGTCAAAGTCTAGAACGGTAAATAAGCATTATGTTCATGAAAACACAACGTTGTTACGTCGTAAACCGGGCCCCTTTTCCAAAGATCTGAAGATCGATGTGTTCGGTAATGACAGATCAGGCACCCCAGGCTAATGACTAGCTGACTGTGAGAAACCGGGCCAGAAGCTTTGACACCACAGGTCCCTAATGGCCTGTGCCCTTCCTCCCCCCTGCTAGAACGTATCATTGGTGATTAGCAGGCTAGCTGTTTTTAAAACACCTGGTTTCAGCGACAAGGGCAATCCAACGTTTGAGTTAACCCCATCAATAACTGTGGTTTTGACCATGTGTGTGTGTGTAAGTCCGATGTACTCAACTCAATTAAAGAGGGATTAGTTTACCTGGCCCTATGTTTGCCTGTTACTTTACTGTGCAGAAGGCCACACTGCATTAGACAGAGATAACCTATTGACTCCATCCCTGGTGAAGCACCAGTAGATAACCAACCACCTGGTACAGAACCATCTGGACATCTTGATTCACATTGCTTGACACAAAGAATCTGGAAAATAATATCGAAAACGGATTTCTAAAAATGGGATTATAAAGAGCTGAATTCAAAAACATGGATCAAAAACCTTAAACACAAATCCAAGAAGTTAAAGATTTAAAACTAAAGCCTGGAATAAAAAAAGCTAAATGTGAATCAGAAACCTTAATAATAAACTCTGTTAATGATTGAATTAGAGGACCAAGGAGAGCCTGTGCTACTATAGTTCCGATAGCTAGACTTGTAGCCAGTGGAAACACATGAGTTTGAATGGAGCCATGGTGAAGTGCATATTGAATAAATCCATCAGGAGAACAATGAGGAAGGAGATAATTATCTGGTTTATGTGTCTTAACAGGCCAGGCTGGGACCAAGGTACACTGACGCAAGCCACCAGGCTTGCAGTATGTCTTTACTTGCCTTAACTCGAGTCTGAATGCTACACACACACAGACACGCAGATATAAACAGACAGACAGACAGACAGACAGACAGACAGACAGACAGACAGACAGACAGACAGACAGACAGACAGACAGACAGACAGACAGACAGACAGACACACACACACACACACACGCTCTAGACAGACTATAAATCTTAAGAGCACAACACCAGTACAAACAATGTGACAATGAGGTTTCTATCTATGAAATATCAGAGAACCCAGCAAGTAGAGAAACAAAGAGATGAGGTGAAATGAGCTAAATAAATATCCATTGAATAAAATAATAACAAAGATAACCTTGAGGGTGCAAAAAAATGTATACTTAGGACAACCTGACATTGCATTTTTTAGGTAACTGAGGTAATGGTTGCTCTGAACTCTGATGAGGCAGATATTTCAGCAGATATTTCTGCGTGTCTGTGCAGCGTTACCTCATTCCTCCAGGGCTGACTCCAGAAAAGGTCAACATTAAGCATGAGGATGTGACACTTTTCTCATTGGATGACATCAAAGCCCTGCCTGTGCAACAGCTTTGGCAGCCGACTGGTGGTGGATTTCACAGCCAGTAAATCTAAAGTTTTGAGTTTTTTTAAGATATTAATGGGCAATGCAATACGAACAAGGCATGTGTACATGCATTGAAAAACGCACATACGTATGCCCTTATGCAGACAGACACGCACGCAGCCTCAAACACACACACTGACACACACCTTTTCCAGTATTAACCAAAACATACACCTTACATGTCCAACCCACATGTTACACATCTGTAAAGAATAAACTATGGGAACACAAGAAGTTAATCAACCATATAAATAAAGAAACAAAGAGGGACTAATTCAGAACACATATTGAAAGAAGAGAAACCTGGATTGCCAAATTCTTCGGGTTCAAATTCTTGACAGCATTTAAATAAAAATAAAATAGGAAACATGTTGGGAGTTTTTTCCCAGAACCACCTGAAACACAAGGAACAGAGGAACCAAGAGAACACGCCCACATCCCAGAGTATGAATAAAACCTGTACCCTTATGGATCTAGTTATTTATCGGACGCTTTTCCAGCGTGACTTACTGTGCATTCAGATACAGGTTTATATAATTGGGGGTGAGGGCATCTTGCTCAGGAATGCCAATAGGTTGGCTGTGGACATTGGGGATCGAACCCAGGACCTTTTTTGGCTGGGAATGAACCACTTCAACCAGAGTATTCTTTCCGCAATGTACATCAATGTATAAAAGGTATAAACAAAGGTAAAACAGTAAGTATCCACCACCAAGGTAAGGAGCCAACAGCAGACCATGAGCCTAAACCAAACAGGACTGCAACACGTTCAGGCCATTAAGGGTCCATAATTAACAGACTAACCGCAACCCTTTGATCTAAAATAAGAACACAGAGCCTCCAGATACTAAAAAGGGATGCCCGTCTCATCCCAACGATACTAAATTACTCAAATCAACATATTCAAACAGGAATGAGGATGATTCATGGCCAGAGGGGGAAAAACATGCAAATTGTCTCTCTTTGTTCCTGAAATATGTGTTTGGTTCTGACCCAGCTGACTGTGGTGAGAGGTTAGAGTATATCATAACCAAACCAAACCCCATCCCTGTCCTTCTCTCTGGAGAGAGTCCCTACTCTACCACGGTCTGGTAGAATGAGGTTAGTAATGTGAAATTTGCCGTCAACCTATCCTACAAACGGTTCAAACTATGTTTAAATGCCGGGTAGCATCTATCGACCACGGCTATGGTATAAATAAATAAACTATATTATAGTCCTTCAATGCAAAATTAGCACTGTTGTCATCGTGACAGGATAGCGTCATGATAAATCAATATTGGCATCTGTACAGTAGCTTATGAGGACCAGCCAAGAAATGTCATGTCTGTGGTTCTGTGACATAACTATTAGGACTGAGTGAAAGCAAAATGGTTTCAGCCCTAGTACTTAAACAAACTCTGTTATGACGTTATCCTCTGCTCTATATTAATCTATTTACTCTGTATGTGCACACACAAAAAACTACCACTTCAGTACAAAATACCAGCCAGCCATGTCCAACTGAAGCCCAAATCAATGCCTTTATTCGCTAAGAGGAGGGCCAAACCTACGACACATTAGAGATGACGGGGTCGGATTACACATAAATGATATAATGGAAGTAGAGAGAGAGAGAGACAGAGAGAGAGAGAGAGAGAGAGAGAGAGAGAGAGAGAGAGAGAGAGAGAGAGAGAGAGAGAGAGAGAGAGAGAGAGAGAGAGAGAGAGATTATGTTATACTTATAATGCTTCGAATTACCAGGGCTTTATAATAGACTTAAAAGGTTAGTGTGTGAAAGTAAGAGTAAAGCTTCCCTCCGCCATGAAAAATATGTATTTCTAAAGTTAACTTTAAGGAAGGAAAGAAGATAGGAGGTTAAACATAGAAATATCAAAGAAAATTTGGTTAAATGTTGCACAATTATGCCAACTGACCACTGACAATGATGTAAGCGAAATTAGATCAATCTTTGATGTTTCCTGAAGGTTGAAATAGCACCATTGTTTACTCACTAGGCAGATTCTTCTCAATTTTGTTGCATCTAAAATCACTAATGTTCACCACAATCACTATTTTGATTATTTACAAAATAAAATATAGCATTTATGATACAGCAAAGACCTATAAATCACACCCATTCATGTAGAAATGTTGACTTTATTTGAATATTCCATGCGGTGCATCAATAATAAATATTCAGTAAAAAACTAATTGAAAGGGGATTAATTATTCATAGACATGAGAGCGACCACCAAAGATAACAACAGGCCATGAGGATCCCACTTAAACCTGTCCACATCCATTTTGTCATGAGAAACATCCGCTAAAGGCAGCCAGCTAGCTGCATCACAAAGCTAAGTCAAAGCTATCATTTCAGCCACTCTCAACACAAAAGCAACAATAGCGTATTGTTACGTGGGAGCCATCTTCACCCAGCACACGCCCTACATCAAGCAGATTAATACCGCTGCTAATCTGATAACCCTCATTAGCTAACAGTATTAGCAGGTTGTGATACGCCACCCAGTGTGTTTTGGCACACTCAGCACGCTTGTAGCTTAATGCGGTGACACCGAGTTGTTTATGTGCGTAACTACCTCGACTGTCCTCCCTGTCCTGTAACTCTCTGCATGACTGGCACTGCTTCTGTGTTGTTTGCAGCACCGATTTGAAGGTCACTTTGAAACCTTGACTTTTTCCAAACAAAACCTTTTGGGGAAAGGAAAAAGGGAAAAAAAATGAGAAAAAAGATAAACAACAATCGATGCAGAAAGCCTTGCCAATGTCAGGTAGTAGTCCATCTTCCTAAAGTGCTCCATTACACCGAGGTCTGGGCAGGACTACCAGGTCGATAGGGAGGACAGTGTCCACATAGGAAGAGGAGGCCCAACCTCGGCTAAATGAATTATGAATCAGCTTTGTCCTGACCCATCAGGCTAATGGTCATCAGGGCTCTTCTGAAGAGCTGAGCTACACGAGGCTCCACTAGGCTTATCCTGATAGACCATATGCACCTAACAGCTAATGGTGAGTTGTGTGGGTAAACCTTTTTGAAACAACGGAAACCATGACAACCCAATGCATTGTGTAACATGGCCAATATGTGAAGGATAAACCTTGACAGGGTGTCCCGGTAGTGATGCGGCCAAAGCGATGCCAAGGTTGCTTACCAACAAAAACAAAATTTCATCCATGATTTTGCACACACAATCTTCAATTGTATATGGGCATTATTATTTCAAAGGTTGCCAAAATCACTTCATTTTTGAGTAATTCCCATCAAGCCCGCCCCCAACATCAGTTAATCCTGAACAGTCAGACAGCTGTCACGTCATCAACATACGGTACAATATCCCAACCACTGAGAGAGAGAGAGA
>NC_079414.1:15140106-15152606 GCF_026213295.1 Gadus chalcogrammus | reverse complement strand
CTCAGTGTGTGCTTATAATATGTATACTATGCGTCACACACACACACACACACACACACACACACACACACACACACACACACACACACACACACACACACACACACACACACACACACACACACACACACACACACACACACACACACACACACACAGGCACAAGCACAAGCACATTGCAGAGTTAGAGTAAACTTTAGGAAAGAGATTGTTGAGGAAAAGCCTGTCCTTTTCACACCTTTCCTCCACTCCCCTCCACTCCTCTCCCCTCCTCGGCTCTCCTCTTCTCTTCAATCTCCACCAGTGTCCACTGAGAGCAAATGGAGAGAGACAAAGAGAGAGAGAGAGAGAGAGAGAGAGAGAGAGAGAGAGAGAGAGAGAGAGAGAGAGAGAGAGAGAGAGAGAGAGAGAGAGAGAAGGACAAGGCAAATATTACGGGACCATTCTCGGTCTTAAGCCCCCCCCCCCTACACACACACACACTAACACACACACTAACACACACACATCACACTGGTCCAGCTGTGACCATCTCGTCAGTAAACATCATCATATCCAGCAGCCTAGTGTCATGGCAACTGATATCTTGACAACCAATGGCAGAGGAATCTTTAATTTGGTGTGTGTGTGTGTTTAGGTATGTGGTTAATATTTGTACTTACAGTCTGGGACTGACAATACATTAACATATCAAACATTAGGACAAGTACAAACACATTAACTCTCTCTCACTCTCCTCCTCTCCCTATCTCTCTCCCTTTGATGAAATGGAGCATATAAACTTCAGTGTGATCTCATATCTTATCTTTCCTTTCTCCCACTTTTTCTTTTCTCTTATACTAAGAAATGATTTATTTCTTACTTTCTTATTGATTCTCAATCTACCTACCAATCACCTCTCTTTTGATTCTCGATCTATCTCAACCTATCTCTATTTCATCTGTGTTGGTTCAATAAGCAGGTATTGTTTGTTTGTTTATCTGGTTGCAGGCTAGCTTTCATTGGCTTCGCTTGCCTAAGGGCTGTATTAGCTTAGGACGTAGAGCAGATCATCTGGTTCGATCCCACACTCCTCCTAGCTAAGTGTTGAGGTGTCACTGAGCAGGACACCTAAACCTGCTGCTCCAGACTAGCTGGACTTTGGCCTCGATGTCTGTGAACAAATGGGTACCTGTGATTGGCTACAGGTTAATAGAGCGCTATATATAGGCTTTCTCTAGCTTCCCACAGGGATGTGGGAAGCTAGAGGAGGTTAGCTGACGGTTTCCATGGGGATAGTCTGTCCTCTCGAGTGACCTGCTTCCGGTTCCTCTGGTCCGGACTTTGATGTTCTGTTGCCCTCCAGGGCATCGCAGGGAGGAGGTCCATATGCACACACACGCACGCACGCACGCACGCATGCACGCACGCACGCACGCACGCACGCACGCACGCACGCACGCACGCACACACGCACACACACACACACACACACACGCATGTGGTGATGGGAGCACGTGTATTCAGTAACATAGTAACTAAGTAACAAAGAAACAAAATTATCCTTGAACTCATATAGGGGGAAATACACTCTTACTTACTACTCCACTGGATGCAATTATTGTTACCCTAACCCTAACCCTATACAATGATCAAGGTTTCCCTGTCTCTCTCTCCCTGTGTATCTTTATGTCTCTCGCCCCCTCTCAGAGACCTCAGTGATAACAGCATCCAGGCTGTTCCCAGGAGGGCTTTCAGGGGATCCACAGACCTGAAGAACCTGTAAGGACACACTGTACATACCCACCTGCACACACACATGCACACACATACACACATACTAGAGACACATGCACACACACATGCACACATACTAGAGACACACGACACAAGCATGCACACATACAAGACACACATGCTCACACACACGCAGACATACAACACACACATCACACACAGGTGCATGCATAGTATCCTATACCTAAGGGCTAACAAAGTCTGCCTCTCTATTAAGCTTAAGAGGGCAGCATACTTCCCAATATGGTTTTCTGCATTTTCTTTTCTTTCAGGGGTGTGATTTTGCCACCAGGTGTGAGGTTGATTAGGATCACAGCTTGCAGTGGCTAATCACACTCATACCTGGTGGCATAATTTAGATCTCGCTGAACTCAATTTCCTAGTATGCTCTTGCCTGCTTTAATGTGGTCATATCGGAGACCAAGTGTAAAAAATATCATATTTCCTTTTAAAACTTTAGAATCGATAAATTATGCATTGAATAGAGACTGTGTATAACAGGCCTGTGTTATTTTAGAGCCAGTGTATACATGGCGAGATTAAGCTATGAATAATTATGATAATATGAGTGCCTCTATGATGAGATGTGTGTTTAACCAGTGACCCACGTGTCTTCTCAGCCAGCTGGATAAGAACCAGATCGTGTGCATAGAGGAGGGAGCCTTCCGGGCCCTGCGTTCCCTGGAGGTCCTGTAAGTACATGAAGTGTTATCTTAGGAAGGTATATCATTACACTATTATCATTATGCTCCGTGATGTTATGACTTTAGCTTATAGCAGTAAACATCATGTTGTGTTATGATATGAAGTTGTTATATTATTACACATTATGCTGTGTGATGTTATGAAGTTAGTTTATATCAGTAAACATTATGTTGTTTTATGTTATGAAGTTGTTCTATCATTACAAGTTATGTTCTGTTGTCTTATAGGTTACGTTATATCAGTACATTTTGTGTTGTGTTTTGTTATAATCTCTCTCTCTCTCTCTCTCTCTCTCTCTCTCTCTCTCTCTCTCTCTCTCTCTCTCTCTCTCTCTCTCTCTCTCTCTCTCTCTCTCTCTCTCTCTCTCTCTCTCTCTCTCTCTCTCCAGGACATTGAAC
The DNA here is from genome assembly GCF_026213295.1 of Gadus chalcogrammus. NCBI lineage: Eukaryota > Metazoa > Chordata > Actinopteri > Gadiformes > Gadidae > Gadus > Gadus chalcogrammus. The sequence goes on along the minus strand of NC_079414.1, from coordinate 15,149,727 downwards.
AACAACAACATCAGCAGCATCCCTGTCTCCAGTTTCAACCACATGCCCAAACTGAGAACCTTGTAGGAACACTCACACACACACACACACACACACACACACACACACACACACACACACACACACACACACACACACACACACACACACACACACACACACACACACACACACACACACACACACACACACACACACACACACACACAAACACACACAAAGGCTAGGGCATTAAGTTAATGTTCGTCTTGTATGAAACAATATCTCTTTAATTCTGTGGTGTGCACAAACACCAAAGTATGAGTTACAGCAGTATTCTACAAACATGACCAGTGCAGGATGATCTCATTCTGTCCTCTAAGTCAAGTCTTTGTGGGTCTCTCCTCCCCTGTGTCTCTTCTCCTCGTTGTCTCACCCCTCTCCTCCATGTGTCTTCCCTCTCTGTATATGTCTCCTCTCTGGGTCTTGTCCCTATTGTCCCTCTACCCACCGTGTATCTCCTCCCTGGGTCTCTCCCTTCTCCCCCCTCTCCCCAACGTGTCTCTCCTCCCCGGTGTATCTCGTCTCTCCTTCCTGTGTCGCCCCTCCCCTGTGTCTCCTCCCTCTCCTTCCCTGTCTTGTGTCCCTCCCAGCCGTCTCCACTCCAACACACTGAGGTGTGACTGCCACCTGGCCTGGCTGGCCCCCTGGCTGAGGCAGCGGCCCTCCCTGGGTCTCTACACGCAGTGCACTTCCCCTCCCAACCTGCGGGGGCTCAACCTCGCCGAGCTCAACAAGAAAGACCTGGCCTGCACAGGTATGGTCCACACTCGCTCGCTCAGACAATTCAATTTTAAATTGATTTTCTTTATTGCCATGAATCAGACGTGTGTGTTCACAAGTTATTGAAAAGAAAACGACAACAACGCATTTCAGTATTCACCAAGAAGAAAGTACAAAGAAATAATCAGACTGTACAAACAAGACAGAGTTCATGCACACTTTGTGTTGTGTTCTTTTCTATAAAACATACATAGTTGTAACTGACACTAAAAGACTAGAACTTGAACTCTTGTGTGTCCTGGTGTGTTTGTATGTATGTATGTGTGTGTGTGTGTGTGTGTGTGTGTGTGTGTGTGTGTGTGTGTGTGTGTGTGTGTGTGTGTGTGTGTGTGCTTGTGAATGTTTGTATGTGTCCCTGTATGTGTGTGTATGTGTGTGTGTGTGTGTGTGTATGTGTGTTTCTGTATGTGTGTATATGTTTCCCTGTATGGTTGTGCGTGTGTATGTGTGTGTGTATGTGCATTTGTGTGTGTATAGGTCACAGCGGCAGTGCGTTCGTCCAGCCATGCAGTTTAGCGTCTGGCTCCTGTCCTCCCATGTGCTCCTGCAGCAACAACATTGTGGACTGCCGGGGGCGGGGCCTAACCGCTATCCCCGCCCACCTCCCCGAGGCCATGACAGAGATGTAAGGCCCTCCCCCCCCCCTCCCTTTATATATATTTATTATATATATCGATTATTTCTATATATTTTATTGTATATCTTCTCCTTCTCCTCCTCCTATCCTATATATTTAATCTTTAACCCAATCTCACTGCCAAATAACTCCACGAGTTTACTTGGCAAGCCGGAGGGATCCCAGATTGGAGATTTTAATGTATGTCTCAACAGAAGTATAAAATATTCTGTGGTATGTGTGAGATTATTATTATATTATTATTGATAGCTGTTTCGATACGTTTGTTTCTATGATCGATAGAGGTCACCTGACTTCTCACACTAACACTCTCACACACTATGTGTGTGAATGTGTGAGTGTGTGTGTGTGTTTGTATGAAAGCTCAAACCTTTTTTGATTCCCATAAGATGGCTTAGAGCCCCACTCTGTGCCATGTATCTATAGTTGACCTTTGACCTGAGCAGGGGTTCTACAGATCTCTTTTGCTGCTGTTGACCCTGACCTACAGAAATTATACAGATAAAATGTCAATACACACAAAATAAGGGTAGGCCTATTGAATGTGGTGAAGTGGCACAATCATATAGCCTAGCATATTTGTTTGCGATGTAGCGCCGTCATTATCTCATATCCTAGCATGTTTGTGCAGGGTTAGCATTGTAGCGTATTCATATGATTCATAATGTGAAATGATAAAGACATGTGAACTGCGGGAATCAAAGGGATTATAATGAGAGTGTCTCTATATTGGATCCATAGTGGATCCATAATGGATCCCAATGGACTGAGAGGAATAGGGTTACAATGGGAGGACGTAGAAACCAGCCTAGTCGATATTAACGCTATTTTAGCGCTAGTGTTGTACATATTGTTAGTGCAACTTTAAAATGGCAGAGGTAAATGCAGTGAGTTAGATATGAGTTTGTCTCATTGGAAATAAACTGTATGCGTCGGTGTGTGCGTGTGTGTTTGTAAAAGCTAGTGTGTGTGTGTGTTTGTGTGTGTGTGTGTATGTGTGTGCGTTTGCATATTTATGTATTTCTCTCTCTCTATTTCCTCTCTCTTTCTCTCTCTCTTTTCTGTCCAGTCGTCTGGAACAGAATGGCATCAAGTCTGTCCCGCCCGGAGCCTTCAGCTCCTACAAGAAACTAAGGAGGATGTGAGACAAACACACACAGATACATACGCACTCTCATGCACACATGGGCAATCAACCAACTAAACACGCTTAATGAGCATGAAGTCTGGATCCTGTGTCGATATCGATGGGGAAGTTCCATCGATCAATACATCTCTGGGGGGGTTCATCTGCCATACAGGGGGGTCGACGGCTACACAGCATCCCCAGCATAATGGGATCAGTCCAAAACCACTTGAATTTTAGGAATCAGGCCAGGTCATGTTAAAGGTTACATTTGATACAGGTCAGTTAACATTTCTATCAACAATTAATTGTTAATTGTCAATGTTTGTGTGTTTGCGTGCGTGCGTGTGTTTGTATGTGTGTGTGTGTGTGTGTGTGTGTGTGTGTGTGTGTGTGTGTGTGTGTGTGTGTGTGTGTGTCTGTGTATGTGTGTATGTGTATGTGTATGTGTATGTGTATGTGTGTGTGTGTGTGTGTGTGTGTGTGTGTGTGTGTGTGTGTGTTCGTGTTCGTGTTCGTGTTCGTGTTCGTGTTCGTGTTCGTGTTCGTGTTCGTGTTCGTGTTTGTGTGTGTGTGTGTGTGTGTGATCTAGAGACCTGAGTAATAACCAGATATCCGAGATCGCTCCCGATGCATTTCATGGCCTTCGAGTGCTCAACTCACTGTGAGTAATACTGTTTGTGTGGGTGTGTCTGTGTGTATGTTAATGTCTGTGTGTGCATTTATGAGCACACTATGTAATGGGATTCTGTCTGTAGTTATGAATATTTAAACTCTTTCAATATCGTGTGACTGGTTGTTATGTTCGCCATGGGAGGGGTGTGTGTCACTGAATTTTTAACACTGTGTTTTATGTATACTCACTATGTTAGCTTGTGTGTCTGAGAGGTCCGTCTGCAGGCAGTGGGAACATACAATGTTTCTGTATGTGTGTGTGTGTGTGTGTGTGTCTGTGGTTATATCAAGCATGCACGCTTGTTATTTAATGCATACACTGGAATTGTCACTCTGTTGTTATTATAGTGCTCTATTATATTCCTCTCTTTCTCCTCCTCTCCTCCTCCTCTCCTTCTCCTCATCATCTCCTCTTCCCTCCTCTTCTCCTCTCCGTTTCGTTCCCATCCAATCCTTCTCTCCTCCTTTTCCACCTCCTCCTCCTCCTCCTCCTCCTCCTCCTCCTCCTCCTCCTCCTCCTCCTCCTCCTCCTCTCTTGCTCTTCATTCTCACCCTCGCCCCCCCCAATCCCATCCTCCCCTACCCCCACCATCTTCTCATCCTCCTCCTCCTCTCCTTCCCAAATCCTCCTCCTCCTCCCCTTCCCCCACCACCTTCTCCTCCTCCTCCTCCTCCTCCTCCTCCTCCTCCTCCTCCTCCTCCTCCTCCTCCTCCTCCTCCTCCTCTCCTTCCAAATCCTCCTCCTCCTCCCCCCTCTCTCCTCCTCCTCTGCTCCTGTCCTCTCCACTCCTCCTCATCTTCTCTTCACCCCCCCCCCCCCCCTCCATCTTGCTCTCCCTCCTCCTCTCCTCCCCTCCTATATTTTAGCGTGCTTTATGGGAACAAGATCACAGAACTTCCCCAGGGGGTATTTGATGGTCTTGCATCTCTGGAGTTGCTGTAAGTCCCGCCCACACACACACAGATACACTGAACACGCATCAACAACAACACAGCATCATTTACTTATGTGTGTGTGGGAGGCTGTGTAGAACTACACCCACAGTCATTGTAGGAGGCTCCCGGCTTCTTCACTTGCTGGCACTACTTGCTGACATCATCATCCTCGTTTGCTGTAACAGATGGGCTGGCTCTTTGAAAATAAAAGCGTTGCAAAGAGAATATGTACAAAATAAAAGCATTGGGAAGAGAATACATTGAAAAAAAAGGAATCTTGGCGCATTTCTTAAAAGTTAAAAGTTGGCTTTCACAACACCTCTTGAAGTGCTCACCTCAAGTTGAACATACCGACATAACAGAGGTGTTCGAGGCTGACCGGACCCCCGCTTTGCCCTCCTCCCCTCAGGCTTCTCAACGCCAACAAGATCCACTGCGTCCGCTCCGGGGCCTTCAAGGACCTGGAGAACCTAGCCCTGCTGTCGCTGTACGACAACAAGATCCAGAGCCTGGCCAAGGGCACCTTCAGCACCCTGCGCAACATCCAGACGCTGTGAGACACGCACACACACGCTCACACAAACGCACACGTAGGCACGCGCGTGTGCACGCATGCACGCACGCACGTTAACTCTGACACAAATACACACGGGCACCCACGCCCACATGCACGCACGTGCACACATGCCACTCACACACACACACACACACACACACACACACACACACACACACACACACACACACACACACACACACACACACACACACACACACACACACACACACACACACAAACATAACAACACTGTCTACACTGCTGTCGTCTCTTTGTTCTATTCTACAGTCAACTCTACTCTACCAACTGTCTACTCTACTATGTTGACTAATCTACCCTCTACTCTTCTCGAACCTACTGTTACTCTACTCTACTACTCTGTCTATGCTACTGTCTGCTGTACTCTACTCGTTTTGTTTACTCTACTGTTTACTCCACCCCTTCTGTGTACTCTATTCGATGTATACTCTACTCTATAGTCTACTCTAACCACTCTTTTTGTTCTCTGTCTAATATACTGTCTTCTCTATTATATCGCCTTCTTCTGATTGTTCATCTCTACTGTCTATTGTGCTCTACTCTACTGTCTACTTTACAACCATTGTCTACTCTGTACTCTACTGCCCTCTGCTATCCTGAATACTTTCTATACTGTGCACATTTGTTACTCAACCCGTTCTATTCTGTTTTGATTTTAATTAGAATTGTAATCCATTGCTATTCCTTCTGTTACACTCCTCTATATCTTAATTGATTTTCTAGAACTATTCCGTTCTGATTCTGTGCTACGGTGGTTCCATGCTAACGTTTAGTATCCCTGTGTGTGGCTGTGTCCTCCTCAGCCACCTGGCCCAGAACCCCTTTGTGTGTGACTGCAGCCTGCGCTGGCTGGCCGACTTCCTGCGCGCCAACCCCGTGGAGACCAGCGGGGCGCGCTGCGCCAGCCCCCAGCGCCTCGCCAACAAACGCATCAGCCAGATCAAGAGCAAGAAGTTCCGCTGCTCCGGTCTGTCGCTGTGGCTCTGTGTCCCTCTAGCTCTTTGTTATTCTCGTTTTTTGTCCCTCTAGCGCTATGTTACTCTCGGTTCATGTCCCTCTAGGTCTATGTTACTCTATGTCCCTCTAGCTCTATGTTACTCTCGGTTTATGTCCCTCTAGCTCTATGTTACTCTATGTCCCTCTAGCTCTAAGTAACTCTTGGTTTATGCCCCTCTAGCTCTATGTTTCTCTCGGTTTACGTCCCTCTAGCTCTACATCTCGCTTTTCTATCTGTCGGTCTCTCTCGTTTTTTCTTTCTCTTTCTTTCTCCCTCTTGCTTTCTCACTCTCTCTTGATCTCTCTCTCTTGATGTCTCTCTCTCCCTCTCTTTCTCTCTCTCTCTCTCTCTTTCTCTCTCTCTCTCTTGATCTCTCTCTCTCTCTCTCTCTCTGATGTCTCTCTCTCCCTCTCTTTCTCTCTCTCTCTCTCTTTCTCTCTCTCTCTCTTGATCTCTCTCTCTCTCTCTTGATTACTCTCCCTCTCTCTTGATCTCTCTCTCTCTCTCTCTGTCTCTCTCTCTCTTGATGTCTCTCCCTCTCTCTTAATCTGTCTCTCTCTCTCTCTCTCTCTCTCTCTCTCTCTCTCTCTCTCTCTCTCTCTCTCTCTCTCTCTCTCTCTCTCTCTCTCTCTCTCTCTCTCTCTCTCTCTCGATCTGTGGTCAGTCTTTCTATACTGTCCGTCTCAATACACACGATTTTTTCATTTTCTTTTGAACTGCAAGAGATGTCAGTAGAAGGCGTATAAACCTGATCACGGGGCCCGTTAGCCCAGCAGCTGGTATAAAGCGTGTGAGAGACCAGACCACTCCATTGACTGTAACTTAATGGTGATGATGACAATGATGATGTTCCTACCTGGGTTGTCATAAACATCCAGAGCAGGCTGATAGATCACACCACGCAGCAACGCATGGCTGCATCAGAGCAGCCTCTCAATCCACCTCTACTCTCTTCACTCACAATTTTTTCTCTACAATGTGTTTCAGAGTGTTTGTGGGTGTGTTTGTGCAAGTGTCCGTGCGTGTGATCCGACTGATTTGTTTACATTCTTTCTTTATTTCCCTGACAGCCAAAGAGCAGTACCTCATCCCAGGTGAGTGAGTGAGAGAGAGAGAGAGAGAGAGAGAGAGAGAGAGAGAGAGAGAGAGAGAGAGAGAGAGAGAGAGAGTCCTACAGTGTTTTAGAAAGTATTATTAGTTGTATGTGTAATTTCATGTGGAAATGCAACATGAATTAATTGAACTTAACCAAAGTCAGGATAAAATATATGGAAGATGTGTATTTATTTGTCTACAAGAGAAAGGCAGAGGCAAGGACAATCTTGGCACAGTTCCAATCTTAGAAAGCTACTTATTTTTCGGATTTTAAAGAGCAATCCCTGAAGCGCTGCACATTGTAATTGAGAGAAACCCCATTAAGTCTAATTTCCACCGCTAATGCGATGGAAGTGGATCAACAGTGCGCAGCCACATTAGACAAACAATTAGAGGTGAGTTAATTGTTTGGCTAAATCGAAAACAGATTGACTGTGGACATCGTAATAAGCAAACAATTAGCCCAGGGAACAGTTAGTGGAGAGCTCACAGTTGGCAGTGCACTGAGCTAGCACTGAGCTAACTGTTCCGCAGTGAGTTAACAGTTAGAAGTGATTTAACAGTTAGAAGTGAGCTAAATGTTAGCTCAGTTTGATTGCTGTTCAACTGAATCATGCTAGTGATTTCTCTGAATTTCTCTGACCTGAGGTGTTCCTTGAAGCTCACGGTTCCTATGTGATCCAGGTACAGAGGACAGGCGTCTGAACTTCGAGTGTAACAGCCGACCGCTTTGTCCCGCTAAGTGCCGCTGCGAGGCTAACGTGGTCGACTGCTCCAACCTGAGACTCACCAAGTTCCCCCAACACCTCCCTCCATCCACTGAGGAGCTGTGAGACATATGCACACACACACACACACACACACACACACACACGCACACGCACACGCACACACACACGCACACACGCGCACACGCACACACACACACACACACACACACACACACACACACACACACACAGAACAGTGATACATGATGTGCATTGCTGTGTGTCGCACGGTCCAGTGGACAAGCAAACTCCTTCCGAACCACTTCTGTCGCTAACAACATCGACCCACTCCTGCCCTCCTCCTATTGATTGGTCCTTCCTGCTCCTTGTACACATCCCTCCTCTCCTCCCTCCCTCCCCCACCCCTCTCCTCCCCTCCCCCTCCCCCAGGCGACTGAACAACAACGACCTGTCAGTGCTGGAGGCCACCGGAGTCTTCAAGGGCCTCTCGCACATCAAGAAAATGTAGGTCACTCACTTAAAGGCCTTTGCCGTTTTTATCTTCATCCCATGTGACACGTCCTCTGCTGCGTTGTGGTGCTCTGTTGGGAAGTGTAAACAGCTACGTGATTGGAGGGAATTATAAGTCACACGCAGGCATTTTTATTGGTAGCTTGCAGCTTCCATCCCTCAAGTAGTTTTATGGGATACAACAAACAGTGGCTTTTGCTAATGTTAACCGGGTGATTAGCTCCTTTAGCCTATTCATCTTTCCTGTTTATCTTGAAATCAGCATAGGCACGACTTAATATTGAGTCATTTGGTAAAGGCTTTTATCCAACCTTTTGGCTTGGGAGTCAAACACCTACTAAACTTCTTGACTTTCCTGCCTCCCCAAACTAATAGATAGATATCAATGAATCCTCAGTTTGGTCATTGGATAGACACATCCTCATTATGGATGAAGACAAAATAACGATTACTGAGTAAAGAGGGAGAAAGAAGGAGAGGTTAAAGAGAGAGAGGGGAAAAGGAAGGCTAGAGAAAGAGGTAGGGAGGAAGGTATATAGAGAGGTATATAAAGAGAGAGAGGTCGAGAGGTATAGAGAGAGAGAGAGACTGGAGAGGGCTAAAGAGAGGTCAAGAGAGCTAAAGAGATAGAGGTAGAGAGGTTTATAGAAAGACCTGGAGAGAGTTCACTGTTAATGTTTAACGGAATCACAATGAAATCATGCCATACCAAAATATGAACTATGTCAAAATGTAATATTTTAGAAACCTGAGCAACAACAAGATCTCTGAGATTGAGGACGGGGTGTTCGAGGGGGCGGAGTCTGTGGTGGAGCTCCACCTCACAGCCAATCACCTGCAGTCTGTCCGGGGCACCATGTTCCGCGGCATGGAGGGACTACGCATGCTGTGAGTACCATGATCTTCATCATCATCATCCTCCTCATCATCATCCTCATCCTCAGCAGCATTAATTCAACTGGTAACCTCTTGTTAAGCGACCTTGGGTACCTTGAAAGGCGCTATATAAATTGAATTTATTATTATTATTATTATTATTAACAGGGATGATGGAATAATTATTGTAATTCGTTGTTCATCTAAATAAAAGTTATTGATTTATCGGAATGATATACAACTGTTTGATTAACTGTTTGATTTGCTTCAAAAGCAAATTCACGTGTATGTGCCTATGTCTGTGTGTTAATTTGTGTGTGTTTGTGTGTTTGTGTGTGTGTGTGTGTGTGTGTGTGTGTGTGTGTGTGTGTGTGTGTGTGTGTGTGTGTGTGTGTGTGTGTGTTTGTGTGTGTGTGTGTGTGTGTGTGTGTGTGTGTGTATGTGTGTGTGTGTGTGTGGGTGTGAGTACATGGGGGCACACGTGTGTGTATGCATGTGGATTTCTGTGTGTGTATCTGTATGTGTGTGCATGCGGGCATGTGTGTGTGTGTACATGCTGGTGTGTGTGTGTGTGTATGTGTGTGTGTATGGGGGCACGTGTGTGTGTGTGTGTGTGTG
>NC_079414.1:15120106-15132606 GCF_026213295.1 Gadus chalcogrammus | reverse complement strand
CCCGTTTGACAGTTTTATTTCATTTAAGCGTTTATCTAGGATTTAAAGCTGGGGTAAAGCAATTCAATTAAAAAACATTTGACATTTGATATTTTCTTTACAACAGCAATCCAGCAATACTCAGATTTAATTTTTTTAAGATGGTATCTGTGGCTGCCGCAGGTCTGTAATAAGCCTGTCAAATCATTTCATTCAGCGCAACGAAAACTAAACTAGTAACTAAAATGATTGGATGGCCTACCTGTCTGTCAACATACCTACCCGGCTTCCTCTGCATACTCTGCCCGTGCACGCATTACACATGACCGGAGTCTTCTGCAATGCTAGCGGACCTGTGGCTGAAGCTCGTGAGCTGGTCATGTGTCCTTGGAGACCGGCTCTGGACGGAGGCCAGCAGGGAGGGGGAGTGGGATTGCTTTGGTTTGTTACTTTAAAAAAACGACCTTGGTTTCTCCGGGTTGCTAACCTTAGCTTTAATATTAATGAGGTTGGGCCATAGCGTCCATTCAAGTTCTGCCTTCAATGTGCCAGATATAGATTGTTTCCCCTGCTGGCTACAATTATCTCAAGCAATGGCGATGCCCATAATGTCAAATCTAGGCTCGATAAAGGCTGTGAGTAAACCAACGGCGGCTGACATCAAGGACACCATACGTCCATATGATTTACATTCTAATATATATATATATAAACAGCTGTACAACGGCTCCTGTATACCTGGCCTTACCAACCACCACACCTGCTACTCATACAAGAGAGAGTAAAAACATACACAGACAATCAAATGAATGCTTGATACACCAAAAAACACACCACAATGTAAACAAGTATGCATAAAATCATAACATTTACATTAAAGTGTCTCAATCTCGTATAGTAGCTATAAGCCAACAATCATGTTCTTAGTATTTATAATCATAATCAAGCAAATTATTAGACGCAGATAAATATAGACAATTTGGATACAATTATGATGAGCTAACCTGATTTATCGAATCCCAGGAACTGTATTAATTCAAACTGCAGGTAATTGTTATTGCAAAAAGGTGTCCTATATTATGTTAATGCTGATTTAATATAAATAGCTATGATTTTCTGTTTTTGCATGTTGCTTCATGTATTATAATTAAGTATTTCTGAAACTCAACTCATAACAAATGTATGTTTTCCAACATGCAAACAACAACCAATTAGCATAAAAGGTTGATCTACTAAACATCTACCGTGTGTGTATGAATAATTTAAGGAAATATTGTAGGTTTTTAATCTCATTATCATTAGATCTGATAGTTAATCCTTTTACCCGACATTGTATTTATAATCAGTGTCTCTCTAAAATATCTGTTTATAGCGTGTGTGTGTGTGTGTGTGTGTGTGTGTGTGTGTGTGTGTGTGTGTGTGTGTGTGTGTGTGTGTGTGTGTGTGTGTGTGTGTGTTTGCGTGTGTGTGTCTACGTGTGTTTGTGCACATTGCACAAGCATGTGTGCAAGTATGTGTGTCTTTATTCAATGATGTTTTTGTTTATTAAAGGGGAAGTATTGTGAGTACCTCTAGTGTGTGTGTGTGTGTGTGTGTGTGTGTGTGTGTGTGTGTGTGTGTGTGTGTGTGTGTGTGTGTGTGTGTGTGTGTGTGTGTGTGTGTGTTTGTGTGTGTGTGTGACCTGTGATGACCTGTTTTGTGTGTTTCAGGGGAAGTATTGTGAGACGTCTACGGATGTGTGTGCCAGTAACCCCTGCAGCAATGGAGGAACCTGTCTCCCTGACCAACACAACACAGGCTTCAGGTGGGGAAGACAGGCAGACGGACGGATAGATCAGAAGGGATTGATTAATAGAGACAGACAGGCAAACAGATAGTTAGACGTACAGAAAGAAAGTAAACAGAGAAGCCGATTGACAGACTAACAAACAGACGTTGTGTTACTGTAGTACTCCAGCTTTGTGTTAATAGTTGTGATAACATTGTGTTACTGTGCAACTCCAGCTGTTTCTTAATAGTAGTGTTAACGTGGTGTTACTGTGCTACTCCAGCTGTTTGTTACAGGTCACACACGTTGTGTTACTGTGCTACTCCAGCAGTGGTTTAGTTGTGTTAACGTTGTGTTACTGTGCTACTCCAGCTGTTTGGTAATAGTTGTGTTAACGTTGTGTTACTTTGCTACTCCAGCTGTTTGTTAATAGTTGCGTTAACGTTGTGTTACTGTGCTACTCCAGCTGTGTGTGTCCATACGGTTTTGAGGGGTCGCTCTGCCAGGTGAACGTGGATGACTGCCAGGACCATGGCTGTGAGAACAGCGCCACCTGTGTGGATGGAGTGGGGAACTACACCTGCCTTTGTCCTCGCTTTTACATAGGTACATAGAAGCAGGACATAACCTCACTGCCTCTCACTGTTTTTCTGTCTATCTGTCTCTCTCTCTCTCTCTCTCTCTCTCTCTCTCTCTCTCTCTCTCTCTCTCTCTCTCTCTCTCTCTCTCTCTCTGTTGCTCACTCTCCATCCGGGCTCCTCTATCTCAACTAAAGCCAAAAGTTCTTTATTCGAGTGGAAAAATAGACATTAACATTACAGGTTAGAAAAATCCTATCAAATACTTGTTTTACAATAATAGAAACAATTGATGTTTGCATGTCAAGAATGAAAAGGTAAAAAATGTTAGGCACCAAGGATGTAGAAAGTGCTATTTTTTGGGGGGAGTAAATAGTGTCTATCTCTCTATTTCTTTGTCTTACATTCATTTCAATTCAAATGAGGTTATTTGGGCATGGACATATAATTATTGGCAAAGCAGTTAAAAAATTCAACAAAGGAAAAAAAAAAAAAAAAAAGGAAAAATAATCGCATCCCAATTTCCACTCTCTCTCCCCCCACCTCCCTCTTTATCTCTATTGCAATTTGAAGTGGTTTCATTGGCTCTACGTGACACTTTTTTTAAATTGCCAAAGCATTTAACAATATAATACAATACAAAAAAACAATAGCCCTAGTTTGTCTCTCTTTCTTTTCTCTCACCCTCTAACCCTCTCTCTGTCTCTCTCCCTTTCTCTTTCTCTCTCTCCCTCTCTCCTACCCTCCCACTGTCTTCCTCTCTCTCTATTTTTCTCAATCTACCTCTGTTTTTCCCCTTCCCCCTTTTTGGCCTGCGTTATGTGTTGTTTTTGACATTGCCCCTTTGTTTTGTCAAACGCACACACACGCACACACACAAACGCAGGCACGTACACACACACACACATCGCACATGCACAAGCACACGCACACACACACACACACACACACACACACACACACACACACACACACACACACACACACACACACACACACACACACACACACACACACACACACATTCAAGACTAGCACTGAGTTCAATTAAAATAGTGTTGAAAGTGTTAATCCTTAAAACAATCGTATGCAAAATATCGCCGTTGATCTTTTCAGTAGTACGTCTCTCTATCCCTCTTTTACCATCTGCTCTCTCTCTGCTTGTGTCTGTGCCGCTGTCTCTTTGTCTCTCTCTTTCTCACTATTTATCCCTCTTTCTCTCTCTCTCTCTCTCTCTCTTTCCCCTCTCTCTCTCTCTCTCTCTCTCTCTCTCTCTTCTCTCTTTCTATTTGTATATTGTCTGTTGCTATCCAATTCTAAGGGCTTCATCACAAACAGTTGAATAATAAATCTCTCAATTAAATTGAATACTAAATTGAATTCAATTGAATATCCTTTACTTTCTCAATAAAGGTTTGTATCTGTGTTTGTGTGGATCTATCTCTCTCTCCGTCCCGGTCTCTCTCTCACCAGGTGTGCTGTGTGAGGAGGAGGAGGGTGTTTGTTCAGCAGGTAGAAACCCCTGTCAGCACCAGGGCACCTGTCTTACCACCTCCACTGGGGCCAGGTGACCACTCACTGTCACACACACACACACACACACACACACACACACACACACACACACACACACACACACACACACACACACACACACACACACACACACACACACACACACACACACACACACACACACACACACACACACACTCATGCAAGCCCACACACACACTCACACATGCTCGTAAATAGTCATATAGACTTATAGAATATAATTAAGCTCACCATTCAGATTCCTGCTGTAAATAAACAGGTGTGTGTGTGTGTGTGTGTGTGTGTGTGTGTGTGTGTGTGTGTGTGTGTGTGTGTGTGTGTGTGTGTGTGTGTGTGTGTGTGTGTGTCTGTGTGTGTGTGTGTGTGTGTGTCAGGTGCCTGTGTATCCCAGGCTGGGTGGGGGGTGACTGCAGTATCGACTACAACGAGTGTGTGGACCACCGCTGTGAGAACGGAGCGCAGTGTGAAGACCACCTGGACGGTTACACCTGCGTCTGTCTGCCAGGATTCAAGTGAGGCCCCCTGTCCTCCACCTCACCTGTCACTCCTTACCTGTCCTCCACCTAACCCGTCCTCCACCTTACCTGTCCTCCACCTCACCTGTCACTCCTTACCTGTCCTCCACCTCACCTGTCCTCCACCTTACCTGTCCTCCACCTCACCTGTCACTCCTTACCTGTCCTCCACCTCACCCGTTCTCCACCTTATCTGTCCTCCACCTTACCTGTCCTCCACCTTATCTGTCCTCCACCTTACATGTCCTCCACCTTACCTGTCCTCCACCTTACCTGTCACTCCTTACCTGTCACTCCTTACCTGTCCTCCACCTCACCTGTCCTCCACCTCACCTGTCCTCCACCTTATCTGTCCTCTACGCTTAAATGTCCTCCACCCTACCAGTCCTCCACCTTACATGTCATTTACCTTACCTGTCCTCCACCTTACCTATCCTCTACCTTACCTGTCCTCCACCTCACCTGTCCTCCACCTTATCTGTCCTCTACGCTTAAATGTCCTCCACCCTGCCAGTCCTCCACCTTACATGTCATTTACCTTACCTGTCCTCCACCTTACCTGTCCTCTACCTTATCTGGACTCCTTAACTGTCCAATATCTTACCTGTCCTCCACTTCACCCGTCCTCTACTTTACCCGTCCTCCACCTTATCTGTCCTTCCCCATACCTGTCCTCCACCTTTCCTGTCCTCTATCTTATCTGCCCTCCCCCCTCACCTGACCCTTATCTTACCCATCCCTCCTTACCTGTCCTTCAAATTCTTTTCCTTTCTTTCTTTCTTTCTTTCTCGCTCTCTTTTTTTCCTTCCTTTTTATTTTCCTTAGTGTCTGTTTGTCTTTCTTTCTATCTTTCTGTTTATCTTTGTTTCTTGCGTTCTTTTGCTCTTTCTTTCTTTTTTTTCACTTTTACCCTTCTCTCTCTCCAGGGGTGAGAGGTGTGAAGTGTCCTCCCCCCCTCCCTCCCCCTGCCAGCTGGCTGTCTGTCAGAACGGCGCCCCCTGCAGGGATCAGGGGGGCGTGGCCGTGTGCCAGTGCCCGTCAGGCTTCCAGGGCCAGCGCTGCGAGCGATTGGTCAGCCTAAATTTTCTGGACCCGGACTCCTACGTCCAGCTGGGGGATATCAGGGACTGGCCCCAAGCCAACATCACCCTACAGGTACACAACGTTGTCTACATACACACCGAAAAACACACACACACACACACACACACACACACACACACAATGATCTCTGCATAAACACTGGTGGAGTAGCAGACACATTATATGGATACTCTGCTGTACTGTGTAGTCGAATGCTCTGCATTTGTCTTGTAGGAACTATGTCGGGCAGCTCTTGTTTCGTTTTCAATGTGTGCATTCTTTCTCAAAGCATTTCCCAGAAGACTAAATATTTATCTTAAACTGATGCACAATCTAACCCAAGATGGCACAATAACACCAAAATCAATGAATAGACTTAAAGTGGAAGAATGTAGGAAAAGTATGGGGAAGGTAAGTTCATTTCTGCAGCATCCTTTCAAACACATGGCCGTAGTGGTGTTCAAAGGCAGAAATACCATACCAAATACAAAAAAAGGCAATTGTTTAAATTCTGTAAAATTTATTGCGAAATGTTCAATCAAAATATGTATGGTTAAATAATAAATATAATCATACAGACATATATTTAAACCAAAGTTTGTAGCAAACAGAAACCCTGATGGCATTTTTGCAATTTTCGCAATCGGCACAAAAAAAAAAAAAAGGATGCATTCCTTATTTTTCAATGTCAAGCACATTGAAACACAGAAATAACTAGCATTATGTGGAATTGTGAATCGATAAAAAAGCAAATCATAAAAAGTATTACTTACATTGTAAACAGGAGCAGCTTACAACGCTTCACTCACTCACCGGAGTCTGTGTAACTTACGTTAGAGTCTCTGCGATATATCTTACAGAGGCTGTGTAACATGTAAAAAATCCTTTAAAAATCTCTTGCCGCACCCAATTCCGCCTTAAGGCTACAAATTGGTGGACCCCGGCCCACTGGTTAGGAACCACTGGACCGCTGTACTGCCTATTGAACTGCTCTGTGATCTCAGTACCTTAGTTTGCTTTGCTTAGTTTGCAACCTATAAAACACCAAAAGATTAAAAAATATTTTTGAATTCTCTTGAGGGATTTTGAAAGAGAGAGCGAGGGAAAGAGAGAACCAGGAAGAGAGAGAGGGGTGGGTGGTGGGGGAGGGAGGTTGTAGAGAGAGACTATTTTCACGTCAATACTCCTCATGGTCGGATGTGAATAAAATTGATTTGAAGAGGACATATCAAAGGGCTTATTTCACACTATAACATTTGATAGAAAAACACTTTAACATTTCTTAGAAGGTGGGCTATTGAAGGAGCAGTAGTTATAATTGCTGATAGTTGGTGTAAAACTTGTTATGAAGCCGCATCACAGGATGAAAGGACACCTGCAGTGAGAGCATAGAGTGTTGTTAAAGGTCACGTAGGGGTCAAGGCAGCACCTTTCAGCGGCTGATTAGAAAAACACTTGTGGGTACCCATCTTTATTAAAAAAGTGTGAGGGGATAAATTTGTTTCATACAAGAGGACACATCTCTCATAATCAATATTACACAACATCTGTGTGTATGAAGGTGTCCACATCGGAGGAGAATGGCATCCTGCTCTACAACCAAGATGAGCCCATCGCCATGGAGATCCACCAAGGTCACGTCAGGGTCACCTACAACCCTGGGAACCAACCAGCTACTGCTATCCACAGGTCTACACAGACAAACACACACACACACACACACACACACGCACACGCACACGCACATGCACATGTGCACGCGCACACGTACGCACACGCACACGCACACACACACTCTGCACAAACTCTTTTACCTCATGAGTTTGGGTGATGTGAGGTTTTATGCAACAATGCAACACATGTAAGCAGAGAATTCTGTTCAGTGTGTTCTGGCTTCATCAGAACCATGTAGAGGGAGGTGTGATAGCTGTCTCCCCGGGTGGTTTCAATGTATCTGAACAGGAGACAGACCAAGGCCAACCTTCCGCTTGAGACAGAGAGCTGGCGACGGCAGGCGACGGCTCAAGGCTGTTACCTAGCAACAGCTCACACCACACAAAAGATTTGCGAGGCACTGCAAAGAAATAGGTGGCTTGCCGGAATCTGGCCCGACTGGCGGATAAAGGACTGATTAAAGTTGAAGTGCCAAACTTATTCAGCGCTGCAGTTTAAGTGTTCTTGAGACTAAAGGTGCAGAACTGGAACTGCCTAACTGAGAACTGCCCCTTACCACAGATAATTGTAAATGTTTTTGAGGTTAGAGTTAGGTTTTTCCTTCAATGGCATTCTCTTGGAAGTGTATTGAGCTAACCAGAGAATAAGAAATGGTATCAGGTATTTTTTGAGACTTAAATTGTTAAATTTCTTCCCAAATCAGATCTAGGTGACATTCTGATGCCATGGGTCAGATCGCATCCCAAGTTGGTCGCAAAAGATTCAATCTTGCATTGAGATCAGATCTCATGGTAAACGTGGGCAGTGATCCCCGGGTAAAATGTTGACGGATTATTAGCTAATTAAACACACCATACCATGTCCTCTACCACCGCTAGACCCACCACATCAAAGACCCACAACATCCCAGACCCAGGCTTCCCTCCCATGTCCTCTACCACTGCTAGACCCACCACATCTCAGACATAAGGCTCCTAGTCCATAATGAGTATCAGCAGACTTATCATGGACTCAAAGCCTTATGTCTGCATTTAGCTCCTTCTAAGCAACATGTATATATTTTCTGAGGTCAATGTAGAATACTGCGCTTGGCTTAGCACAAGGGTACAGTGAGTTCAACCATCTACCTTCAGCTCATCTTTCAGTTCTTTCAAGAGAGAAATTAGTTTTCCGCCATGGTCACTTCACATTACATACTTAGTGACAGACAGCAGCAGAGGCAGCAACAATAATAACGATACAGTAAAACGTCTTTGCACAGCCCTGCACTAATAATCTGACATCATATTGAATTTCCGCTTTGCCCTTCGAGTCTGAAGTTTCTTCAGAGCCATTTTCAGAGATGGTTTTGCTTTTACCTAAACAATTCTGAAAGCGAATAACGATTCCGCAATGGACGTTACTCTCTTAGCTGATGTTTCTGGTATTTTCTTTCCCATGGCCAAATTTGCAGAATCTAAAGACTATAAAAAATAAAGGCCAAACTTGCTGAGGTCGAACGGAAGCCACCAGAATATCTATCGATCCCGAGCACACCGGGATTCATGGGTTGGAACCAGACAACTGCCTATAAAGCAGACATAACCTTTATTGGTTGTAATAAAAACGACCCCCTCTGTGTGGAGGTCAGATACAACCGGGCGGGTGTGACATGAGATTTTTCGACGTGTGATACACAGCGTGGAGACCGTGAACGACGGGCGGTTCCACACGGTGGAGCTGATGACCTTTGACCGGATGGTGAACCTGACTGTGGACGGAGGAGAGCCCACCACCCTGGACAGCCTAGGGCGTGTGCCACGCAGCGGAGAGGGCCCCCTGTATGTGGGAGGTAGGAACTACCATTCAGACACACACTTACACACTGCTTCTTCAGCAGGAGTTTTAATCCAAAGCAATTTACAGGGAAATTCTGATACAGGTCCTCAATGAGAAGTGACAGGGAGTTCAGATACAGTTCCTCAATGAGAAGTTACTGTGAATTCAGATACAGGTCCTAAATGAGCCATTTCAGTGAATTCAGATACAGGTCATTAATGAGCCATTACAGTGAATTCAGTTACAGGTAATTAATGAGCCATCACAGTGAACTCAGATACAGGTCCTCAATAGGAACCTTGTTAATTCAGATACAGGTCATTAATGAGGAGTTTCTCCACCCACCCTCTAATCCACTTTTGACACTCTACCCCACCCACCCTCTACCAAACCCACCCTCTTCCCAACCCATCCTCCATCCCAACCATCCTCTTCCCCAACCATTCTCTATACCACCACCCCCAGGCATGCCTGACGAGACGGTCCCCTCGGCCCCCAGCCGCCCCCCCCAGCTGCTGAACGGCTCCAGCTTCCAGGGCTGTATCAGGAACCTGTACATCAACCAGGAGCTGCAGGACTTCACGCGCGGTCGCATGCGCCCTGGCGTGGTTCCCGGCTGCCACGCCTGCCGCAAGCTGCTCTGCCTGCACGGCTTCTGTCAGCCACACGGCGCACAGGTATGGGACAAGGGGGAGGGTGGATACCAACCCTTATGGGGGTTGGTGGATAACCAATAACCAAATGTTATTTGTTAAATCTGGGGCAAGGCTTTAAATGCCTCTTCAATTCAGTTTCAATAAGCGGAGGAAAGACTTGTAGCATTCCATTAGCATCTTGTGTTGTATTTGTTGCCGCTGGCTGGCCGCCCCCTTTGCCCCTCGCAATGGACCTGACCTTGTTAGGCGATGCCATTGCCTAATAACCTAAACTTTATAACACAATATTGTCAGGCCTGATTAAAGCACTAGTTCAACTTCCCTCTGTACATGGCAAGAATCAAAAGACACAAGGTCATTGGTCCATCCGTCTGTCTGTCAAAGGGTCCTGAATGCTACTGCCAGCCGGGATGGGCGGGACAACACTGCGACCAGCCAATAGCAGGAGGCCTGGCATTGGTTGCTGTGACCTCTTCGACAGAGGCCGACCCTTGTCAAGACAACAAGTAAACATGATCACATGATTTTCAAACTCACAGATTTCATTAAGTCATTAGGCAGAATATCTTTAATCCATACAATTTACTGACATCCCTGTTGATGTGTTGATGTGATATCGTCTTCTTGATGTCATGGTGATGCAATGGTGTTGTCACGGTGATATCACGTCGCTGTGGCATTTGTTGTCAGATGGTGTTGTCATGGTCTGGTGTCATGACAGTTTTTTCGCAGTGACCTGTGTACCTTAGGGTCTCTAGCGGCCCTCATAACGCTCCCCTCTCTCCAGATGTGTGAGGGGCGTGTGCGTCCCCCTCGACGGCTACACCTACCGCTGTGATCACCAGCAGGGGGAGGCACCAGCGCTGGCAGGAGGAGGAGGAGGAGCACTTTGGGGAGGTGCAGCGGTAGGAAGAGCAGCAGCTGACGGGGGCTGGTGCCAGGGGTTGCGATGTCATCGCGGCCAGTGCCAGCAGACTGAGGACGGGGTTCACTGTGTCTGTGACCCAGGATACACCGGGGAGCACTGTGATGTTGGTGAGAGAGATGGGGGGAAAGGGAGAGAAATCTTTTAATTAAACTAATTCCCTAATTCCTATCATTACATCTGGGCATGTCCTCACAAGGCTATGATTTAAAATAGTGTGTGTGTGTAGGTCATCACAATGATATGGTTTAAAATAGTGTGTGTGTGTATGTACTCACAATGCTATGATTTTAAATAGTGTGTGTGTGGATGTCCTCACGATGCTATGATTTTATACAGTGTTTGTGTTGGTGTGTGTCCCCACAGAGTCGTCATGCCAGGGCGAGGTGGTGAGGGACTTCCACCGGCTGCAGCGTGGCCAGTCCCGCTGCCAGACCTCCAAGACCTACTCCTGGGTGGAGTGTCGGGGTCGCTGCGGGCGGACGCCAGGCGGCCGGAAACGCCAGACCATCACCGCTCCACCCACTCCTTCCTCCTGCTGCGCCCCCCTCAGAATGAGGCGCCGGCGGCTGACCTTCGAGTGCGACGACGGGACGTCCTGGACGCAAGACGTGGAGAAGCCCGTCGAGTGCGGCTGCAAGGAATGCGTGTAGTGTCCCACTCGACTCCTCCCCCTCACCACCACCATCACTATCACGGCCACTCCCCACCTTAATCCCCCCCCCACCCCCTTGCCCCACTGCTATTGGCCGAAAATGTTTTTCCACCTCCTCTCTTGCTCTAACAAAGCCGTGTGTACACACATTCCAGACTCAGACACACATTCCCATTTGTATGAGAAGGTATAAATAAATACGTAGACAATGGCCATACATTCACACACATTCACACACAGCATGCAAGGTCTCAGCACTATGGGCAATGCATATGTTTTGTGTGTGTGTTGGTATGTGTCTGTTCCTTTACCTGTTTGTGTAAGTGGGCACGCTTTTCCCTCTGTGTTTGTGTGTGGGTGTGGGTTTGTTTACCTGCATGTCAGACGTGTCACACAATCCCACTTTTCTATACACTGAATCCCCCAAATCCAATACTTCCCCTCCTCGTCTTCCTCGTCTTCCTCTTCACTCCCAGAGTGTTTCAGATCCATCGCTGACGTCTTCCACCACCCGCCACTGTAGCGCTGAAACTCCGGAGAGGACTTCTTACTTCTTACTCTGTTAATCTTGTGGCGAAACATTAACCCCAAGAAAGGCATAATTTACTTATTGTTTTTCCACACACTGTTGTCGCAGTGTCACAGTGACATCTTGTACATTTGTTCGATCTGAATAATTCCCGCATGTTGATGTTATGAAGTTAGAAAGTATGACCAGCATTGTTATCAATATTACATTTATTAACGCTTGTTCTCCTGCTGTGTCTGACTTAACAGTCAATGCCACAAGCTTCCATTCACGATAACAAATCACTTGGTTACTTTATGTTATCTGCAACAAGGGAAAATGCTTAATGTAGTCCTAGTACCAGTGTTTTTAAACTCGGAAGGTCATCAACTAAATGCTGGAGAGATGTGTGAAGAACGAATATGCACAGCACTGGAAATGTCATCACAGCTAAGAGCTTTACATGCCTGAGTATTCAGCAGACAGATGAGCTGTGACAACGTAAATAACTTAGCGTTAAAAGATTCCCTGTGGTTGTACACATTTAAATATAAATAAATGATTTTTTACCTTCCTATGACAGTAGGGCAGCCCTTGATCAAAGCATAAGATACTCACAGTAAGTTAGCTAATGTTACGGATGTTGAACCTGATTTCTAGTTGTCCGGCTCCGCTTTGACAGAGAAATTATGTAATATTTGATTATATATTTAACAAAATGATGTTTTAATATCAATTTACAGCGCGAAGAATACAGTTGGGTGAGGTGTAAAAACATGAGATG
>NC_079414.1:15075106-15110106 GCF_026213295.1 Gadus chalcogrammus | reverse complement strand
AGGAAGAGAAAGAGAAAAAAATCTAAACAAATAGTGCAAAAATCAAAACTAAAACCAATTACTGTGATTCTTTTCGGCGCTCATTATCACAGATATCAATCATAGAAGACTACATTAAAAGTCCAACATACAAGGTATAAAAAAAAGGTACATAAATAATAGTATAATATGAGAAAAATATTTGTTTTAATTATAAAACTTCTTGTCAAACTGTAAACAGTAGCAATGGGGGGGAAATTAGGTCCATAAGGGTATTTAAATAAAAGCTTTTGTTTGGAGTGTGTGTGAGGTCAAGTCCAGACCAGGTCCAGTTTAGACCAGATCCAGGACATGACCAGGTCCAGCTTAGACCACATAGATTATAGACCAGGTCCAGAGCAAGACCAATTCCAGTCTAGACCAGTGACCAGACTAGACCAGTTCCAGTATAGACCTGGGTCCAGTCTGAACCAGTGACCAGACTAGACCAGGTCCAGGACTAGACCAGATCTAGACCAGGGACCAGACTAGACCAGGTCCAGGACTAGACCAGGGACCAGACTAGACCAGGTCCAGTCTAGACCTGGTTCCTGTCTAGACCAGGTATCAGACTAGGCCAGGTTCAGACTAGACCAGGTCCAGGTCAGACCAGGGACCAGACTGAGTGTCCACAGGGGTCTCGGGGATCCTGAGCTATAACTATAAGCCCCTCAGGGGTCCTGACTGGACCGGAGCAATGAGGTATATCGGCAAAACACAATCTAGTCAGAAAAAAGGGTTTCAGCGGACCTTAGACCCTAGAACCAGCAGAAACTTATCAGGACTCAAAAACAAAAGCAGAAGAGTTTTGATCTCTCACTCCAACCATGCTAAATCATCTCCTAAAGAAAAATGTTCAGTATACAGTAATAAAGAAGCCTTGGTTCCATTCACCGAAAGCCTGGCTTCTTTTATGAGGTACATCTCTGCAGAGTGAACATTACATACTCTTTTCAGATTGTTTATGTTACGACTTGCTGAGCTTCCTTCTGCACTGCGGCATAAAGGCAAGCAAAGCCCGGCTAAGCTAGGAACAAGCCTAGCTAGGAGCCCAATAAGCCTTCTAGCCTTCTTTCTGCTATACTTTTCCAACTGATTCTAAGACTCGAAAAAGAGCTCTCAAAAAGAGAGAACTTGCATACCTGTAAAGCCAAAACGTTACTTTGTATTTCTGACGTAAAGTGAAACGTTCCATTAGGGACAGAATGGCTCTCCACGGCCAAAGGCTGTCAAATATTAGCCTTGTCTCTGACCAAGGGAGTTTGTGTCTCGCATGACACCACACGGTTTCCATGATCTTCTATGAGCTGACAACAAGGCTTTACAAGGTTCTCCCTAAAGCCTGATCAAAAGCCAAAGCCAATGTGTCGAAATCCCTTGTACGCTGAACAGAAGATGTCAGTGTGAGGACAATGTGCCTTGTGAGGACGACTGCCACCTTTCAGTTTTGTCAAGTCTTTCCATCCGGAAGGGTTGTAGTAATAAGGTAGTATGGTTTTCAGTCAACGTTATGACCCAGAGGTTCATGACGACAGTAGTGTTCAGAGCAGTAAATGGGGGGTCGACATTCAGTAAGATATATTCAATGATGCAAGTGTTGTTACTGTTTTTAAAGCAACAAATAAAGCCATAACGAATGGAGGAGCTAGAGAGAGAGAAAAAGCACGGCTATAGTTTGAACCAAACAGTAAAACCAAGGGAAGAATACTCCTGTAGTTCGTTGGAAACTCTTTGTGTCAGGGCAGAGATACTGATGAAACGACAGCTAAGGTGTGATCACTGCTTGGCCTCGCTGCGGATTAAGAACCTGAATAAGTCTGAGAGAGGTGTGATCGGAGTCCCTGAGGATGTCTGGGTAATGTAGGTAATGCCTGTGAGACGCCAGAAGGGAAACCAACTGCCGTTTCTGCCTTTAGAGATGCTAACTTTCAGCTGAGATAAGAGCACAGGTCGATTTTCTCTATGGAAAAGTAAATCCAGCTATTGAAAGCAGAAATAGGATAATTGAGGGCAAAAAAGTAATTCTTCTAATTAAGTCATCAACATTATACACTAAATTTTAACTCTTTTTTTGTTACTTTACATAAGGGGGAACAAATGATTGCAAAAGAGCTTTAGCCCAAACAAACACTATAAAAGCTGCCTTGTTAGACGGAAACTTCTTCAGAAGAGGACCTTTTTTTTGTCTTTTTTAGTTCGAGCCAAACGGGCCTGTGGACTGCGTTAAAGTAAAGAAGCGCATTTGGATCAGTTCATCCTCTTTAAGTTAAAGGAGTGGTACGAGGGGTATGTACAACAGCATGCAAAAAGTATCTAAAAGGGGGTTTGGACTTTCACAAAGAGTTCCAACTCTGCCCGCGGGGGCCGCATACGAGAGGGCCATCGCCACCTGACCGCCGGTGGCCCGCAAATGGGGAAAAACCACGCCCTGCCATCATTTTTGATTCCTGACACATGAGAAGCAACAAGCGGACCGAAGCCTGAGCTAAAGGCAGGCAAGCGCTGATAGGGTAAAGCAGTCCTATGTACAACATCAGAGAACCCCCCCAACCCCCCCCCAACCCCACCCACCAGGTCATCTTCATAAATATACTCCTATTTAAAGTGTCCTTTACAAAAGTTCCCCTGCCCCCTTCCCCTTGATCACAATAAGGATTGACAAGACTACAACTACACTACTTCCATTACAACTACTTTTGTTAACAAAAAAATTAGGTAGGCCCCAGCCCTGCTTCCTATGCTACACGCTGGGGGACGATAGAGACCAGTTAGAGGAAGAAACAATAGCTTGCAAGAGACTGTGTTTTTTTAGTTTTTTTACTTATTTTTTTACTAACTTACTGCACTGGACGTTTTATAGTTTACTTCCCTGAATCATCAAAGGAAAAGGTGCATCCTTTTCTGAAAAAAAGTACATGATATTAGAGATTTATATATGCATGTGCATTTTGTCTGTGTGTAGCTTGAATAGGTATATCTATGTGCACATATAGCGTACTTCTTATTCTTAAATATGTATAGCTAAATTAGAGGTTAGTTGTGTTTGTGTTTTTATGTTTTTACATTCAGTTCTTAACAATGATAAGAGTAGATAAAGAGATACAGACACGAGGTAAAATGGTCTTCTAGTAGCGCAATTCCCGTGTTCACGCCTTTTCGTTCCCTAGCCCACCAAGTCTCAAACCTCCAGCGAGGAAAAACCAAATGCTCAGATTCACACCAAACCAAACAGCGACTGCATGGGGAAACTTCCCGCGGTTATTTGGCTACTTCAACATGGAGCATGGGGATTGTACAACTGCTTCAAACTGGAGCGAAAAAAACAAGTCTTTTCATTTAATTCAACAAACAAAGACTTGGGCTGCGAAACATTTCAGACGGAAAACACGAGGCGCTAAACAATGCAGCGGCGGAATCCATGGGAAATGAGAGCGGTGACAGGAAATGATAGACAAGCTCTAACAAGATGGACGTCTTTTACATGTAATCGATTTCTGAGGTATTCTGTGTTGTTCATTTTTTTGTTTGTTAGTTCTTTTTGTGTTTTTTTGTTCTTTTCATTTTTTTTATCTTGTTGCTGCACGCCAACAAACACAGAGAAGGCCGAGGTTGGAGGGCTACTCTCTCTGAAGCCCTGGCATCCAAACGGTGGACCCGCGCTTCAGAATGCCCCCTTCCTGGCTTTTGGTAAGAAAAGTACAACTGTTCAGGTCCTCTGGTCCTTACTGGTTTAACTGGGAGCGCAGAACCACACCACTGCTTGAGATATTCACGTTTACAATCCTTGCTGTTTATAAAGCACTGAAAAAAAAGGTATTTGGCAGAAACTAACATTGGTGTTTAGTGGGGGGGGGGGGGGGGGGCAGAGCATATAATGCTGGGGTGGTTGCTTCCTTGTCTGTCTGATCCACTATGTATATCTGTATCTAAGTCTATATGAGGGGCTTTGATTAGAGGGTGTTGCAATGGGGTGCTCTGAAGCCCTCAGAGGCTGTACTTGAACAAGAGGGTTATAAACAAAACGACTGGCAGAAAACCTTCCCATTGCCGGCCAAGCATATCAGCCTCAACCGGAGGTCACATGGTGTCTGCCACTTGCCCTGCCCATGAGCAAATGCTGCTCTTTACCTAAAACATGGAAACCAAAACAGAGAGAGAGAGAGAGAGAGAGAGAGAGAGAGAGAGAGAGAGAGAGAGAGAGAGAGAGAGAGAGAGAGAGAGAGAGAGAGAGAGAGAGGGAGAAGTCGCTGTCAAGTTATCAAAAAGAAAAGGGAAACGACGAAAAGGGACAGCACCGGTCGAGTGAGTGTGAAGAGACAAGGGTTGTCAACGGAACACACTGACCCAGAGCACAAAGACATCCAAACATTCATGAGCAACCCTTTGAAATATTCGACACTTGAAGTGTTGAATGAAATTTTAACCAACTGCCAAATCTTTGTGCATCCCTGTTTGTTAATTTATCTACACATATAATGTGTACATAATATCTGAAATTTTGCCCAGAAGACTTCCTGAAAACCTGCTTCAAACCCGTCACAGAATCCAGTACAAATCAACATAGAAGAAGTAGAGACGGAAAGCACAACCAAATGATTCATCGTTTCAACAGTCGTCTGAGAAGTAGACAGAGAGAAGTGTGTTAGGGTCAGCGGGGCTGATGTTTTTTCCGACCCGAGAGAGGAAGAGGGAGAGAGGAAGAGAGAGAGAGAGAGCTTCAACTGTTGTCTATTGTCTGGCATGCGAAGCACATACCTCCACGCACAGGCGCTCACCAACAGCCCCCTAACACATGTGTCAGAAATAAATATATCAGAGATTTGCCATTACACCAATTACTTTCCCCGAACAAAGCTGTGAGCGTGATAGACAGACGGGGAGCTGTGAGAGAGTGGCTTCCAGGGGCCGGACACACCCCTGCACGGGGAGCGATGCTGCCGGGTAGTCACGGCAATGAAGAACCCTCTCCGACGCAGGGACGGCTTCTTGCCAACGCAGTGTTAGGATTGAGGCTTTGGCGGCCGCCCCTCTTCAGCATCTAAAACGCCTTTAAATTGTCTTGTGCCTGCGCTGGTATTTACTGATCCGCCCACCAGGCAGGCAGGTGCATCAGGGCTCTGGCCGCCGCTTAATAGCAGACTGCGTGGACGCCGCCGAGAAAGCACCAGCGCCGCTTTGAGAGAAAAGGTTTGAGCTGCGCGCGGGGGCGGAGAGACGCCACCCTTCGGGGCTTTTTGCCTCCGTCTCAACGTAGATGTTCTACACCCCCAACCCCCCCCTCCCCACACTCCTCCACCTCCTCCCGACCTCCGCCTCCTCTGGCAGCTGTGTCTACTCCTTCTCTCGCTCTCCTTCTCCCTGCTGCCTACCTGTCTGTCTGGCTGTCTGTCTGGCTGTCTACATGTAGGTCGGTTCGTCTGTCCGTCTGCCAGTCCGTCTGTCGCGTCCCTATGGCCTGTAGGTGGGTCTGCCTGTGCGTGTGTCTATCTGAACGCCTGCCTGTCTTCCAGCCATCTGTGGAAGTTCCTTGTGTCTGAAATCCGTACAGAAGTGGCGGGGGTGGGAGCGGAGCGCGTGAGAATGTGCCAGAGAGTGGCAGAATGCGGTGGAAATTAAAACATTCCGCTTTCCATTTAGCAGCAACTTATCTCGCCCCGCGCCTGCTTCCAGAGCTTGCTGGCAGTTTCAGAACAGACGCTTCCATTGTCCTCGCTAATTGATGTGCTGTTTGTTGTTAAAATGTCATGTCAATTAAAAAATACATACATATATATATATATATATATATATATATATATATATATATATGCATGTATCCATTAGAGACGGTTTATTTTAAATGCATTTTGAAAATAATGTAAGGATTATTAACTCCAATATTCATGAACAAACAGTTTTTGTTTAAGTCAAGTTTTAAAATTTGATTTCAGATTTCGGGGGACAGGTATAAATGCCCCTTAGGCAGCCGATGGGTCAGGCTATAGTAAAGGCTTTGCGACCCTGTGCGATCGAATAATAGCGGCAGACTCGTGTAAGGGATTTGAGCAGCGGACAGATCCACGCGAGGGGTGAGAGTGGCGGTGTTGATTGCGGCCGCTCTGAACCATTGAAGAGGCGTATCTGCCCTTTAAGGTCTCCACGGAGCACTCTCCACCTCCCCACAAGAAGCTTTGACATTTAACACGCTCGGTCCCCCCGTAGAGGGACCTCACGGTGAGACCATCTCCTCATCTCCGCTGCCTCAACAGGCACACGGGCAGGAAAATGACGAGGCAATGCCTGGACAGACAAAGCCGTCAGTTTAGAAGCGGTGCAGGTAAAAGGTTGAGACATGCTTCTCTGGAGGTGCCCTCTCACTGTGCCCCCGGCGGAGAGGGGGCTGGAGGAATGGAGGCTACCCTGTGAGTCCTCCCGTCTCCAGACATGGAGCTAGACCCCCGGGGCCTCCGCGGGGGCGATGGTGAGTGCGGTGACTCAAACTTAAGCTTAACTTCACCGAGACGCTTACAGGCTCGTCTCCAGAAAGCATGTTTCAAACGCGTGTCCCAGACAGCCAGAGCAGGATACCAGTGGGAGACAGCACTACGTGAAGCCAGAGCAGGCGGCCAGTGAGGTCAAAGGGTTCAAAGATAAACAGGTACAAAAGCAGGTCGTACAAACACATCATCCGTTGGCAAAGGGTCATAGAAATCCATAAGTATGTGACTTTAAAAGAAAGTCCTTTCCTCTGAGTTGGGGCAGGGACCAGATTGGCCGGCCCTCGGGTCTGAGAGAGTGGGGAGAATGGGCCCTTAGAGGGCCCGGAGCCAGCATCCTGAGGGGTTGCTGTAACAACACACATGTAGCCAGCCCACACACACGGGTCAACCTGATGAAGCGAGAGAGGGGGGTGTGTGTGCGTTTGTTTGTGTGTGTGTGCTCTTGTGAATACAGCTGTTTCCCCACCCCCTCCCCTAACAATGGGAGATGCCGTCCGCTTACCAACAACCGACAACAACATCAACGACAACAGCAATACACTCATTACACACGAACATCGACAGCAAATGAAAAAAATGAAATAAAAAAAACAACTGCATCAAACAGTTACATCTGAACAGAAATCTTGTGTATTCTTTTTTTGGTGTGTTTGTCTTTGTGTGTGTGTGTGTGTGTGTGTGTGTGTGTGTGTGTGTGTGTGTGTGTGTGTGTGTGTGTGTGTGTGTGTGTGTGTGTGTGTGTGTGTGTGTGTGTGTGTGTGTGTGTGTGTGTGTGTGTGTGTGTCTGAGTATTTGTTGAGTTGGTGTACAATCAGCTGCTTTGAAGTGGTTGGACCTGAGGTATGCTTGACAACCAAAACGCAGCATGACCATGACAACGATCGTCCCAGCCTTCCCCCTCCCCCAGGGAGGGAAGTGCTCCACCATGGCGTTCATAGAAATATACACAAACGTGTGCACGTGTTCCGAGGGGTCTCTGCTGCACGTGACAGGCCACCGATGAGGTTGAGATGGCCTGCCCTTCTTGGCCAGAAAGTGAGGTTTCAGTCGTTGCTTTTTTTTCCCGCTTAAAACATTTCTTCTTCTTCATCTTCTTCTTTTTTTTTACCGTGTGTGTTTTTTGACAATCTCTCACACGCTAGAACAGAAGCAAAAAAATGAAATATCCCAAAATATACAAATGAACAAAAACATTGGATTGGCATACGTGAAGACACAGAACAGTGAAATAAATAGATATTTTCATATGTATAGAGGTCTGTCAGTTAACATCTGAGAAAGTTACATTTGTGTGGAGGGAATAGTTATTCCGTTTGGAATGCATCGTTAAAACAACTTTTTTTCGAAAGACATTGATAAGACAGTAGATTAAAAAAGAAAACAAAAATACACCAAAAAATAAATGGGTTAACTTCTCCACCTGTCCCTCATCTCCCGTCTGGGTCTCTATTTGGAGATTGTGTGTGTGTGTAGGTGTAAGTAGCACACACACACACACACACACACACACACATACGTCTCTCAGGTTTCTAACTGGAGTTTCCCGTTACCAACCAAAAACAGAAGAGAATAGGACATCATAGATAAACCTAATAGGAACCCTGTTCTCTCCACGGGTGTGTCAAACCTAATTCTTCTGCTCCGGCCTCAGGCTGAAACCAGAGGAGGGAACTCTGTATCTGGTTGGGAAACCGGAAACATAAAGTCACTGTATGTGAGAGACGGCACAGACAGCACAAGCGTTGCTAAATCCCTGCTGTTTCTATTATATTCTCTTCAAGTCTGCCACTCATATAAAAACAAAAAAGAAAGAAAGAAAGAAAGAATTTCCTAAAACGGCTTTGGATGTATTAATGAGGCTTCTCTCCTGGTCTCAGGAAAGAGGTGAACAAAGCCAAGCAAAAAACGTGATGAAATGAACCAGCAACAAAAGAAGGAGCTTATTACATATTTCCCAGAGTATCAGCTGTCCTGTCGCCAGGTTTACCTGCGAGGGACCCGAGTTTGAGGCACGGAAAGAAAAACGTTTTTTGTTTCGAAGATTGAGGTATAACGCTTGGTCACGTTCAGCCAAGTGGGTGTATAGCAAAGATGTCTGTTCCAGTCCATCTAGTGCAGGTAGTTAGGTCTGTGTTCAAACTTAAAAGGTATTGCTGCCCCTACTCCTGGCTCGTTCCTGAGTCGTTTTACAGTACTGAAGGCTACTGGTGCGTGGCCACATCAGAAATACAACGCGGGATCGGAAAAGGAAATGCAACGAGGAAAACGGTCTAAAATCAGCTAACTGGGCCGTTACTTTGAGTCAAGCTCGGCGGTATGAGGTTGGGCTGTTCAACTGTGCGTTACATTCATAGGATGAGGTTTATATGGATATCCATATATAACATATACGTATATGTGTGTCTGTGTGTGAGTGTATAAATAAATGTATAAATAGATGTTTACTGCTTTTTTTTCTTGAATATCATTGATAATGAGGTTTTTGTTTGTCAAGAGAATGAGGTGAGACTCAGGTAGAAAGAGAACGGCTTCGGACAGGGAGATTCGTTAACCAAAGAACAATAAGAACAATCCATAGATCAACGATCCATAGGTGAACAATCAATACGAAAACCAAAACGTGGAATAGGACAAATACATTTTCAATGGCGTGCACCTCATTAGATCCGGCTGCATCATGGAGCTTGCTTTAATCTATTCTAATAAGTATAATTATTACAATAAATCAGTTTTCTAATTAATTAATTCCAATTAACGGTTCTTCGTGACGATTAGAAGGAAAAGAGTTTGGCCTTTCAGAAATTCCCCTCACAGGGGAGGTCAATGTAAGTGCTCTTGTAGCCAAATTGTCTGTGCACTGGGTCACAGTATAAGTGCCAATTGTACGAGTAATTGTACACGGAAACATTGATGAATCTTATGTCCAAATCGTGGTGTGTAACCATCTGGCGTTGAGTTTTTTAAAATCAAAGGGTTGAATTACTTTTCAACAACCAGATTTACATTTTTGCTATGAGCATTGTCTTGACGCTAGAATGGACCACCGTCCCCACTCCCACGCACCTAAATCTCTTTTAGACACTTCAAATGCTCGGCATTGTCAAAGTGTTGGACGCATTGCATGCATGAGGTTTGGTCGCATGCTGCTCTCTGCCGTCGCCAAGGAAACCTGCTCACAAGCCTACTGCCATCAACAGAGAGAGTTCAGTGAAGATTGTGTTTATCAAGGGCTACACATGATTAGTCATCGTATTCTGAATAATTGATTTGTTTCAACGAGGTATAGATTCAATCATTTGATTTGTCTTCGTTAAATCACTACCTTGTACTGATTTACTCCCCAAATCTCAGCCGAAACTAGACGGGTGCATGCCATTTGAAAAGCAGGAACACAATAACAATCAGACAATCAAAATCGAATAAATAAAATACACAATACAGTTCAAGAGATGATTTCATCTGATCTGAAATGAATACAACAAAATACAAAAAAAGAAAGACAATTGTCATGTTTTAAACCTGGTGGGCTGGGTGAGCACTAGGCAGTGTCAGGGGCCAAGAGCAACATTACCACAGGCCGAGAGTAGGCTAAAAGCAGATTGACGCAGATAAAAGCTTTTTTCCTAATTGTTGTTTTTTACTCATAGAAAAGTGTATTTTTCTTTTTTAAAGGATTTTTCTCACTTCCTGAAATGTGTTTCTCACTTCCTGTCAGTCCCTGGTGCTTTGGAAGGGGTAGGGCAGAAGACTAGACAACAGGACAGAAATCTACTAGTTCAAGGTGTCATCCTGTGGCTTTGTGGTTTTGAGGAAAAAGTGTCTGAGATGCCTCAACCATACCGCAACCAAAACAAAGAACCATGCATAACATCAGATACTTCTGCCTGTCTCCTTGTCAAGTTTCAGAAAGGTGCAATTTCAGAAATTCATCGGCCCAAACTTCAAGCCCAACTTAAGTGTGTCCTTAATGATCTGCCGCTGTTATGTCTGCCCTACAGCTAAATCTCACCAATATTCTGTGGTCCTCGATACCCCTCTAAGCTAACATGAATGATACGCCTCTTCTCCTGCCTCTCACTTATAGGTCCTGCAGGAGATGTTGTCGTTCTTAACCCAAATTGTCTGCCTCAGTTACCCTGAGTTGAAAATAAATTCGGAGTAGCATGAGGATTATAATGGCTAGTAGTATCTTAAACACACCATGCTGAGATTAACGCCAAATTAACGTCACTTATTATTGAGATGAATTGCCCTAAAAACTTGCTGAAACTTGTCTTGAACTCTTAAAATCAACTCTTAAAATCAAGGATTTGGTCAAATGTACCAGTAAAAGAGGTAAGGGGGATCTATTAGCTTTAGCCATTTAGCTAGGGTTGGCTGAAAGCTGTCCGCTGCAGCTAGTTTAAGCCTTGAAAGGTAGGTAATCAGCTTGATAGCAGCAGGGTTTCACATTCTGGTCCTGTGAAGCCCATTGCTAGCTCACCAGCTAGCTTCATCCAATCATCCAGGGATGAGCTGAATCCGCTCCCGAATAGGAGAGCAATCTCAGGGACACCAGGTCAAAAGGTGTGACACTGTCAGAGGTACATGAGGAAGCAGTCAACCTAAAAAATTGCTGATCCAGAATCCGATTAAATTTAAAATTCATGCCTTGAGGAAATACCGGGGGTATCTTGGCGCTAATTCTGTATCAACTACTGCAGGTGACTTGCGGTATCTCTAACTTGGTACAGGGGTACGGAGACAGACCATAATAAGTGCATGATGCTAGGGCAAAATGCCGAGGTAACCTAGTCTGTAAGCGCCAGACCCAAAGTGTAGTGCAAAAGAAAGCAAATAATGAGTTAAAAATAAAGACAGAGGAAAATAAGTCTATGCTAAAAGTCAGTAGTATCTACGAAACTCACAAACATGCATCCCTGAATGACTTTGTGTCTTTTCCTTCAAAAGGATGGGTTAATGTTGCTTTCGTCCACATAGAAAATAGCAGAATATGTAAGGAGGAAAAAAAAGATTGCAGTTAAAGCGTAATGGCTATCTGGCAATTAGAGAGTGGGCTTTGATTTAAAACCCATGTGAGAAATTTCAATTGCATGATTAAACCTTTACAGTTTTCTTTAAAAAGAATAGACAAATCACTTACCACTTAACTAGTCGTCCAATAGAGAGGGGAGGTCTTAATTTATCTGTCTGTTCAAAAGGGTGACATTTTCAACCTCCCTGCCTCATTTTCTTTAGATTGGAATGTCCCATAGACCAAACTGCATTTAAAAGCAGGGTTGGACCAGTCTAACAAGTTTGGAAAGGGTTGGGGGTTGTTTTTGGGGAAGGGATTATCAGCATGCTTACAAAAATGTCATTAATTGTCTCATGACTCGTCTCCATTTGCATTTGTTGAGCTCCTGGATCTAAAAGCTGAACAAACGCTTGTATAGTCTTGCTCAAGTGACACATGTTTAAAAAGCCAGACGATTAGTTTAGTATTACTCCAGAATCCTCCTCATCTCTTATCCCTGCATTTGTGCTCACCCAGATACTGCAAAGTAAATTGGCACAAATAAAGCCCCATTTGTTTTGCAAATCACTTCAGTCACTTTGTTTTTGAGGTTTATAACATTTTTTCTATTCTCGCCGCTCCATCACTTGGTTTGACTAAATGCTCGTCCGGCTAATCCCTCCCGGCCTAGTCGTCGTTCAGCTCGGCGGCCGCCAGCGCTGGCTCGTCGTCGCGGGGCGTGGTGGTGGGCGTGTTCTCGGACTCGGCGGCGGAGTCCGGGCCCCCTTCCATCCTCATCATCAGCTTCAGCTTCTTCTTTGGGGGGTTCTTCAGGGTGCCCATGCGCTCCTTCACCTTGTACTCTAAGGTGCTGTGCGGGATGCCGTAGATGTTCTGCGCCTTGGACACGCTCATCTTCCCGGTCATCACCACGCCGATGGCCTCCTCCAGGATCTCGCTGTTGTACTGCCTGTACCGGCCCCTCTTCTTCCTGGGCTGCTTCGACACCGAGTCTCCCTCCAGGTCGCAGTTGGAGTAGGCCGGTCCGGAGCCGGGGTGGTCCAGCTCGGAGGAGCTCCAGTAGTCGGACGCCCCCTCCAGCAAGCCCCCCAGACCTCCTCGGTGGTTCTGCTTGGGAAGGATGGCTCTCAGCTTGCGGCTGAGCGCGTTCTCGGCGAGGCTGCTGCCCCCCAGCCCCAGCGGCCCGTAGCCGAAGAGGTCGGAGGCGTGGCTCTCCCAGGAGAGGTCCACGCCGCGGACCTGGGGGATCTTCAGGTCCACAGGGGGGGAGTGGCCCTGCTCTCGCTTGCTGTCGTGGTTGTGGTGGTGGTAGGCTTTGGAGATCTGCAGGTGGCCGTGGTGGTGGTGGTGGTGCGCGGAGCCCTTGGAGGAGCCGTGGTGGTTGTGGTGGTGGTGGTGGTGGTTCTCCAGGAACAGAGGCAGCTCCTTGAGGTCGCCGAGGGCCCCGCAGAGAGAGCCGCTGGCCTGCTTCAGCTTCAGCAGGTTGTCCAGGCGGGCTTTCCCCCCCCACGGGGACCCGGAGCTCTCCCGGCTCAGGAGTGAATGGGCTTGCCCGTGGTTGAGCAAACCGACCGACTCCAGATTAGCCAATGAGAGTGCGGCGGGTTGGCTGAGGAGGCGGTGCTTCTGGCTCCGGAGTTCTTCCTTGATGACCAGCGAGCGGGCCAGGGGTGGCTTGAGGGAGGTAGAGCTGATGGAGAGGTCCCTCCGCCCGTCCTGCAAGCTTCTTGGCAGCGGGCCGTCCTCCTCGTCCAGGTCCCTGGAGGCTCGGTCCAGTCCGATGGATCTCCTATGGGTGCAAGGCGGAGACACAGCGTTAGCACCGGAAACCTGCGCCTCTCTAATACTAGTGTTCAGAAGGACATGAAATCGTTGTGTCTCGGAATGTGT
Organism: Gadus chalcogrammus; assembly: GCF_026213295.1. NCBI lineage: Eukaryota > Metazoa > Chordata > Actinopteri > Gadiformes > Gadidae > Gadus > Gadus chalcogrammus. Next base: position 15,096,702 of record NC_079414.1, on the reverse strand, counting down.
TTTGCGTCACAATTACCGAGTTCACTGATAAAGTAAGAATTGCAATAACAACTTTTTGTTAGCGCACTCCATTGACAAAGAAAGCTAATTATTTTGTTTAATTAGACAATTAATGAAGATGGAAGAAGTAAATTAAGCTAACCTATGTTTCTCTTGGAGCTCATTAAACAGATTACCGCTCATACAAAAGCTGTAGTCTAAATCAACACGTTTCAAATGGCATACTTGAGCACCAAAAGTTGCTCTCACTTCATGGAACCAACAATTCATTTCGGTTCACCTCCTCTTGTGTCGTACCCCTGCTGCGGGCTTCCTTGCGGAGTCTATTAATAACCCGTAGTGCTAGTGGAGGGACTAATGCTTTTGACAGAGGTCAAGCTACTTCAAACTGTGCGACGGCATTCTCACTAACGATGCTTGCGCTAAATAGGAGCCTGGTGTTGTTTCGGCTTTGGCTCACAGACACAAGCAGATGAGATGAAACATGTGATTAAAACTTCACCACAACACAAGACAATGACTTAATGTAATGAGGGAAAAGAGAACAAACCATAAGGCTGTCTCTCATTCTTGCGACACCAAATCAATTACTTTGGACTCCGGAAAGTCACTCACAACAAATGCTTTTCTTTGTGTCTCAATTACAGCTGGATAAATCTGTCACATCTCACACACCTTAATCAACATGTTCTAATTGGGTTTGAAATATCCGCATCCAGTCGCGTATTGAACAGGTGTCCTCGTCAGGATGTACAGACGTCGTACAAGGGCCAGGACTGAGAGCTACTCGCCTGGCCCCTTCGGCAGCATGTTAATTATCTGAAATGTTCTGCGCGGAGCACATAGCGGTGCCTGTTTTTTGAGAGGTCATGTGGGTGAACTGAAAAAGTATTCCCTCAACGCAAAGCCTGAGCTGCCATTAATCCCCTATGTTCTGTAACTATAGCAACAGCAGCAACTCGCTTATAAAAACTGGTTCCATAGGTCCATGGCAAGAAATTGCTTTTTTTTTTGCTCCAACATTTGGCCGGGGGTAGACAGATGGATGGACAGAGAGACAGACTGACAGACAAAGATAGAGAGGGAGAGAGAGAGAGAAATATACACATAGATAGACTGGAAAACCGAAAGAGAGAAATACAGAGAGAGAGAGAGAGCGAGAGAGCAACAGAGCAAGAGAGACACATATAAAGAAAGAAAGCGATATAGATTGATAGAGAGATAGTTAAATAAACAGACTTTATATATAAATGTATACATACAGTATAAAGGAAAAAGAAAGACGGATAGACTGACATATATTTTGACAGGCTGACAGACAGACAGACAGACAGGCAGACAGACAGGCAGACAGACAGACAGACAGACAGACAGACAGACAGACAGACAGACAGACAGACAGACAGACAGACAGACAGACAGACAGACGGACAGACAGAGGGAAAGGCAGGCAGGCAGACAGACAGGCAGACAGACAGACAGACAGGCAGACAGACAGGCAGACAGACAGACAGACAGACAGGCAGACAGACAGGCAGACAGACAGACAGACAGACAGACAGACAGACAGACAGACAGACAGACAGACAGACAGACAGACAGACAGACAGACAGACAGACAGACAGACAGACAGACAGACAGACAGACAGAGGGAAACAGTAGTTAGACAGAGATCTAAGCGCCTATGCTACATGCTTCCAGCCCCCTCAGTAGGCTTCCTGCGCTGGGCTGCTTGGACCTAGTGTGCATTGCGGGGAATCCCTAGCAGGGGGTTAAAAAGGGATTAACACAGGGGGAGGTCTCAGACTTGGTGGAAAACAATGCAGGACTCTCCAGGGACCTGTGAGTCTGCACTCAGGGCAAGCCTACACTTAGCCAGCAGCCGACCGCATACACAGCCACTGTGCAGCTCTGCTGTGAGACACCACTGACAAAGGCAAAGATTATACTTCTATGCCGCTTTCAACAGCTGTGTGCCAGTATCAATTCTAATCTACGGGAGGAGATATAAATTATAATCCAGGGAAGCTGGACGAATACATACTCCAATAATACACACATACACCCACCACCTCACAGATAGCACTAGCACCACCACGATCTACACAAACGCACACGCACGCACACACACACACACACACTCTCCATCTCCACTGCGCTCTCTCTCTCTCTCTCTCTCTCTCTCTCTCTCTCTCTCTCTCTCTCTCTCTCTCTCTCTCTCTCTCGCTCACTCTGGTTACTGAGGGGCTCCTATAGAGACCACTAGGTGAAGGGCCTTCAGATGGCCGGCAGACGTAACCAAGGTTACCAAATAAGACATGCTGCAGAGCATGCCTTAACCCGAACCTCAAACACACCTTACAACACTATCAAGCTCAAGCTCTATAGCTACATCAAACCATCTCTGTCCTAACACCTAAAGTTAACCCTGTACCACCTCATACCTTAACATAACCATCTCTAACCTTATACCTAAACTGAGCCATCCCTCGCCTCATTACTCAATTAAACAATCTGTAACCTAATATTTAAACTTAACCATCTCTCGCCGAATATCTAAATTTAGCATACTCTCGCCTAATATCTAAACTTAATCATCTGTAACCTCATACCTAAATTTAACAATCGGTAACTTCATACCTAAACTTAACCATCTCTAACCTTAAACTTGACCATATTTTACCCAATATCTCAAGTTTATCACAAATTTTATCTCTAATATAATCAAATACTTACATTTAACCATATCTAATTTAATATCATCATTTAACCATCTCTCACCTAATTTCTCGATTGAACAATCTCTACCCTAATATCTGAATTTACAGATCTCTAACCTCATGGCTAAACATCTCCAAAATAATCCTAGACTCCAAACCACGTCTGACTGATGATCTCATCATATTTCTGATTGGGCTATGAACCATTTGAGTAGCTTCAATCAATTATAGGAAGTAGCATTCTCTACTCATACTTATTTCACTAAATATATATCTTAGCACAAATAACCAGACAGCATAGATCTAGAGGCCGGTCAGTTGTCAGTATCTCTCAATGTGGAAAGGTTGATATGAGTTACATTTATCAAAAAGATTATAATCTATACATTTCTATCTAACCTATGGATATGTTTACTGGTATTCTTGGGACTGTTCCGTTTACTGCGGATTTAGAATTTCCTCTTTCTGTTCCGCAAGTCAAGAATCACTTGAAGGCATGTGATGACATTATCAATAAATGACCGCTCCGCACTGCAGTTCTCTGTCGATAAAAGCTTGAAAATGAAAATGGATAAAAAAGACCCAGCAAAGACCAGTCTTCACCCCTGTACAACCTCGCGCCTGGGGCGAGGAAGCGGGCTATGTATGTATATTTAAATGTGTGTGTACATATGAATGTGTATTTATGATATATATAGAAAAAACAAATTTCCTCCAATTGCAGGGAAAGCCTTGGCTAGGTGGGGGATGAAAGCGATGAAAGTAATTGATCAGAGAGCGGGGGAGGGGAGAGGGAGAGGTATTGATGGTGAGTAGCTGGAGGGAGATGACAGAACCTGATTATACAAACACAGACCCACACACAGGCAGGCAGACAGACAGACAGACAGACAGACTGACAGACTGACAGACAGACAGACAGACAGACAGACAGACAGACAGACAGACAGACAGACAGACAGACAGACAGACAGACAGACAGACAGACAGACAGACAGACAGACAGACAGACAGACAGACAGACAGACAGACAGACAGACAAACAGACAGACAGAGAGAGAGATAGGCAGAAACAGCGAGACAGTCAGACAGAGGGAGATGACAGAACCTGATTATACAAACACAGACCCACACACAGGCAGACAGACAGACAGACAGACATACAGACAGACAGACAGACAGACAGACAGATAGACAGACAGACAGACAGACATAGAGACATAGAGACACATAGATAGACACACAGATACACAGCGAGAACGACAATCATACACACAGACAGACAGAAACACAGACAGTCAGACAGATTGATACAGTAGGTAGAAAAACAGTCAGACATATACAGTAGGCAGACAGGTAGACAGACAGAGAGACAGACAGACAGACAGACAGACAGACAGACAGACAGACAGACAGATACAGTAGTTACACGGACAGACACATACAGTAGATATACAGTCAGACAGACCGATAGATACAGTAGGTAGACTGACAGACAGATACAATAGGTAAACGGACATACAGACAGATAGATACAGTATGTAGACCGACAGACAGCGGCGTCTTACCCCTTGACGGTGGGCGAGGAGGAGAGGCCAGGCGAGGTTTTGAGGATGCTGTGATGTTTCTTGGTGGAGAGGTCCAGGACGCCATCTGATCACACATTAGAGATGATGAGGATGGCCGTGTTATTAGTCATATTATTAAGTTTATTAATATGGGTAAAAGGACATATTCATATATTTGTATATAAATAAAAGAAAGAGAAAGAATACATTTGATTATAGAGCATCCAAGAATCAAGTACACACACGGCGCACACTAAAAACACACACACACACACACACACACACACACACACACACACACACACACACACACACACACACACGCTCTCACACACAAACAAAGACAAGCACACACACAAAGACACACATGCACAATTTCACACTTGCCCACCCACCACTAACACAGACACATACACACACAAGCAGTCTAATCCTGGTAGAATTAAGTGGGGCATGTAGCGGAACATTTCTGTCAGAAATATAACATTATATTCACAAGTATGTTTTGATTAGTGTATAATCTCATGGAGATAAGAATCGTTGTGTTTTTGTTGCCTTTGTATCTGCTAGGGGAGCGGGTCCTCTTGCATTGAGCCATGTTGCACTACCATGTTGTTACAGGAGCCCAGGACGGATAAACGGCTACTAACTCTACTAGCTATACTAAATCTACTACCTCTACTAGCTATACAAACTCTATTAACTCTACTAACTCTACTCCCTCTACTAACTCTACTAACTCTACTAGCTATACTAACTCTACTACCTCTACTAGCTATACTAACTCTATTAACTCTACTAACTCTATTCCCTCTACTAATTCTACTAGCTATACTAACTCTACTACCTCTACTAGCTATACTAGCTCTACTAGCTATACTAACTCTACTAGCTATACTAACTCTACTACCTCTACTAGCTATACTAACTCTATTAACTCTACTAACCCTACTAACTCTATTCCCTCTACTAATTCTACTAGCTATACTAACTCTACTACCTCTACTAGCTATACTAGCTCTACTAGCTATACTAACTCTACTAGCTATACTAACTCTACTACCTCTACTAGCTATACTACCTCTACTAACTCTGCTACCTCTACTACCTCTACTACCTCTACTACCTCTACTAACTCTACTAACTCTACTAGCTATACTAGCTCTACTAGCTATACTAACTCTACTACCTCTACTACCTCTACTACCTCTACTACCTCTACTAACTCTACTAACTCTACTAGCTATACTAGCTCTACTAGCTATACTAACTCTACTACCTCTACTACCTCTACTAACTCTACTACCTCTACTAACTCTACTACCTCTACTACCTCTACTACCACTACTAACTCTACTAACTCTACTAGCTATACTAGCTCTACTAACTCTACTACCTCTACTACCTCTACTAACTATACTACCTCTACTACCTATACTACCTCTACTACCTCTACTAACTCTACTACCTCTACTAACTCTACTAACTCTACTAGCTATACTAGCTCTACTAGCTATACTAACTCTACTACCTCTACTACCTCTACTAACTCTACTACCTCTACTACCTCTACTACCTCTACCTGTATTTTATAATGAGGATGTGCGTGTGTGAATTTGTACCCGAAGATAATCCCAAATTCTAAGAGCTAAATGTAGTTGATGTAGTTGATTTTGTAAAGAGTGTGTGTTTGTGTTTGTGTGTGTGTGTGTGTGTGTGTGTGTGTGTGTGCGCGTGTGCGTGTTTGTGAGAGAGAGAGAGAGAGAGAGAGAGAGAGAGAGAGAGAGAGAGAGGGAGAGAGAGAGAATTTGCACCCCCTACTCCGACCTGCCCACCAACACGAGGCAGCTGCTTAAGGGACGGTGTGTGGGTGAAACAATGGATGCATGTGTGTTTCTGTATGGGTATAAATGTGCATGTGTGCGTGTGCCCCCTCACCCTGCTGGCTGGGCTCCAGCTCCTCCTGGGCCTTGCGGACGGTGAGGTCCAGCGGCGCGTCCTGGGCGGCCATCAGCAGCTTGCTGAGCACTGGGTTCTGGGCCGAGGCAGCCGCGGTAGCAGCGCTGCTAGCGCCGCTAGCGGTAGCAGCGCTGCTAGCAGAAGGAGCAGCAGGAGTGGCTCCACCGGCGTTAGCTCCTGCGGTAGCTCCACCCGAGCCGCCGGGAACCAAGGCGGGGGTCCTGGGGAGGATGGAGGTCCCGGGGAGGATGGGGGCCCCGGTGAGGATGGGGGCCCCTGTGAGGAGGGGGGCCCCAGTGAGGAGGGGGGCCCCTGTGAGGAGGGGGGCCCCAGTGAGGAGGGGGGCCCCAGTGAGGAGGGGGGCCCCGGTGAGGATTGGGGCCCCAGTGAGGATTGGGGTCCCTGTGAGGAGGGGGGCCCCAGTGAGGATAGGGGTCCCTGGGAGGTTGCGGGGCCCAGTTAGGTTGGGGGTCCCGGGGGCAATGGTGGAGCCGGGGCTGGGGGCCCGACCGGGTGACGGGGAGGAGGCTGAGGATGAGGAGGATGAAGAGGAGGAGGGTGAGGGGGATGGTGAGCTGGGTTCTGGCGGAGGCAGGGCCAGTGGGCTCAGTGGCCGGGGCCCCTGGGGACTCCCAGGGCCCGGGGCCAGAGAGGGCGCTCTCGGCAGCAGGCTTTGGTCCTTGATGGGGGTGTTTGGCGGGTCTTCCTGAGTAGTTTTTGAGGTATATTCGGCAGCGAACTGGCGGATCATTCTGTGCATGATCTCACGAGCCACTAGGGGGATCTGAGGGTCGGAGAAACCTGGCAGTTCTGTGGGGAGACAAACACACAGAGCGGGAGGTGAGTGTCTCGCTGCATCACTTGAAACAAGCATAACTTAACTTATTCAAAACATACGCTTTACTAATTCCAAAACATACAAAATCACACAAACACACACATAGACACTTTCACACAGATTGTTAAGTGCATGGTATGGCCGGAGGGGAAAGTTAATATAATACTGTGGATAATAATGTTTACTAATGTCTGCGTTTTCTAAATGTGTCAGGTGGAGTTTAATGAAAGCGATTGTGTCCACCTCACTAACTATTGGAGCGGAGAGGGGGAGATGCAGCGGAGGTTGGCTGACTTCCTGTTATGCGAGCGAAGTGAACGGAGCGTGGGCTGGACTGACATGAGAGAGTCTAGACCCAATCACAAGACTACCTGGCGCTGACATCTGAAGGCTTGACACGGTATTTCACTTCTCAGCCCACTTGTTCGCACAGAGGTTACCGTCTAGAAGTGACAGAGGAAGAACTTATATTCGGAGGAAGATGGTGGACCTCTGATTGCCCTGGTGTGCTCGTCTGTGTTTAAGTCTCGATAGGTAGGGATGCCTTTGTAATAGCAAGAAATTGACATCGAAAGAAATCAGCCACTTGCTGTCATTTTAGCACACGTCGGTGCTAAATGACGGGATGAAGGATTTCATCAATTACATTTCCACATGGATCGGATGGAGGAGTACTCTAGTAAGAACTGATGGCATAAGAAGTTGGAGTAGGACAGAGGGTCTGAGAACCATTTCCTTGGCAGTGTTACAGGTGTGCAGTGATCTCTGCACCTCACCAGTCTTTGGGATAATCTCAGGCAGAGGAAGAACAGAGAACCACGACACATACAAGGCTATTTTGGAGTCCGGTTTTATGTAAGGCAGGAAATCAATACGGAGACGCTCAAACTAAAATGGATGTTTCATAAGAGCTGTCTAGACCAGCTTCAAAAATAATATATCATCTCTGGTAGTCAGGGGACCAATCTGAGGAACTGTGGATATAGAAGATAATACTGAGAGTTGGCTTAATCCTAAATAAACTTCCTTGGTTTGTATCGTGTTTATTTGTTGGTATGATATGATAGGCCGGGCTCCAATTATTTTCAAACTTCATTTGTTTAACATGTTCCATCTTAAGGAGATGCTGCCTTTTGTATCCTTTATTTACAGATAACCTATATATATTTGTGCGTATAACCGTAATGTACAGATAGCCACAAGCTAAATGGGAAGGATGGCACCTCAATCGCACAAATTATAAATTATTACATCTATAATGAATAAGGAAAAACTAAGAAAAATAAATAAAACTAAGAAGAATAAATTGAACATCATACTTTATAAGATTAGATGTAGTTATTTCATAGTCAAGCTGCTCCTCATTCCGCTTTTTTTTTTGGTCTTTTATATCCATTTTTGGGCTAACCTATTTAAAAGCTATCTCCATACTTTATCGCTGTGAAACAATTCAGTATTGACAAGTACAGTAGACTGGATCTATCTATTGTGCATTCCTGGCTTTTTAATCAAATGATGATACTTCAGTGTGCAATAACAGGAAGCAAGACGTACCCTGTGTAGTTGGTAATCTCGGCATTGACACGAAATACATTACATAGATTACACACAAGGAATCTATCGAGCTATTTATGAAAATGGCTCAATAAAGTGATTTGAAATTGTGTGTGTGTGTGTGTGTGTGTGTGTGTGTGTGTGTGTGTGTGTGTGTGTGTGTGTGTGTGTGTGTGTGTGTGTGTGTGTGTGTGTGTGTGTGTGTGGGTGTGTGTGTGTGCGTGTGTGTGTCTTCTCGTCATTTACACATGCAGCTCCAATACTCAGCAAGGCGTGATTGATTAAGGCCTGCCAATCGAAATGACATCTGCACTCCACTCCCAGTGACCGTAGCCTAGGCGCAAATTAATAAGGCTCTATTTCCTGGCCGAGAAGCATTACTCTTCTTGTATTGATAAACCAGCCAAACCCCAGACAACTATTACATTGTGTGAAAACCACAGTGTTCTTATATACATATATTGCACAGTGTTGTTATGCATATAGATGTATTCTCTGAATCTCCCTAAGTAATTTTTCACTCTTCACTTTAGGCATAAATATACGTTTTTTATTCGTATATTTATGTCTCATATTTTATATCTCATTTAATATATTTCAATTTGACTACTGTCCTGTGGTTTCTGCTGGGATTAATAAAAACCCATTTTATCTAAGCGTCTGGAAACTAAACCACTTGTCAGCACCAGCACAGAGAAAAAATTACCTACTGCTAACTAATAATAAGAACACAGTTTCTTGTCAAACAAATGTTTGACAAGAAAGTGTGTTAATTAATTGAAAAAAGACAAGATGTCAAAATATGTTCAGTTAGAGTTCTATAATTACACAGGCATTGAGTGTTTTTTCCACGGACTGAAATGCTTATCTAATGAGGTAGGAGAGATTTCAAACAATTACTGAAGAGCCACAAATGACAAATTAGACAGTCCTATACATATTAAAGAAAGTTCCTTACACAAAGGAAGAAATGTTCACAAAATCTGACAAATACCTTATGATAACATTAATTATGTATTTCTTGATTTTCATATTCATCTGTTTTGATACATTGATGTCTTTTAACTGTCTGGTTAAGCATTAATTATAATAAATAATGAACGTCAACGTATATTTAATTTCGTGTACGTTTTTTGAAAGCTATTCACATGCTTGTGTGTGTGTGTGTATTTTTGTCTGTACCTTTCCTGTGCAACACAGCATTGAGGAAGTCTTGTGCCTGCCTCTCCAGACAGATCCTAGACTGCTCGTCACTCTGGTTCACCTGGCTGTCCACAACACGGTCCTCTTCTGTCCGCTTCTGTTCACAAACACACACACACACACACACACACACACACACACACACACACACACACACACACACACACACACACACACACACACACACACACACACACACACACACACACACACACACACACACACACGGAAGAACAGGTCATTCAAGTTAATAGAGTGTATTTCGCTCTTGCTCCAGTTTGCTCATAAGGATGGGTTTATTCAAATGTAATGACTAACTTGACTGAGCTGCCGTTAGCATGGTTGAGGTTTTTGCTGCTCAAAAGGAAAAACATATGAAAATGCCTCACATCCGCATTGAACTCATAACAAGTTCTCAACACAACTCGGAATCTATTCAGTTTCCACTTTTTGGCAAAGGCAAAATATATGTTTACAAATCATTCAGAATGCTGAAAAACCACACAATTTTGACGACTTGCGTTATCAACATAATAGCATTTACATTTAAATCAAGCTTTTTTATTAAAAAAACGCTAAAGGTACGGAGGCCGCTCGCAATAAAACAAGAGATTAAATATGCAAGTGAAACGATGGCGATCTTTATCATTCTTTTATAATTGCTTCTTCAAAACCGTTCCATGCATTATATTAACACACATAAAATCCATATTGAACCAGAATATTTAAACCAAAATCAAAAAGCGGTGGCCTCTGAGACGTAGTTTTAGGCAATTATTTTGATGTCCCAATGGATTCACCCATAGTCTGAGGAGGAGGGGGAGGGGGAGAAGGAGGCTGTGGGGAGGGGGGAGGAGGAGGGGCAGGGGGAGGGGGAGGAGGAGGAAGAGGAGGAGGAGAAGAAGAAGAAGAATGGAAAGGAGGATGAGAAGGAGAAGGACGAGGACGAGGACGAGGAGGGGGGGACGGGGGGAGTTGAGGAGAGAAGGAAGAAAAACTCAAAAAGATCTCCCCGTCGCAACGGTTTCTCCGCTCTTCGAGTCACAACACGCCAAGGTTGTCTTTACAGCTCTTTATCGCGGTCACAGTCTCCGAGCGCTGCACACAGTCACGTTTAACTGAGGTTTCCAGAGATCCCCCCCCCAACGTCAAGCCCCCCTCCTCCCCACACTGGCATCAAACCAGCAGAGCCGGGAGAGAGTGTGAATAGCTGGGATCCTTGAGCACCAGAGCACATTATGAGCAGAGCAATAGGTGTCATGTGGAGAGACGTATTATGATGGCACATTAAATATGGCGTGTTAAGGATTTGTATGGAGCACATGAAGGTGGAGCAATAGCCATGAAATATGAAATATTATCAAAGAGGGCAGAGGGGACTGATTCTGTCAAGAAGGGCCATATGCCGGAGCTTACACAGACTTCCATTCAACCGTCTATCTGTCTGCCGGCTGTGTTTAATGCTCTCTCTCTCTCTCTCTCTCTCTCTCTCTCTCTCTCTCTCTCTCTCTCTCTCTCTCTCTCTCTCTCTCTCTCTCTCTCTCTCTCTCTCTCTCTCTCTCTCTCTCTCTCTCTCTCTCTCTCTCTCTCTCTCTCTCTCTCTCTCTCTCTCTCTCTCTCTCTCTCTCTCTCTCTCTCTCTCTCTCTCTCTCTCTCTCTCTCTCTCTCTGCTCTTCATTTGCATGGGTGCAAATCAATGAATCAATGGACTACGCCCACTGTGCCTCCGCTGGCATTTTAAACACATAGTTATAAACTGGGGGGAGGGGGCTGCAGATGGGGGAGGGGGAGAGAGAGAGAGAGAGAGAAAGAGGGAGAGATGCGGGGGATGTAAAGGGACAAATATACAAACAACCCTATTACGGAGAGAGAGAGAGACAAAGAAATGAGAGAAAGGGAAACACTCATTCAGAAAATGCATGCATAGACATATAATATGTGTGTGTGTGTGTGTGTGTGTGTGTGTGTGTGTGTGTGTGTGTGTGTGTGTGTGTGTGTGTGTGTGTGTGTGTGTGTGTGTGTGTGTGTGTGTGTGTGTGTGTGTGTGTTTATATGAATGTGTTTGTGTGGCATGCGTGCATGCATGGGTGTGGGTATTTGTTTGTGGGTGTGTGTGTTTGTGAATATTTTATATATACATGTGTTATATCCGATTGTGTATGATTGTGTACGTGGGGGTTTGTGTGTGTGTGTGTGTGTTTGTGTGTGCTAGCGTTTGCCTGTGTGCGTGTGTAGTTTCCTGGTGGCAGCGGGTCAGGCGGAGGTCATGGGGGGGGGGGGTTTTAGGAGGCAGATGGCTGACCTCTGAGGAAGAACTTGGGTCAAGTTCGCGACAAACAAGCGGCGCTAGCTACCTAGCACTTAGCTTCCCGCTCCTCCCGTTCCTCCTTCTCTTCCCTATCTTCTACTCCTCCCCCAACGCCGCCTCTACTTCTTCACATTTCCCTCCTGTTCTTCTCAGCTTCCTCTTCTCTCCGACATAAAAAGGACATGGCCTCAGCCCCGGTTCATAAGATGCGTCACGCACCTCTGAAATAAGAAACAGCGCCTCAAGGCGACTATGAATGAAGCTTCATTCGTTTACCTCGGGGGGGCCCATGCTTAGTACAGCAACCGTCCCGTACACTGTGGGTACCACGGTAACTAACTCGTTATCCCTGGTTACCACATTAACTAACTCGTTATCCCTGGTTATCTGGATAACCTACACGTTATTCCTGGTTACCAAAGTAACTAACACATGCTCGCTGGCTACCACAGCAACTGACTAGTTACCCATGGTTAACACAGTAACTAACTCGTACCCCCTGGTTACCATAGTAACTAACACATACTCGCTGGTTACCACGGTAACTAACTCATAGCCCCTGGGTAACACAGTAACTAACTCATAGCCCCTGGTTACCAAAGCAACTCAAAGCCCGCGTTAGCACAGTAACTAACTCATAGTCCCTGGTTAACATAGTGACTGACTCATAGTCCCTGGTTACTAAAGTAACTAACTTGTATGCCCGGGTCATAAAGCATAACACTACCTCGCTAACGGGCATTCATTTTATGCCAGAGTCATGGAGGTTGGAGTGGTAGGGAAGTGGCGGTCGGCAAACCAAAGGTTTAGGACCAACGACGGCTTCTGATTGGCTGTTTAACAGCTGAGCGTGTCGGGATGGGGGTTGGGGAAGCGGAGCATCAAAAGATACTGCTTTTGTCCTTTGTTTGTGTATGTGCGCGTTCACGAGTGTGTATGAGCTACAATGTGTTTCCCCTAGCTTGTCGGGTGAGTGGTAGCACCACAGAGGAGGTCCTTCCTGTCTGGAGACGTGACAGCTGATGAGTGTGGATGTGCTCAGAGAGAGAGAGGGAGAGAGGGAGGGAGGGAGGGAGGGAGGAGGGGATACAGAGAGAGAGGGTTGGAGACAGAAAGATAGAGATAGAAAGATAGAGATAGAGAGAGAGACGTGGTAAGCAGATACAGCGGGAAGGTTAAGGACTCTAATAGGGTGAAAAAGAACCCGACACGTCTTCATTTACAGCACCAATTTTTGTCACCAACGTCAGACAGACCCTCCCCCCGCCCCAACCCCAACATGCTCCCTCCGACCCCTGACCCCGAGACCAATCAATACAAGCTCTCCTTTCACAAGCCAAATTGGGGTCAAGTCCACCATCGCTGACAAACACAAAAACAACAAATGTGCAGAAATGAGAGCAACAAGAAGAGGATGAGGGAGGGGAGAGCAGAGGCCGAAAGAGGCAGAGAGAGGGAGAGAGAGATTGGAGGTCTTACCTTCACCTTTTTCTCCCGCCTCGAGCAGCAGAAGAGACAGTTCTCATCAAAAGACCAGTCTGAAACCTCCGTGGGCTCGCAGTCTGAAACACACAAACACACACACACACATGCACACACCCGCGTTAGTGCAGTTTGAAGTGGCGTTAACAATAAAGCCTAACCTTTTCTCACTCACTATCTCACCATAGCATGGCTAGCCTTTGGCTAGGCTCAACTATAGCATGGGATGGCTAACCCATTAGTAGGCTAAGCTATTGCTTGTCTCACTTATTGTAAGGTTTGTCTATACTACAGCTAGCTATGAGCATGGCTAACATGCCCATGTATAATGGAGAGTATACTACCATTTCATCTGCAAGAACATTTAAAAGATCACGTTGATATATGTTTTGGAAATGTTTGCGTGTGTTTGTTTCTGAGTGGATGCATGTGCGCATGTGCAAGCGTGCAGTAGATTGTGGGTGAACAATAAAACCATGGAAAACAACAGATAATGATGAACATTCAGTTGACTGGTGTAAACAAACACGTACAACACTACAATTTAGCCAAAACCTCGGGACTTGAGTGTTGCCAAAGAAAGAAACCATACAAAAAAAAGCTAAGCTAACAGCTAACAAAGGTAAGCATAGCTAACCAACTCTGTGTGTGTGTGTGTGTGTGTTCGGGGGTGTGTGTGTGTGTATGGGTGTGTGTTGTTGTGTGTGTGTGTGTGTGTGTGTGTGGGTGTGTGTTGTTGTGTGTGTGTGTGTGTGTGTGTGTGTGTGTGTGTGTGTGTGTGTGTGTGTGTGTGTGTGTGTGTGTGTGTGTGAATGTGCATATCTATGAGGGTATCTCTAGAATTGCTCCACCTAAATGCCCCTTCCCTCCCTCGTCTGTCTCCCCCAACCCCCCTCCCACCACCCATCCCCCCTGCTGTATTTTAAAGGTTGCCAGTTAGATGAGTTAGTTCAACCCTGCTGTCCAATGACTATACCCTGGGAGGCCACCAATTAGCTAAATCCCACACTAAACGTAGCTGTGTGTGTGTGTGTGTGTGTGTGTGTGTGTGTGTGTGTGTGTGTGTGTGTGTGTGTGTGTGTGTGTGTGTGTGTGTGTGTGTGTGTGTGTGTGTGTGTGTGTGTGTGTGTGTGTGTGTGTTAGTGTGTGTGTGTGTGTGTGTGTTTGTGTACCCGCGTATAAGTATCATGTATGGGGTAGAAGCCTTCAGAAAAACAACATTATGGATCTACATGTGACGTCTTCATGCATGCGCCCGTGAATGTGTGTGTGTGTCTGCCTGTGTCCGTGTGTGTGAGTGTGTAATGGTCCAAAAATCCTCTGTAGTCAGAGATGGCCTTGTGTGCATCTCAAAACATGCACTTACCAGCAACACATTTAACCTTCGTAGAGGGTTAAAAGTCCACTTCCTACTTTTTATAAAGTGGAATACAATTCCGAACCAAAGTACTCAAAGCGAATCCTGTCAGAAGTTGAACATTTGAAGAGTACAACTCAGGAAAAAAATGTTATTATGAAAAAAAGTGAGTGCAACTCACAGGAGTATAAATGTTATTATGAAAAAAATATATATATAATAATCATATATTTATATATACAATGATATTTTTGTACTTGTGCCAACCTGTACTTTCTATTGTACATCCAACCAAGAGTGACTCACTTTGTTCGAATTCTAATGGCGGGCACCTTTGTGTAACCAATTATACATTCATACGTGTAACTCTAAATCCAGCTCCGGTTAGACGTGTTTCGACTGCGAACTAGAACAATACTTAAATAAACATGTGATATAAGTAACAGAGTCAAGCGCTAATGAAACTTACCAGAAACTGTAAAAAATGTATAAACTGTTAATTATCACAGGATATACACCATGTAGCAAACAGTTACTCAAAAGCTGAATGCGCAATCAAATCTTGACACCGTTTGAAAATGAGCCAAAATTGTAGAATGTTGCTGTAGGATTATTATATGTTGCTGCGTGTCATGTATGTGTGTGTCACAAATAACACAAAAAAATCGAAATATGCCTCAAGTCAGTTAGGGGAGGTGTCACATGACTTAGACCCATGCCAAAATGACCTATTTTTTCTTAAAGAGAGAGAGAGAGAGAGAGAGAGAGAGAGAGAGAGAGAGAGAGAGAGAGATTCATACTTTCTTAATCACTTATGTCTAATGTTATTCTATTGAATGTTTTTTCTATTGTAATAATAGATTTATTTATAATTATGTATTATAGATTCGCCCTTTAGTCTAAATTTTTAACTGCTTTGGTATTGTCAATGTTTATTTTCCATGCAAATAAAGCTATTTAATTTTCAGTTGCTTAAGTTTGTGTGTGCGTACACGTGCTGCCCAGAGAAGTGTCTCCAGACTGTACTAGGGGAGAGGGTTACCTTGAAAGAGGGTGATGTTGTCGATTAGTCCGGACCCAAACAAGCCTTCCAGGATGCTCTCGAACCCTGAGAAGGAAGCAGGGGTGTGTCTTTAGTATCACTTCATAGATCCATGAACACAGCGCCATGAGCCACACCACAGATACACAAACTTCAACCCTGAGCACAGAGGAACGTGTGTCGGAATGAGCTTTCACATAAATACTCGCACAAACACAAACACACACACAGACGCTCGCACACACACACCACACACACACACACACACACACACACACAAACACACACATGCACACAAAACATATACAGACACAAACTTGACATAGTATTGCATTGATGAAAATGATTTCTCTCCACTTGCTGAGCAAATTGCTGCTTTACTTAATATCACAGCCAGGTAACGCCACCCATCTTTTCAGAAACTATAAATACCGCAGATCTGCTGTTGCCTGGCAACCACGTCTACAGAAACACAAATACATGTAGCAGAATTTCTTCCCTGTCTCCGTCCAATTACACGAGAGAGAACGATTGGGAGGGGGAGAGAAGGAGAGAGGGAAACGGAGAGAGTGAGAGAAAGAGAGAGGGAAGGGTGGAGAGAGGGAGAGATTAAAGAGGGGGAGAGAGAGAGAGAGAGAAATATAATATATATAGTTACAAAAACACAGGAACATGTGTTACCCTTAACCTTTTACACACACAAACATACACACACACACACTTACACATGCACAAAAACACACACACACACACACACACACACACACACACACACACACACACACACACACACACACACACACACACACACACACACACACACACACACACACACACACACACAGCTCAGTGTATGCAAAGGCTACCAGTAATAACGAAGAACACACTGGAAGAACAGCACTTAAAATATATATTGTCAATTAAATATTAACTTCTTAACATAGGATTATATGGTGGAGTATCTCTGCTCCATTGCCCTCGTTGAGGATGTCAGATCCTTTCCCTAAAACCCACAACCCCCTCGTCAGGCCCCTTTGTCCGCAAGCTTGGTATTTAACAGATTTTTCTATATTGGATTGGGTGGATAGTGCAAAGGATATAAGAGATGCAAGGATAGGATTTTCACTTCTCTCTCTCTCTCCCCCCACTCCCTCTCTCTCTCTCTCTCTCTCTCTCTCTCTCTCTCTCTCTCTCTCTCTCGCTCTCTCGCTCTCTCGCTCTCGTCTCTCTCTTCTCTCTCTCGTCTCTCTCTGCGTCTCTCTACTCTCTCTCTCTCTCGGTCTCTCTCTCTCTCTCCTAGTCTCTCCATCCTCTATCCTCTGTCTAGCTTATCTCTCTCTTCTTCATCTCTCCATCTCTATGTCCAGTCTCACATCCAAACACACACACACACACACACACACAACACGTGCACAACACAACACACACACACACACACACAGGACACACACACACACACACACACACAGCAGTAACGCACACACACACACACACACACAACGCACACACACACACACACACACAAAACCCCGCCCCCCCGCCGACCCCATATCACAAACTTCCCTAAAATCTATGCACGCAAGTTCATGCTTCCGACAAGGCCACCATTGATCACTTTCACGATTTGTTTTCAAAAGCTTCTAATTTTCCCCCTGCCCCCTCCCCCCTCCCCCCTCCCCCCTATACACACTCCTCCCTCAATGGCAATAACATGGTTGGATACAGCAGAGGGAGAAAACAGGCTGGTCCTTTCAAGTCAGCCACAACTAACTAGGATGCAGAACCAGGAATTCATGTTTCAAATTGAGTTATATGAACACAGCAGAGCTTCTGCCACGACCCACTGAAACTAGGAGAGAGGAGAGGGGAGAGAGGAGAGATGAGAGAGGAGACAGGAGACAGGAGAGAGGAAAGAAGAGGAAAGGCAAGAGAATGTAAGGAGAGGAAAAAACATAGCATTATTTGTAATTATTTTAGGGGATAATTTGACTGAGAGGAAGAATCTTCAGAGTCGTGATAGGGTTGTGATTGGTCTGTTTGCAGCAGGCTTTGATGTGAATGGAGGGATGAGATGAGTGATGTGATTGGCTGGATGAGATAATGGTGGAAGAAAATACCTTGCAGGCTCAAAAGTGGCCCAATGTAGGTCATTTGTTACGTCACTCTGAATGCCTAAAAGCACACACATGCATGCGCATGCACACGGACATGGACACACAAACACACACACACACACACACACACACACACACACACACACACACACACACACACACACACACACACACACACACACACACACACACACACACACACACACATAGGCACTTTAAGAGCACATAGGCATGTGTTGTGCCCAATATCAATATTGGGTCATTTTGGTTTCATCATCGAGTACATTCCAATGTAGGACAGCTATAAATCATATGACATACCATCCACACACACACATACACACACACTCACACGCACGCCCACACACACAGACACACAGACACGCAAGCACGCAAACACACACAAGCACACATTCAGAAATGATCATATATGAACACTCACACACACACACACAGCCCCTCCCCCCCCCCCACACACACACTATTGGACACACACACATTAATGTAAACATTTGTGACACGTTCATACACACACACAACGCTGAAATCACAAGACCAAGACGTTATGCTGCTGTGCTTTACAGCTGAGCTTAACAGCTTTCATCTTAAGCAGTAAACTAGATTGTTGGCTAGCTCCATATCTGGACAATGGTAGTATCACACACTGCCCTGCCCCCACAACTACTGTCCTGCCCCACAAATACAGTCCTGTCATTACAGATACTACCCTGTCCCCACAACTACAACTTGTCCCCACAAATACAGCCCTGTCCTCTCAAATACAGTCCTGCCATAACAAATACAGCCCTGTCCCCACAACAACAACAACCTGTCATTACAGAAACAGCACTATCCCCACAACAACAACAAAAACCTGTCATTACAGATACAGCCCTGTCCCCACAAATAGAGTCCTGTCATTACAAATACAGTCCTGTCCCCACAAATAGAGTCCTGTCATTACAAATACAGTCCTGTCCCCACAAATAGAGTTCTGTCATTACAAATACAGTCCTGTCCCACCCCCAAATAGAGTCCTGTCATTACAAATACAGTCCTGTCCCCAAAATAGAGTCCTGTCATTACAAATACAGTCCTGTCCCCACAAATAGATTCCTGCTATTACAAATACAGTCCTGTCCCCACAAATCCAGCCTTGTTTCAAGAAATACAGTTCTGCCCCCACAAATACGGTCCTTGCAGTCCTGTCCCCCAAAAAACCTGCCCTATTCCCCTAATGCTTGATATCTGAATAACCACACCCCACACACCCTACATACAGCCCTACCCCCCATCGTTTCTCACAAAGGGGATCCTTGCAGCCAGAGGGAATGAAGCCCAAATCAGCTGAGAGAAAACAGGATTTATATAACGCTGGCTCAATATTTATTTCATTTGGATCGATATTTCCCTTGATGGGTCGGATAGTGGCTTGGGGTGTAGGTGAAGTTAAGAGGGTCCTAGGCCTAGAGGTAAGATGGGGAGGGATGTAGAGGGAGAGTGAGGTGTGTTTTTTGTGTGTGTGTGGTGGTGGCTGTGTCGGTATCGTGCGTGTGTGTTGTTGTGTGTGTGTGCGTGTGTTTGTGTGTGTGTGGTGTGTGGTGTGTGTTATGGGTGTGTGTGTGTGTGTGTGGTGCTGTGTGATGTGTGTGTGTGTGGCTGTGGTGTGTGTGTGTGTGGTGTGTGTGTGTTGTGTGTGTGTGTGCGTGTGTCTGTGTGTGTGTGTGTATGGTTGTGTGCCGGCCTGCTGAAATGTTTTTGGCATTTTGTTTGTGTCTGTGTCCACTGGGTCATGGCTATACATAGAAGAGTATGAAGCATGAATAATTTAGCGTGAGCCTCGACCTGCGCACCCAGCCAGACCCGGGACCAATCAATACCCCACCTGGAGAGAGGAGGAGGAGCGAGGAGGAGGAGGAGGAGGAGGAGGAGGAGGAGGAGCGAGGAGGATGGAGGACAGAGGAGGAGGAGGGAGGAGGAGGAGAGAGGAGGATGGAGGACAGAGGAGGAGGAGGGAGGAGGAGGAGAGAGGAGAAGGTGGAGAAGAAGGAGGATGGAGGAGAGAGGAGGAGGAGCGAGGAGGATGGAGGACAGAGGAGGAGGAGGGAGGAGGAGGAGCGAGGAGAAGGTGGAGGGAGGAGAAGGAGGAGCGAGGAGGAGAGAGGAGGAGGAGCGATAAGGAGGAGGAGAGAGGAGGAGCGAGGAGGAGAGAGGAGGAGAATGAGGGAGGAAACGCGAGAAGGAGGAGAAGGAGGAGTGAGGAGGAGGAGGAGGATGAGAGAGGAGGAGGAAGATGAGAGGGGAGGGGGAGAAGAGAGAGTTGAGGAGCAATTAGGGGGTGAGAAGGAGAGGGGGTGAGGAGCAGAAAGGGAGAAGGAGAGACGGGGGGACCCGGGACCAATCAATACTACACCTGGAGAGAGGTGAGGAGGAAAGAGAGGAATAGAGAGGAGAGGTGAGGAGGAGGAAGGTGAGGTGAAAAGAGATGAGGAGGCAAGGACAAAAAACGAAGGAAGGAAGGGTAAAGGGAGAGGAGAAGAAGAGTGTAGCAGAGAGAGAGCAGAGTGATCCCCCCTGTACGGGGTCAGATGGTTAGCATTTAGCATTAGCTCCAAAACTCTATATAGAATAGAATAGAATAGACTTTATTTGTCATTGTGCATTGGATACACAACGAAATATACAGATAATACAAACAATAATCTATTAGATTCTGCTAGGTTCTGTGCAATAATACAGGTACAGGCACACACCAATAAAGGGCAGTTAGAGAAACAGAATTTTCCCATTACAGCCCCAACAATAGCAATGCAACTGATTTGGGGAGAATAAATGTTGAATCTGGAATTCATCTCAGAGCGCTAATGATACCGCCAAAGAACTGACCGGTCGCCTCACTGCTTTTGCTTTACCCCGGGAAGGATCTCAAATTGCCCAAAATACCAAATCCTGAACAAACCTTTTAAGGATTAAGCTGAAACAGCCAACCTCGATTATCTGCAACAAGTCTCGTACACAAGGAAGAACAAGTCAAGGCTGGAGATGCGCTTGCAGTATCGTACAAGGTCTAAAGCAAGGCTGGTTTGCATATGAAATGTAAATAGATTCTAAAACGGCACACTGGCTTACCATTTTGTTTGATGGAATAAATAGGGTAACAAAGGTTTGACCACCTTTGCCACCGAGCCTGATTACAATGCAGAGACAAGTCTGAAGAATAAAACAAGGTGAGATGTAATAATAATAATAATAATAGCAGTGATATTGACCAAATCGCAATAGTGCAACAGGAGTGTGTAAATATTGTGTATACATTTTCTCATTTAGCCTAAACTTTTATCCAAAGCTCAAATTGTAGCTACAAAAATGATATTGAACAATTTTGTAAAGTTTGCATTAAATATCTACAAAATATGTCAAGCTTGCTTCTTCTCTTTCTTTCCTTTTCGC
>NC_079414.1:15062606-15072606 GCF_026213295.1 Gadus chalcogrammus | reverse complement strand
ATGAGAGAAGGTTATGAAAAGAGTAATGAATATATTTTTGGCATTCCTGATCAGGCTAAGCAGCACACTTTCACTGCCAAGGGATGGCCACAGTCTCCAGAAATCCTTTTCATTCCCTCAAACACTGCACACCGCTTTCTCTGTCTTTTTTCCACAACACAAGTGCAGTTGTTGTCTGCCAGAAGCCGCTGTGCATTTAAAACCCAACGGGGAAACGCCACGTGAAACTAAAAAACACCAAACTATTGATCCTTCTCAGAGTGGAGCGTGAGGGCTGAAGAGGAGGAGCGAAGGGGCACAGAGGAAGGGAGGAGTGGAGGGGAAGGAGGAATCAAAGAGGAGAGGAGAGGAGGAAACGGGAAGGAGCAGAGAGGAGAGGTGATGAGAAGCGTGACGAGGGGAAGCCGGGTCCTAATGCACCTTAAAGCAACCCACGGGTCTGCGGTTGCTTCGGGGTCAAGGCAGATTAAACGGCCAGGGGGGGGGGGGACTCGTGGGGGCCGCGCAAGCCCCAAGGACTGTGTACTTTGTGTGTTTCCTCCTCCCCTGTGCGGTCGAGGCTCAGCTGCACGGCTGCCGGCTGGTGTCCGTTACAACGCTCGCCGTCTCCAGGTACCACACAGACCGGGCGCTGCCGCGGCTGCATGGCACGACGCCAGCGACGGCGCGCTGAATCCCCTCGTTAGCATCAAAGAGGCGCCGAGCCACAGAGCGGCCGCCTCGCCTCCACCCTCATTATCTGTCTTAACGCGGGGGGCCCCGGAGGCCCCGGGCTGAAGGAATCAGGTAATGATGGCTCCGCGCACCGGGGAGGGGAAGGCAGCGAGAGTGAATTCCATTTATACAGAAGTTTCAAAGAATGACGTGAAAGGAAAACAACAATAAGATAAACGAAAAAGCCGCGAGGCACAAATTAGGATGTGTTCTTGTTGACAGTGAGGTAATTAGAGATGTGCTTTGAGATCTTTATGATTATGATAATAATGATAATAATAATAATAATAATAACTATTATTATATTAATAGTAATAATAGTAATATTAATGATGGATTTTTTTAGGAAGCTGAGACAAAGGTATAAAGTAGAATATAGAAAGTAGTTTATTAGTAGAATACTAACAAACGTCATTAAAAAAATGATTAGGATAGGATCATCTTCTTAAGCTGACAATAAGTAAAATGTGCAGCAAGAGCATTTATTTGAATGCAATCTGTTCGAAATGCCTCGGTCACTCATTAGCTATAAAGGGAGAAATGCGCTGTGAGAATATCCGTTTCTAGGTGATTGCGTCTGCCTCTGTATGAAACCTTTTGAAATTTACACCACTCTCCAGCTTACTTCTGACCTATCAAAGAATCACTTCCTTGATTTGTTTGAAGAGTTTATATTGCATGTCAATCACGCGAACAGGAAAACAACGCTTCTCAAATCTCAGAATGTATGGAGGGGAGGGGGGGGGGCGTTTTATTGGCTTGTTTACTTCTCTCTTCTGCTCTCTCTTTGCTCTCAACCCTTAGCAATATAACCTCTAAAGATAGTTAAAGATGGAGTGCAACGGATGATTCCGGAACCCATCTTAATACGGTGTTCCCTAACAGTTCACCTCAAATATGTACGGACAGGAAGCAAAACAGAAGCAACCGTTCCCTGAAACCTTGTTCATTCTGTTTCTAATTTTTATTTTGTTGATCGTTCATAGTTAGTTATGTTCCCAGGTTGAACACCCACAGCGGAGGGAAGAAGGACTCTAAGGAAATAGGTAATGGCGGCACAACGCAAGTCGACTGAGAAAAGGAAAGAGTGAATAAGTGATTCACAGAGATGAAGTGCTCACTCTGTGTTCATGCACACACATATCTACGCACACATAAACACATGCAACCAGGCGCACACTAGTACATACACAGATACACAGACACACGCAATGACATACACACAAACACACACATACATTCATACAGACACACACACAAACTACAAAATTCGGCTGGCACGTTGCAAACAATCCCATACTGCGATTAACAAACAACGTGTTTTCATAATGGCCCATATTTTTGCCATCGTGATGGAGCCTGAGTTAAACAGCTCTTGACACTTGACCCTTACCCACCCATCCATCAAGGAGCTTTTGGCTATCAACATCATGATAATAATGACGATGACAATAATAATATTATTATTATTATAATAATATAATTATATATTATATATATATTATATATATATATATATATTATAATAATAATAATAATATTATAATAATATTATAATAATAATAATAATAATAATAATAATAATAATAATAATAATAATGATA
Organism: Gadus chalcogrammus; assembly: GCF_026213295.1. Taxonomy (NCBI): domain Eukaryota; kingdom Metazoa; phylum Chordata; class Actinopteri; order Gadiformes; family Gadidae; genus Gadus; species Gadus chalcogrammus. Next base: position 15,070,288 of record NC_079414.1, on the reverse strand, counting down.
ATGATAATAGTAAGAATTATTATTATTATTATAATAATATGAATTACATTTTTATCATCATCATAAGGATCATCTGAATAATATTCTGATTATTAATCGTAATCTGAATATTCTTAATCACAACAATAATGTTTAGCAATTTTTACAAAAATTTGCATTTTACTATAAACTATACATTAATTGTATAAGGTGCACGATTAAATGAATATAGTAGTACAGGTTAGTTTTGTTCCATTTGCGAGGGTGTGTGCAGGCATGTCTCTTTTGTTTGACACTGAAAGACATATTTGAATAGGACAGGTTACTACACACACCAGAGCCTCCTGCCTTTTTTTAAGTACTTTCTGACATTCCTTAATTCCTTACATTCCTTAATGTGCACGCACACACCCACACACACACACACACACACACACACACACACACACACACACACCACACACCACACACACACACACACACACACACACACACAGACACACACCACACACACCACACACACACACACACACACACACACACACAACCTTCAAATATAATCAGATACCACAGATCCACGTTTTCCTTGAGGCAAACACACGTACATCGAGGAACAATTAAAACAAAAAAACTGAAATAAAGTAGGTCATCCATCTTCTTTTGATTGAGAGATGGGTTGAGATGGTTGAATAAGTAAGTTAAAAAAGAAAAGAGAGGGAAGGTTAGAAAAGAGAGGGAGTTTAAACTAAATAGCTAACATGGCTGGGTAAGTTAACACTACAGAGTAACAACTAAACACTACAGAGTAAACACTACATGAATGAATGAATGAATGAATGAATGAATGAATGAATGAATGAATGAATGAATGAATGAATGAATGAATACTTTATTGTCATTGCCAGAGCAGCGAAAAGACAGAGAGTTAACATCACAGAGAGAGATAACACTACAGACTTAACACTACAGAGAGTTAACATTACAGTGTCAACACTACAGAGAGAGATAACACTACAGAGTAACAACTACAGAGAGAGTAAACACTACATGAATGAATGAATGAATGAATGAATGAATGAATGAATGAATGAATGAATGAATGAATACTTTTTTGTCATTGCCAGAGCAGCGAAAAGACAGAGAGAGTTAACACCACAGAGGGAGTTAACACTACAGAGAGTTAACATTACAGTGTCAACACTACAGAGAGAGATAACACTACAGACTTAACACTACAGAGAGTTAACATTACAGTCAACACTACAGAGAGAGTCACTACAGGGGGAGTTAACACGACAGAGTTAAGATTGTTGGGCAAGTTAACACTACAGAGTAAACACTACAGAGAGAGTCAACACTACAGAGGGAGTTAACATTACAGAGTAAACACTACAGAGAGATCTAACACTATGGAGTTAACATTACAGAGAGTTAACACTTCAGAGTAAACACTTAGAGTAAAGATCACTACAGAGAGAGTTAACACTTTTGAGTTCACATTGAAGAGAGAGTTAGCACTACAGTGTGAACATATCAGAGTAAACATCACTACAGAGAGTGGAGTTCCCAATACAGAGAGTTGAGTAACCATTAGGTAATTCAACCCTACAGAGTTAGCCAGAGGGCTAGAGAGAGAGAGCGAGAGAGAAAGAGAGAGATAGTAAATGTAGGATGTGATGAACATGAGGTTAAAGCTAGAGCAGACACAAAACAATCAGCCGCTGCAGATTAAGCTAAAGTTATGCATGTGTGTGTGTGTATGTGTGTGTGTGTGTGGTGTGTGTGTGTGTGTGTGTGTGTGTGTGGTGTGTGTGTGTGTGTGTGTGTGTGTGTGTGTGTGTGTGTGTGTGTGTGTGTGTGTGTGTGCATGTGTGTGTTTCTTGTTATCATATGATTGTCACATGAAGAGTAGCAGGAAATAGCTGTAGACACAAAGATTTCAATTCATTTGAGCATGTAATACATGATTGTGGGTGTGTGTGAACCCAAATACAAGCTCAACTTGAATTTAAAAACAAACAAATACAATACACAACACTATAATACAGTGTAATAGTCCTAGAATAATCCCTCAAAAGTCCTACAATAGTTCTACAACAGACAAAAGACAATTCTATATTCTATACTAAAAATTGTATTCCTGTAAAAAACAATACACGTCATGATTATGCTGGCTATAAGACTTGAACAATCTTTCTTGTTCAACGTTAATTTACTCATAGAGAAAGGAAATAAAGTGTGAGGAGAGAATAACAAACAAGACGAAGAATAAACTGTTGAAGACAATGGCAAAGAGAGAGGAGAGAAAGAGATCCATTCTCCTCTTAGACGACAAGGCGGGAAGAAGGAAAGAAACAGAAATAACCCCAGGTAGAGAGTGAGAGTTGGAGAGAGAGGGGGGGATAGATTGAGAGGGTGAGAGATATGGAGAGAGGTGGAGAGAGTGAATGGGAGAAAGAGAGAGAGAGATGGAGAGAGAGAGAGTGAGAATATGGCGAGGGGGAAGAGATAAAGGTGGATAGAGAGAGCTGTAGGGAGAGGAAGAGAGAGAGAGAGCCGGAAAGAAAGACAGAGGCAGTGAGAGATTGGCAGCATCAGGGATGCACTCACTGACTGACTCTTGACACCAACGTCGTTTCACCAATGGCTACTAAAGGAGCGTTTGGTTTTGTTGTTTTTATAGCTGCCAGGTTGAGAGCAAAAGAAACACTAACTGTCAGAGAACTAGTAAAGGGAGGTGGGGAGGTGGGGAGGTGGGGAGGTGGGGAGGTGGGGAGGTGGGGAGGTGGGGAGGTGGGGAGGTGGGGAGGTGGGGAGGTGGGGAGGGGGCGGGCACTTCCACAGGAGAAACACAACAGACCTGTCAATCAACAAACAAACACTTTGAAGACTGATAACTATAAAACGAGGTATAACTTTCAACATGAAAGTAATTAGAGATGCCCCTATGGGTCACATTCATCTTTCAGCCAACAAAGGGTAACTGAGTACAAATAGAAGTGCTACTTGCTTTTGGGTTTCAGATGGATTACAGAACTTACTCTGACCTACAGAATTCATCAACGTTGTATTCTTAGATGTGTTTTAGGGTAGCTCAGGGTTGTTAAAGTTATTCTCAAACAAACCGACTCCCTCACACACACAAATAAAGACATACACACACAGACACATACACACACACACGCACGCACGCACGCACGCACGCACGCACGCACGCACGCACGCACGCACGCACGCACGCACGCACGCACGCACGCACGCACGCACGCACGCACGCACGCACGCACGCACGCACGCACGCACGCACGCACGCACGCACGCACGCACGCACGCACGCACGCACGCACGCACGCACGCACGCAGCACGCACGCACGCACGCACGCACGCACGCACGCACGCACGCAACGCACGCACACACGCACACACACACACACACACACACGCACACACTCACACACACACACACACGCACACACACACACACACACGCACGCACGCACACACATGTACACACAAGTACTCATAATTACCTTAAAGCTTGTCTGCTAAAATAGTGTGTTCTCTCACAGGGTCCAAAGGTGGAGCTACCAGGGAGCTGGTGACACACTGTGTGTGTATATATGTGTGTGTGTGTGTGTGTGTGTCTGTGTGTGTGTGTGTGTGTGTGTGTGTGTGTGTGTGTGTGTGTGTGTGTGTGTGTGTGTGTGTGTGTGTGTGTGTGTGTGTGTGTGGTGTGTGTGTGTGTGTGTGTGTGTGTGTGTGTGTGTGTGTGTGTGTGTGAGTGGGAGCATGTGTGGGGGGGTGTTTCTGTCTTTGAAAGAGAGACTACATGATTTTACCTTTGGTGCTTTGGCAATGTAAATGTATGTTATCCATGCCAATAAAGCCCTTTGCATCTTGACTCTTAAGAGAGGGAAAGAGAGAGTGAAGAGAGGGAGAAACATTGGCTTTCAGAGATTTTCATAGCATTTCTTCCTACGCCTCAATTAAGACAGAAAGATAGACATATTTCATGGACACCACTTCACAAAACTCAACACATATGCGTGCATGCGTGCGTGCGTGTGTGTGTCTGTGTGTGTGTGTCTTGACTTTCTATGTTGTTCTTTATTATTTTAATAAAGTATATTCCTTTGATGATGTCAATACAAAGGACCCAGTGACAAACCTCAGGTCTGTTGAGAAAAAAGAAAAAATATGGATGAAATTCTTAAGGATTACAAAGGTCATCAAGGACCAATTCAAAGAAGCACACAGGCTCTCACACACACACACACACACACACACACACACACACACACACACACACACACACACACACACACACACACACACACACACACACACACACACACACACACACACACACACATATAGTCACAAGATAAGGGGCCCCTTTTGGCTTTTTTCTGGATATATGCAAGAAAAAAACACATGAACATGAAGAAATACACTTTTTTTGTAAGAGGAAAGAGAGTAAGGAAAGGAAATGAAAGGGTCAGGGGAGGAGGAGAGGAGATGGGTTATAAGACCGTTGCTATAACATAACCTTCATGTTTGTAGATTCAGTTGTACAGAAGTTTTTAAATAACCATCTGGCTCTAAAAAGCATTCTGATTTCAGAAAAAGAGGAACAATTAACTAACCACCTGACTGCAGTGTAGCACTGGGAATTGGATTGGATGTAAACATTATTCATAATGTTCATTCATTTTTTTAAAAAATGTATGATGAATATATGCTCTGTAAGGTGACCTTGGGTGTTTTGAAAGGCGCCTCTAAATTAAATGTATTATTATTATTATTATTATAACCATAACTCATTACAGGGAACTGGAAATTGCCATAATACCATTATTAGCCAAGGCAATTATAATACTATTCTGATCTTCAATCCAACAATATGACGCAATTGAGGGTGGAATCAAACTCAATCGAATTTTTCCTTTCTCGACATTGAGACTCTTACATCTGATCTCATCTATCATCCTATCTGAGTTCATTTAGACTGCTGGACTTATCACAAGTGAAGATCTTCATTTCATGCGATACCATTCAAAGAAAGTAGACTTTTGAGTGGTCCGCCTGCAGGAGGGGGGAAAGACGTTTGTTTTTACTTCTGTTTGACTCCCAACCCAATGGTACTAGGTTCAATTCCCTTTCCCAAGGTTCATAGTAAAGCTGTACGCATCCAGGAGCAGGATGACCCCAAACCCCATCTGCTCCTTCATGACATAAAAGTAGTAGTGCTCTAGTAGGTCTTATTTTAGAAGTTATAGTGAACAGACTGCTGTTGAACACACAGGCTGCTAGTGTGTAAGTCTTTACATAATGACTGAATAATTATAGTCAACAGACTGTTAGTGAACAGACTGCTTGTCCCCACATAATCACTAGACAGTATTAGTGAACAGACTGCTGGTGATCAAACAGACTGCTAGTGTGTGTAAGTCTTTACATAATGACTAAATAGTAATAGTGAACAGACTGCTAGTGAACAGACTGCCTGTCCCCACAAAATGACTATCTGCTACCACATCTTCAACAAGCCAACGTGTGGTTCAGGCCTTGAGGTGTGAAGGGAGAAGGTTGTGAGTACACTCTGTGAACCAGGAAGTAAATTGTTCTGATGCTCGTATTGACATTCCCTACTTCCTTTCTGCTGGAATGTGCAGCGCGGCGTGTTTGACAGCTAACCAGTGGTGACACACATGTGCATACATGCGTGTGTGTGTGTGTGCGCGCGTGCGTGTGCGTGTGTGTGTGTGTGTGTGTGTGTCACACACACACACACACACACGCACACGCACACGCACGCGCGCACACACACACACACACACACACACACACACACACACACACACACACACACACACACACACACACACACACACACACACACACACACAGGGGATCCCCCTGGTCCTACACAACTAGCTCTCGAAGGCACAGAGCGAAGCCAGTCATGTTTACTTATTCAGGAGTATGTGCGTGTGTGCGCGCGCGCCAGTGAGTAATATTGTGTAGCGTAGTAAAAGTAATGTCCTACGTATCTAGTTAATGTACTGTAAACAGCATGTACCTTGTAGCCTTGTGCTCTTGTGTTCGACAGTGCTGAAAAGTTCAGTAAAGATTTGGCAAATGTGGCGTCATTCTCCCATTCCCACCTCTCCAAAGCCGGCCCACAGCCCACAGCCCGCAGCTCCCGCTAACCCTGTCATTAGATTCTAATACCGCAACCAAACGCAACCATACGGATACTGCCGCAAATCAAGACAAAGCGAGTCGAGAAAGCTCCAAACAGGCGTTTCTTTTGTGGCAGACGCTGGTATGGAGAGCATAGCAGAAGACAGATCATAAAGTGTGGAGGTGACACTGAATGGTTTGAAGCAGCGACTCGCTTTGTTCCTCTGTAAACAGCCCGTGCTCAAGGCCTTGTCACAAAGGAGCCCCAGCCCTCGTTTTGAATTGCAAATGAGCGTCCATTGACTCTGCATCGGCGTTGGTCTTGACTTCCCGGGCTTTCAAAACCCCAACACACGCTTTTCCCGACCTCCTTTTCCTTCCTCTCTCTCTCATCCCCGGCACCATCCCCCCACACCGCCTTTAAGTGACTACATTCCCCAGCATGCATTTGGAAGCTAAAGCAGCGGGAGAACCGAGCCCACCACCATGCCCGGGAGGCATGTGAACAAACATGACCAGGGTGACAGCCTTCCACCCCCCCCCCCCCCCCCACACACACACTGCCAACACGCACGCACCCCACCCGCACCATGAATAGGATTGTTGGGGAGATATAGATGATGATGTGATGATGATGATTGTTGTTTTCTGTCAAGCAGTACTGTGCAGTCACAAACGCACACCCACGCAGGCACACACACAGACAAAAATATGAGCACGCATGCAATTCATGCACAGACACACACAACACACACACAAACACAACCATCGAAGGCCAGTGGCAAATTCTCAATTGTTTCAATGCAAATAACTTCCACAAATACAAATACACATAAAGATATGCGTATACACACACACAGACACACATTGATGCGTACACACACACAGACACATACATACACAAACGTTCACACTCCATACAAACCTAAGCAATAAACAATGTAGAAAATATATCCCACTGTCTCCGGGCGTGTGAAAACTTTGAATAAAACCGGATCAGGCAAGCATGGGAGTGTCTTCTGAAGCAGAGAGATCTGGAGGTGTACATGTATTAACTTAGGTATTTACTTTTCCATTTGTGGTCTTAGCTTTATTCTGCAACAATCAACATGTGACAGAATAAATATTAATATTTTACGCCATATTCTTTAATCCAAGTACGCCCTCTAAACTGCTCACTGATGTATGCTCATGTTAATATTTGCAAGAAATTATGGTTTGACGGCTTCTTTTGTTAAGGATAATTATCATATATATATATCAAATATAACAAGTTTTAATTATCGTAGCGCCTCGTGGCAATAGATAAAATAAATCAAGGAATCACGTTGGTTTGGGCACGCTTTTAAGTACATTATGTTATAATGTAATTGCACACAAAGACACATGCACACACACACACGCACGCACACACACACAAACGTGGAATACGTTCAGGAATATCAGGGATAGGATACATGAAGATGGGGGCTGTGCTAAGAGAACGATCACACACGATGACAGTATTATCTTCAAA
>NC_079414.1:15012606-15052606 GCF_026213295.1 Gadus chalcogrammus | reverse complement strand
CAACAGACTAGGGGGTTAATGTGGAAGACCACGAATTGTTCATGACATATTTAGCAGTACCCCCTTCACGGGCAATTTTTCTTTTACATTTTGACATTTCAATCACCGTTTTCTCGATTTTCTATTGTATAGCTTTCAGAATTAGAACTTGCTCAGTATGAAAAAAAATATTGTTTGGTTATTATTATTATTTATTTTTTAATTTCTGAATAGCCCGTAAAGTCCTCCAAAGTACCCCTAGGGGTACGCGTACCCCCATTTTAGAACCACTGTAGTAAACAATAGCGGAGCGTGTTGGTTTTAAACATGACTAATCTGACGTGTGTTGTCCTCAGGGCTCCGGCATGGCCTGGGCCAGCTGAACTTCAGCGATGGGACATGCTACACGGGACAGTTCGAGAACGGCCTCTTCAACGGATGTGGGGTGCTGGTGTTCCCTGACAACTCCAGGTCAATGTCGCACGCCCTATTTGCCAAACCTTTGACCTTTCCTTTTGTTCTTCCTCCTCAGGGAAAACAGTCACAGCCCCCTGTTGACCCCGTTTATAGAGAAAGGCCATTTACCGTCATGAAATAAGGATAAGGGCTCAGTGACAGCTTCCCTCTGTTCAGCTCTGTCGCTCTTTAAATGTACAGAATATAAATTGAATTTAAGTTCCTTAATGCCTCCTTTCATGTACTTATTGTAACAATCCAGGTGGGAAAATGTGACAGAAATGTGAAAGAAAGCTATGGCAGCAGACAAAGACAGGAAAGAAGTAAAGCTGAAGAAAGCACTGTAGAACTTGTTATTGACCAAAGAGAAATTACTTTAGTGAAACCACGCATTTTATTTTGATATGATATACTTTTAAATTCATATATATTTCAAGCCATGCAATTAACAAGAGTTTGTTCCCCACAGAACTCATAGAGAAATGTGACAAAATAGCAGAAGGCTAATCACTATAAAGACAAGTGTTTTTCTCGCAGAATCTGAAGCTATATTTATTATTATGTCTTGGATATTATTTAGGGGTGTGTTAGCCATCACTCAACTACTGGTCTTCCTACTGTCTCTTCCAACAGTCTTCAAACTCTGTTCAGACATTTAACAAATTATCACATTTAGATCTTTGTTCTTTATAGAGACCGATTTTTGTTCTATTTTATACCATTTAGTTTAACACAATTTGAGCTGAGCCGCAAGGCAAAGCTCTCGATCTACCGGTCGATCTTCGTTCCTATCCTCACCTATGGTCATGAGGGCTGGGTGATGACCGAAAGGACGAGATCGCGGGTACAAGCGGCCGAGATGAGTTTTCTCAGAAGGGTGGCTGGCGTCTCCCTTACGCCTCGTGCCCACTGCACCGTCAGTCAACGGACGTGGGAAGGCGTGGCTGACGGATGGGGGAGTAGTCTTTGCAGAGGCAACCGTCACCCAATCAAATCGCTTCGCCGGGTTCTTCCCGCTTCTTCCTGCTTGTTGCGAGGCAAGAAGACCCGCTATCCCCCTTTCCAGTATCGTCAGAGCCCGAGTCGCGTCACAGTGCTTACATTTGCATACGCGATCTGATTGGATGACGGATCCGTCGCTGCCGTCGCCACCGTCAAAAGTTGAACATTTTTCAACTTTTTGACGGTGGCGAACGCTCCAAGTCAACTGACGGATCCACAATGCATTGCGCGACCGTCCCCATTGAAAGTCAATGGGCAACGGACAACTGACGGAGGTAGTGGGCACGGGGCGTTAGGGATAGGGTGAGAAGCTCAGCCATCCGTGAGGAACTCGGATTAGAGCCGCTGCTCCTTTACTTAGAAAGGAGTCAGCTGAGGTGGTTCGGGCATCTGGTAAGGATGCCCACTGGGCGCCTTCCTTGGGAGGTGTTTCAGGCACGTCCAGTGGGGAGGAGACCTCGGGGAAGACCCAGGACTAGGTGGAGAGATTATATCTCAACACTGGCCTGGGAACGCCTCGGGATCCCCCCGTCAGAGCTGGTCAATGTGGCCCGGGAAAGGGAAGTCTGGGGCCCCCTGCTTGAGCTGCTCCCCCCGCGACCCGACCCCGGATAAGCGGATGAGGATGAGGATGAGGATGAGGACAATTTGAGCATATTTATGTTTCTTTTCGTTGACTCCCATTGAGCCTTGTTAGAGTGTGCAATTAACCGACAGCATTTTCTGCAGGAAATGGAATTTCTAGATTCTTGCTGTGGTGGACGACCTGACTTGTCCATTTCCTGGTACTGATGTTCTGCCAGGTTAAGTTTCCCTGGCGGCAGTAAACCAATTAGTACTTAGCTGTTTGATGAGTGGAGTGAATTACAGGTTTCAAAGCGCTTTCAGACTACCAAAATAGTCACAGAAATATTTTAGGGTTAACCCAATAATATTTTCACAATGATATTCCTTATTTACCTGAAAATGTATCCTTTATTTAGATAGCACTGTTCAAGACATGTATGAAGTGTTTTAAAGATACAAGTGAGAAAAGTGGTTTATAAACCTCACATTCATAATCACAATAAAAACATATAAGGATAAAAAAAGAAGGTATTGTGCATTTTACATTGAAATGTGCAAGACAAGACGTTAAAGACTAGAACAAGACATTATAAACATTATACAGAAAATATTTGAGTAGGTTGACTTTGAATGTAAGTGGGACATTAAATTAGACGCCTAGATTTCTGAAGACACGCTTTTGTTTGCATTTAGTTGGAGGACATAATATCCCAATATATATTATATAATATTTTTGATCAGTACTTTTATTTTGGTCTTAAAAAATCGATTAAACAAAGAATATTTATTTTTCTGCTTTGGTGTTTGATTTTATAATTGTTTTATACTTAGAAGTACAAAGATAATGCTGATGAATGATAATCGGTTTTGTTGATATGCATATTATTGTATTTAATTTGTTGTTTCATTGTTCAATTTCAATCGATTTATTTGTATCACTTCTGTGCTTTTTCTTTCCATTTCTATTTTCCTGAAAGCTGCTATCTAACGGAAAAGATTATAATACTACTATACGTACTCTGCTCCTCGCAAGTGTAAAATAGTCTTGATGTGTGCTTCGGTACTTACAGGTACGAGGGGGAATTTGTCCAGGGGAAGTTTCAAGGTAGCGGTGTCTTCTGTCGCTTCGACGGGATGAAGTTTGAAGGAGAGTTTAAGAACGGCTGCATCGACGGATACGGTGAATCTTCAACACATGATCTTTCCGTTTACATTAAACACTGCATGCGTTCCCCGTAACTGTACACATCATTCAAAATGTACTACTTTAAAGCATCGATATTGGTTTAGGTAATAGCACCTTGTCATTAGGCTGGGCTGTGAAGGTATATATAGAAACATTCTGTTATTGATTCACTTTATTGCTTTTTTATACATATATTAGCCTTCATGTTAAGCAATTTTTCTTTCAATTATGCCATCATGTAATTGCTGATTTCTTGTCTTAATATACTAGATTTGCCATTATAATATTTTTTCTTCAATTGCACATATTGAAAAATGAAATCAGATGGCGCATAAATGTTCCTAGTTTTTTTTCTTCGTTTAATCAGACTCTTTCACGGCTTGAGCTTGATGTCGCTCTGCTGCAGACCGAGTGTCTCAGTGGTCCTCCGTCTGCGATAAAGAGGTGCTAATTAGATAAATCAGACGGTGGTGTGTGTGGTGGGGAGGGGGGCCTTGCTGTTGGCCTTTCAGGCCAAAGAAGTGGTGGACATCACTTTTGCTTCACTCCTAATGATTATACTTAAAAAGGGAAAAAGCAGTAATTATCTCTCTGTGCTGGAAGGTGTTGAGCTCCCTAGTTATATGAGATTCTCCCGAGGTAATCAACACAATCTTTGTTTAGTAGATGTATGGGGGGACGAGGGAGGAGCGGGGAGCGGTACAGCTTGCGCAGGACAACTGTCTCAACAGAAAATATACCATTTAATTTAGAAAAATACAGACATATTAGTCTAATTATTATGTTTTTTTCCCACTGTAAATAACGCATCTTCCAGTCATGAAGGCAAATTATATCCCCCGTTCTGGACAAATCATATAAAAAATAAGCATTATGATAACCACCAGTGTTTTAAGTCCGCTTTTACTTTCCCTGTGCTAGCGAACACGGTGACACCACAGACCTGCCCCCAAGCTAACACTCAAACCGAGGAGAAATAAGAACATTTCTGTTGCAGGGAACACTTGGATTGACTACGACTTCAAAGCCAAAAACACAAAAAATGTCGCTTTACTGGTGCTTAAGAGAACTAGGATGTTTATTTCAGAGTTGTCATTGCTGTGATGAAAGGCCAAGGCAGCACTCAACATTGTGCTCTCTGAAGAACACAAATTGTTTGGGTGCTGTACTCCAAGTGCTAAAAAACACATTAACGGCACAAAGATGTCCTCGTCCTCTTTTGACAGAGATGTTCCGTTCTGCGGATGCTACCCTCTCCATTCATCTGGCGAAGCATTTCTCCTTAAAACATGTGCGTTATGCGCGGTTGAAGCACTGTTTGCCTCGCTGCCACTTCTCAAGGATGTTATTTATTCGATCATATTCTTTGTTGTTATTATTATTATTATTATTTATTTATTTATTTTACATTTTAACTGAACAATTTACTCTTCCAGTTCAAAGTAGCCAAAGCAGGATGACTGAGCTTTAAAAAACAGAAGTTACAGCACCAAAGGCTGTATAACTGTAGAATAATTGGGATCCAAAACTGTTCATCTTCACCATGTTCTGGAAGCAGTACCGGTTCTTTCAATACGCACACTACGCACGTTGCGTAGGGCCCCGGAAATGTATTATTTATAATAGAGGCCCCGTGGGAAAAAAAAAAAAAAACTGACAACGTAACTGTCCGTCGCGGACGTCAGATAGCTACCCATGCGCATCATTGTATCATCAGTGTAGAAAGATGAAGCGGAGCTATCCCTCGGGGAATGAAAAAAGGAAGAGGAAGGAACTTGAAAATGAACTGCGGGAGCAGCAGTCAGGTAAAGCCTTTAACTCTCCTCTCCTGGTGGGAGAGAGGGAGGGACAGTCCGTGTTAGACCTACAGGGCGGTGAGCCCTTGGGGATCCCCGGTCTCTGTGTGCGTCTTGCTAGCTTCTATAATTTTAGTTGTAGCCTTGTATAGTTACAACTGCACTTAACAAAATGGAAAGTAATGGATACATATTGACTAAGATTGAAGTTTGTTTGCTTGGATAGCCCACAGGCAAATATAGACACAGATACGATTTATTCTTGGTGAATAAGTAAAACTCGTGAAATATTATGACAATGGTGCTAAATAATTAACACTTATTAATAGAGTGAGATCATACCGAGAAATATCAAACTGTTGCTTGAAGTATTGGTTTGATGTTTCGAGGTTAGTACGTTGTTTATTATGGCATTTTACTCTCCTTTCATTTTATAAAGACACGTTCATTGTAAATCGAAAACATGTCGTTTTGTTAAGCTCAAGTCTTCTCACGACTCAATTTGTTTGCCTAGCAACCACTTCAACAGAAAACGGACAATATGGATCTGCTAAATAAAATGGTTTTAATTCCAACACAAGTGATTCAGAGTTTGTAGTCTTTCTATAACAAATAGTTGCTTCTTCTGAGAACCTTGGCATATTTTCACTGGACCATTGAAGATTTGAAAGTTACAACCAATGTGTGTGTTTTCATGTTAGCATGGGAGCTGGTAAATTAACTGTTGATTGTAAATAGGCTGCCTTTTAAAGATTTTTAGGTCTTTGTGTTTTTTCTCTCAGTGTTTTTGCTCCAGAATGTTGGAACTGTCGTTGCCATATAATAATAATTAAATAATTACAGTATATAAACATTCACCTATATTTGAAGTATATGAAAGTAAAACAAGTGCAGCCGATTTGATGGAGCTGAATTAATAGTCGGCTTATCCATATTTTACAGGTGCTATGCTTACATTTCTTAGAAGCAGCACAGACTCCAGCCAGTCAGCCAGTGGAGGGACAAAGCCAGCTTCCCATAGAACAGACACAGATGAGCCATCCAGTGCAGGCACAAGCACAGGCACAGGCACAGGCACAGGCACAGGCTCAGGCTCAGGCTCAGGCACAGACACAGGCACAAGCAAAAGCACAGGGGAAGAACAGGCCTCAGCCTCAGTTACAACCACACAGCAAGCATCAGACCCTAAAGCAGCTGCTCCACCTAATGATCCAGCAGACTGGCCTCCTGTCTTAACGGACAGTATGCGGACTGAGCTAGTGCGTAGAGGTCCATTCAAGCCAGGAGTGGATTTTTCTTACCCAAAAGACAAGTCCAGAGGGTTCCATCCAGGATTGCTACAGAGACGGCTGTCAAATGGTGAAACGATTCCCAGGAGCTGGCTTTCTTACTCAGTCAAAAACAACGCTGCATTTTGTTATTGCTGTAAACTGTTTTCCACACAAAAGCACAAAATCATAGGAGAAGGTGTGAATGACTGGTCCAATATCAACGCAATTCTGAAGTAGCATGAGGGTAGTTCCGAACACAAAAGCAACATGATTAAGGGGAGAGAATTTGATCTGCGCTTAAGTCGTGGAAAAACTCTTGACCACATAGAAATGACAGCTTTGGAGGCTGAAAGAAAGAGATAGCGAGATGTCCTTACACGCCTCATAAGCATCACACAGTCTCTGGCTGAAAGAAACCTCGCATTCAGAGGTTCATCAGATAAGCTCTTCCAACCAGATAATGGAAATTTTCTAAAAGAGGTTGAATTATTAGCTAAATTTGACCCTGTTTTGGAAAATCATGTCAGCAGAATTAAAGATGGGGATACACATGCTCATTACCTTAGTAAGGACATACAGAATGAGCTGATACAGCTTGTGAGTGACAGGAATCTCACAACTTTTGTGACTCAAGTGAGAGACTCCAAATACTTCTCCATTATCTTAGACTGTACACCTGACATTAGTCACCAGGAGCAGATGTCCATTATCCTCAGAAGCGTGGCTTTAAAGTGACAGCCAGAGATAAAGGAGCACTTCCTCGGCTTTGTTAATGTTGAGGCTACAACTGGCTTAAATTTGTCTACAGTCATCTTGGATAAGCTGACTGATCTGAAAATTCCATTTGACGATTGCAGAGGGCAAGCCTACGACAATGGGGCCAATATGAAAGGTAGACACCAAGGAGTACAAGCCAGACTGTTGCAAAATAATCCGAGAGCTGTGTTTGTCCCATGTGGTGCACACACATTAAACCTCGTCATTGCAGATGCTGCCAAATCTTCCAGAGATGCGGTTGGTTTTTTTGGCTATGTACAAAAGCTGTTCACCTTTTTTTCTGCTGGCACACAAAGATGGAATATCTTGAAACAATACGTGAACATAACAGTGAAGTCATGGAGTGACACAAGATGGGAGAGCAGGCTCCAAAGTGTCCATGCAGTCAGGTATCAGGCCTCTGAGATTCGAGGAGCCTTACTGGAAGCCAGACAGAAGATTAATGATCCCGTGGCCAAAGTGGAGGCACAGTCACTTGCAGAGGAAGTTGGTTCTTACCACTTCTTGATTTGCTGTGTAGTGTGGTGTGAGATACTGTCAAGAACAAATACACTGAACAAGCTCCTCCAATCTGCTTCAATGCAGCTTGACATAGCTGTGCAGTTGATCTCAAATGCAAAAGCCTCTCTCACTCTCTACCAGGACACTGGATTCTCAGATGCCCAGACAACAGCCAGAAGCATTTGTGAGGAAATGAATGTAGAAGCTGTTTTGAAGGACAAGAGGCTGAGAACCAGCAAGAGGCATTTCAGCTACGAAGCACCTGATGAGCCAGTGGCTGATGCACTGCAGAATCTTGAAGTCAACTTCTTCAACATTGTGGTTGACTCTACAATAGCATCCATTGATGAACGATTCGAAACTCTGAACCAGGTGAAGACTAAATATGGAGTAGTGCTGAACTTCAACACTGCATGTCAGATGTCCAGTGACTCCTTGAAGGGCCAGTGTAGGCAACTCGAGAAAACTCTTCTTCAACCAAGACTGTGACATCAGTGGAGTGGATCTGGCAAACGAAATCAAGACTTTACCTGACCTACCATCAGGTAATATGACTGCCTTGAAGCTGCTTTCTTTCCTTTGTGAGAAAAATCTGGAGGAAATCTATCCTAACCTTTGGATAGCCCTCAGAGTTGCTGTCACCCTGCCTGTGACAGTTGCCTCAGCTGAGAGGAGCTTCAGCAAGTTGAAGTTGATAAAAAGCTATCTGAGATCTTCCATGTCCCAGGAACGACTGAGTGGTTTGGCCATCATGAGCATCAACCATGATGTGGGGAAGCAAATATCTTACGATGACATAATTGATGATTTTGCATCCAGGAAGTGCAGGAAGGGACACTTTTAATGGTAATTCAAAACATTAAAATGTTTACATGCCCAACATTTAAGACTCTATAATTGTTTGTTAACACATTAAAGTTCGATTTGATTTGTTCTGATTTGGTCTGTATTTATTCTGAGTTGGACCAACAGGTGGCGATATGCAATATATTTAAAGGGGGGATGAGTGGAAGCACTGGGTGTCAGGTGCGACGGTTGAACATTTTGGGGGTTCAGTTAGGAGGGCCCCTTGGCAGAATTTTGCCTAGGGCCCCATGGAGGTCTGAACCGGCTCTGTCTGGAAGACATGAGCAATAGCAGTGATGGAGCAGCAGGGAAACAGAAGTGACGAAATGAGAGGATGATGATGATCTGACCGATCAAAACGTCCCTCCACACACCCTTCCTGGGCATAGTTGAAAAATCTCCAAAGCTCTTCCTGTGCCGGATCCATCGATTGATCCACAAACCAAAGCCTGCTTGGCTGCCACTTCTAATAGACAACAGGAGAAAAAAAAACGTATTTCTGGTTGTTTGATTAAAAAAATACAACAAAATCAACCTAGAAATACCTCCGTCCCTAAAAGTGAATGTGTCTTCCTCGCTGCAGGGGTGCTGACGTTTGTTGACGGCGGTCGCGGTGCCGGCGGCGGCTGTCAGGAGGGCCTGTTTGAGTCCAACCAGCTGGTGCGGCGGGAGACAAGCCAGGGGGCGCTACAGCGGGCGCAGGGTGTCGCTGCCAAGGCCCGTGCCCTGGCCAAATAACCATCCACTACCCAACATGCCCCTGGGTTAGGATCCCTCCATCCCCTTTGTCTGTGGTTATCTTCTGTTTTTTAAGAGCTGTGTGTTGTTTATTACTAAACAAGACAGGACCGTCTGGTCCGCTAGGGACCAGACGGTCTTGATCCCCTGCAGCCAAACTCACCTTCCGTTTTTCTGCTGCTGATGACACCTGGGTGCTCTCTCTGGTCTGAGGTTCATTTCGACTGGACAACTCAAGAGTTCCTTGACCTGAAGTTTGACACGGACAGTATCGCCGTAGGCCGATGTTATTCTCCAATCCGTTGCATGACTCATGCAGGCAGCAATCCATATCTTGCTTGGGGTACTCTGAAAACCAACCTCCATGGGTCATGCTTCAACAAGCACGATCAACAGCCTTGTTACAACCAATCACCCCGAGACACGGTGCTTTGGTTCATGTTAGATTGGTTGTATTTGCCTCTAATATCATGCAGTATTTCTATTTCTCAACACTCAGTGCCACAGTGACACAAGCTGGTCAAGGATCAGTTTGATTTGTCCTTCTCTGTGCCATTCACATGCTGTGCCAGCTGCAGCTGACCCAGAGTCGTCATTGGCTCGTCAGGAGCTGGGGGGGGCGGGGCTAGGGGGCGGGGCTAGGGCAGGTGGAGGTGGGGCTGGGGACTAGAGCAGCAGTTCCTGACCTTTCAGCTCCAACTTTTGCTCCCCATTTTTAGGGCGAAATACTTCTACTTATTTTATTTTTTATATTTTCTGCTTCCCCACATGTTTTAACCCTAGGGACATCTGGACATATTATCAAAGCTCCAGACCTTGTATGAGGACTGCACACTTGATAGTAAGCAGTGGTAGCAGTAGCTTGCTTGGCTGCGAATCCTAAGGAAGTCTGTTTATATGCACAGGAACTTTCAAATCTCTAAATTGTGCTCCATCATATATCTATAACTTGGGATTCTGCTGACGTCAGTGCCGTGTTTTCAAGTACTTTAAAGTGTTTTAAAAATGTTTTAAAGTCAGTGGCAGTTAACGGTTTGACTTGCGATGTGAAATGTCTCATACATGTGCACTCAGGCCTAAAGAAAGCCTCACTCTGCCTGAAAACACTTCTTGTATCACAAAGTGAATGAAACCACTCTTCGTTACTGGGACCTTGCTGTTGTGGGTGTCTCAGGCTGGTCTTTCTCTCAGAGTACAGTCCACGTCCATGTTCCCCTTCCCGGGTCTCCTAGCTCTGGTCCTGGTCTAAACCCTGAACCATACTTCTCCACGTGTTCTGGCAAACTAAGCTAAGTGTAGCTGGAACCAAAAAACTAGGAGGTCGAACTGAACTCAATGTTTGAGTACTGCTTATTAGCAACAAATAATGCAAAAACACAACATTCTTGAACATTTGAACCAATTAGTTCTGAAAATATAATGCCTTGTCACAAGCTACATCAATTTAAACAAAGCTATTTGCTTATGCTTTTAAAAAAGGTGGCATATAGCCTCCCGGGACCTAAATACCTAAACCAGTTGCCTAAATAAGTTGCACCTCATACATACTGATGTTTAGAAAGAAACATTACATATGTTTTTGTACTGGTTTGTTTTCTGCCAAGGTCAGGTTTGCCTCATGCATTTCAGATGCATCTGTGGCACGCGTTGGATTGTTTCAACATGTGCTTAGACATTTAATAGCATAGCTTGTTATGTCAAATACAAGTAGGCGGATTTAGATCAGGCTGTGTTGTAAAGCTCAGTTTGTCAGAACACTTCTACAGGAAGCTTTGTTCCAGACCCGATTAGAAGGAGCAAGAGGAGACCTAAGCAAAAAAATAAAAGATCAAAAATGTAATCAATCCTTTAAACCTTTTTAGGATAACTTGAGAACACCCACAGTACTTATTGTAAAGCCTTTTGTCAGGAAGTGTAGCCATCTTACCAGAAAGAGAAAAACAAAACGAATCTCACTTTCAAGTCAAATGGTTTACCCTGTGTTAAGCCTGTTAAGATGGTTTGGTTTACCGGCAAACCAGCTTTCAGACACTATTACAGAGCCTAGTGAGCCCACAGTCTCACTTGTTTATTGATGTCACTTGGATGTTGTGTCTTTGTGTATTTATTAACAGAAATGTAAAAAGAGAAAAAGACGACGCTAGACTAACACTGACTCTATGTGAATAAGGTGCCTAATAGGAATGTCTTGTCTGTGTCTGTAAAATACGACTGGAATTTACTGTGCTGCATGTCGCTATGCTTTACTCACTGTGCTGTACTGTTGACTACTAAGTGGACTTACAGTGGATTCAGATACATGTCATTAAGTAGCAGGTAGGGGGCTAGGGGGCCTCTGGCTCCAGGAGGCTTTCAGGTACACTGCGGACACGGACCTTTTGACCGGGCTAAATCAGACACCCTAGCCCCCCAGACTTTCTGCTCGTGGCCATGCTCTGTTCACTGTTATGCATGTATGGGGGATGCCCCGGTTTTATCCAGTGGATAATCACTAATACACACAACCTTTAATCACAAATACAGTCCAACATGTTTAAAATGCATTGCCACAATGCAAGAGTGAGTATTTCAATGTTAGATATGAAAAAACAGAGTTCCAAAATATACACAGTTGCTGCACGTTACATATATGTTACATGGGTAAAGATTGGTGGGATATCCTCAAATGTAAAGTATGATGGGTAACTAGCTTCTGCGTGTGGAACTAGTGGCAGTGTGGGGAAATGCATCATATATCTGTAGAAGTGTTCTTTGTCCTTTGTGTGAAGTGTTTAACGTTTTTCTTGAGGCTTTATGACTGTTTCATTTCTATAAGCTTGTTTTGTACACCTGTACAGGGTGGGTGACTTTAAAAATGCACGTGCACTGATGCTAAAGGCCGATTCGCACAATCAGAAACTCAAGATGTAATCACTGCTTTAATTCCCACTGCTTTTACTGTGCCTTTTTCTCTCAAACACACACACAAACGCAGCCGGATTTTAGATGCCAACAGCAATCCATATATCAATGTATTATTATTACACTAGTTATTATTCGACCAAATGAAACCAAATAACAAGCAATGATCTCTAGAACGATGCAAGGCTCGCCCACACACATACAGACACACACAAACACAGATACATATTGGACAGCCTATAGAGAGCTACAGAACTAATTGTGAGAATTGTATTATCACTTCCCATTTCTTATAGGTTTTCTTATATTATATTTCTTATGAGTGTTGAAAGACGTGTGTAGAGCCAGCTAACTGACATGGTATGGCTAGTTTAAAGACCGCTAGCGGGATCCCTGATAACCTTCCGTAGCGATGACAGAGTGGATTAGATTCGCTGCATTGGTAACATTGACCACACTCTCACCTTGTGGAAACCACACTTGAATTTGAACGATAACCATCTCAAGAAAACTGACGCATAGAAAATCACACACGGCATCATCACACCCCATGGAGGGCACCCTGGACCTCACATTCACAACGTGGGGTTTCTGATTGACCCCCCCCCCACCACCACCACCACCAAATTGGAGATCAACAAGAAGTGGCCACTAATGAACAACCAATTAGCTTTCAAAACAACACGCACACTATGCTCGTTGGTGTTGCTGTGGTGTGCGTGTGTGTGTGTTAGCAGTGCAATCCATGTGAAACCATCTGCACCGTGTCCACAAACCATAAGCATGTTGTCCTGTAAAGGCATGCAGACAAGAAGCTGGCCACCTCAAACTCTTTAGGGTCTGCTTGCTGGTACACAAGCTGTATTGTCTCCTACGAGCCATATGATGCAGATGCCTCCAACGGATTAGACATGGAGTAATTATGTCACAAATAAAAGCGTGCAGTGTATACATTGCAACAAATGCGAGTGGACAAACAACATGGTTGAATTAAATAAATAAATACAATTAAATAACAGCTTTGGCGTGAGAACACGTTTCTTTCAGCGTTTAGATTAGAAGCTTCCAGAAGAGGTCTTCAATGGATTTATGGTATGTGTGTGTGTTAGTGTATGTTGCAACGTGTGTGTGTGTGTGTGTGTGGTGTGATGTGTGTATGTGTGTGTGCCTTTAAGGGGGGGGCCCATATCATAAAATAGCAAAAAACGATTGAAAAGCCGAAGAAAGAGTTCCACACCAAGGCAATCTCTCTCTCTCTCTCTCTCTCTCTCTCTCTCTCTCTCTCTCTCTCTCTCACACACACACAGAGACACACACACACACACACACACACAAACAATCACAAACACATCCTCTCCACACACAATCATATGGTGAGTGTTTTGAACTATGATCACACACATCTTGGCAGGTCTGGTGATTATTCGCAGTGGAGCCACCCACCCCCCTTCTCCCCCACTCCCTCCCTTTGCTGCTCTTGTCAAATGTGTGAAATAGCTTTAAGGTGTGTTTTGGATGGACTTTCACCCCTCAGTCTATTGCGTCTCCATGGCAACAGTCCAGAGTTGCCTTAATTTCTATCATCACAACCCCCGAGTGCTGCCGCCGCTTCGCCCCTAATCACCCTGCCTGTTGCCATGGCGAGGGATTTAAATATGCTCCGTCGCACTTCTTCACCTGCAGAATCAAAAAGTGACAGCCGTGCCTGAACACAGGTGTGTAGGTGTGTGTGTGTGTGTGTGTGTGTGTGTGTGTGTGTGTGTGCTTGCATGCGTGCATGCGTGTGTGACCCATATACACATATATTCAACCAAAAAAAAACGTATATACACACAGCAAAAAAACATGCATGCACAAAACTACACCAAACAAACACAACAAACATGCAGCAAAGAAACACACACATACGCTCAACCAAACAATGGAAAAACAGCAAGTGGATAAAGTCGTCCACAAGAGCTTTTGTCCTTCATTTGAATCCATCAGCCAAAGAACAGATTATTGCGGGGTGCAGGAGGAGTGCAGCGTTGTCCTGCAGTGTGCTGATAACATATCTCTTAAAAGAGTGCTGTAAGAATTTGTGGAATACAAGGTCCAGGAATATTCCCCTTCAGGTGTGAACTGACAGGAGTCCCTCGTCCCAGGTCTCTCAGGGTCACAGGTGTGCTGTTCTGAGGCAGTGGCCCAGAGGGGATAGGAGAGACTGTCAGCTGATCTCCAACAGACTCTGGAATCAATGGGGAGTTACAGAGCAAGGCTTCAGAACGGTATATAATATGAATATATATATCAATATATATACATGAATATATATATTAATATAGATAGATATTAATGTATATGAATATATAGATATTTATATTAATATTTAGAGATATAGATATCATACATATATATTAATATATACATATTCATATATTTATTTATATTTGTATGTATAGATATCAAAAACACTAAATGGGATTCATGTTTTCAGTCAAGGCTCTCTCCCTCTGTAAATCCCCGTCATCACATGTCTTTTCCCCCATCATGGCATGTCATATCTCCCCCTTCATCACATGTCATATCTCCCCCATCATCACATGTCATATCTCCCCCTTCATCACATGTCCTATCTCGCCCACCATTTCATGTCTTCCCCCACCATTTCATGTCTTAACCCCATAATCGCATGCCTTATCTCCCCCATCATCGCATGTCTTACCCCCACCATCGCATGCCTTATCTCCCCCATGGTGGCATGTCTAATGCGGTATACCATGGCACCCCGTGTGAGGACGCGCTCGACAGTGGTGCATTGTGTTGTTCGATCCAACCTCTTTTTTTCCTGTGATGTTTTTCGTTTGCTCTTTCTGACCTCAACACATAAACCTTTGCTCCTCGCTTCTCTTTCTCACACACGCACGCGCCCACACACACACACACACACATACACTGCATGCCAAGACACACACACACACACAGACACACACACACACACACACACACACACACACACACACACACACACACACACACACACACACACACACACACACACACACACACAAACACACACACATACTAATCATTTCTTGCCTGCAAGAAGCAAATACTTTCTTTGATGTCCGTCCTTTCTCTTAACCTCTCATCTCTCTCCCTTTCTTTCTCCAGCTCTTCCTCCAGCTCTGTCTCTCTCTCACTTTCTCTCCGTCTCAACAAGGCAGGCAGACAAACCATGGAGGGAGGGAGAGTGAGAGAGAGGAGAGAGGAGAGAGGAGAGAGAGAGAGAGAGAGAGAGAGAGAGAGAGAGAGAGAGAATAGAGAGAGAGAGAGAGAGAGAGAGAGAGAGAGAGAGAGAGAGAGAGAGAGAGAGAGAGAGAGAGAGCTGTGTGTTTGTTCAGGTAGGGGGTCCTGGTGATTCTTCTTCATATATTCTATATTCCATCATGGGGGTTGAGAGTGGAGCGCCTCTTCCCTACATGCAACACTACACAGAGAGGTCACCACACTGCCTAGAGGAAGGAGAGAGAGAGAGAGAGAGAGAGAGAGAGAGAGAGAGAGAGAGAGAGAGAGAGAGAGAGAGAGAGAGAGAGAGAGAGAGAGAGGATGAGTAAGGTAGAGAATGAGACATTTAGAAAGCCAGAAATAAGGGGGATAGAGAGTGTGTGTGTGTGTGTGTGTGTGTGTGTGTGTGTGTGTGTGTGTGTGTGTGTGTGTGTGTGTGTGTGTGTGTGTGTGTGTGTGTGTGTGTGTGTGTGTGTGTGTGTGCTTGTTAGAGAGAAAAAGTTTGAGGGCAGGCCACAGGAGAATCAAGCGACAGAAATTTGTATTTGATGGAAGGTGGGGGGGAAGAGGAGCGGAGCAATGGCGAGACACGGAGTGGTAGGGTGACTCTGAGATGGGGCGGAGGGGTTGGGGATGTGTGTGAGGCAGGGGTCAGTCACAGCTTGCTTTGACACTGCAGCAATGCGCTAGAGAGTGGGAGAGAGGAGTAAGAGGGTAGGATGTTTTTCTGCCACGCCCCCTCCCCCACCTGTCCGGGGCGTGACATCACATTCCCAGGGGGTTTAAGACATTATAACGGAGATCCAACCGGACATCCTTTGTGCAGAGCGCTAGATGCATGGGGTGCCCCCCCGTGTGGCCGATAGCGGTAACTGCAACGCACGGAACGAAACGGAGTGTTCAATGACCTGGACATTGATATGGAAGCATTTATGTAGCAAAATTCAAATGGCAATGCAATTTGCAATTTGAAATTCAATGAATCATTACATTATGCAATTGAAAATTCATTATGCAATTCATTCAAAGTGTATTTTAATATGCAAAGTGACAATGATATCCTCAATTAAATTTGCAAAAGTTATAACAATCAAAATGGAATAAAATGTTGGCAATTTTTTTGAGTTCCTATATTCAAATTGAAAAGCATTTTTCATGTCAAGAGTTTGACCATTTATTGGACAGTTCAGTTAAAGACTGTAGAGAAAACACAATGAGAAAGAATACACGTCTCATATGTGACGTCCGCTCCCTGCGACTGGCGTGGACAAGACAGACAATCTCCCCTTCGGCATAACGATAGTTATGATATTATAACTCTAGTCCTATGATTGTAGGCGTAGCCGTGTAGGCTTCGCCTTATGGGCTTGTCCCGTGCGCGTGCTCGCGCGCACTGAAAATTTCCCACGGCACCGTGTATATAATTCTATTTTATGTAGGCTACGCCGTCTAGGCTTTGCCTTATGGGCTAAGGTGAAGCTGCGAGCGGAGCCCAATCAATGTACTCCTGCTGGACCCCAGTCAAGAAAACTTAAGTCACCAGGGCACATAAGACTCAAAAAAAGAAAACGAAAAAGAAACTCCCAACTGTCAAAACATGAAACAATGGCAGACATTTCACTCGGGAAAGTGCTGTTGAAGTGATTAATAGTTGTATTTACAGAACATGTTGAGATCTGTGTCTAATGGGCTCTAGCCTGGACGCATAGTAGGCGAGTAACGTCAGGTCTAGAATGGGATCGTTGCTAGGCGATAGAAAAAACGCTCTCGGCGCTTTTAGGGCAAAAAATCGCTACCAGCTTTTGTTTTTGTAAAAAAAACGGTCGGCTCAACGTTTCCCTATCACAAAAAACGCTAGATGTGAACATCCAGGGGCCACCGGGGGCGGAGCTACGGAGTTCGACTCTCCAATAAGGAGCTTCTCTCATCTGTTTCTTATTTAAAAAACGGTGGGAGTGCCATACTGGCAGACAAAACCAACTTGTCATGGGCGAGCCAAAAGGAACTCCTCTACTCCGCTTTCCATTTGAAAAACGGCGGGAGAGAAATACTGGCAGTCAAGTCCAACTTGCCATCCGGCAACGATGCCGCTTAAAAGAACATGCCTTCATTCTTAAGCCGTAGAAGGGGGACCAGACTCCAACACAGAGTTGCAGAGTGAGCCCCTGGTCATGTCTAACATGTAGAAACGGACAAAGGGGCCGGTGGAAGACCAAGATGCAGCCGCGCAAATGTCTTCCACCGGAACGCCTCTGAGTAGAGCCGTTGAAGTGGCCACTCCCTGTGTTGAGTGAGCTTTAACGCCCAATGGTGGCGCTAAGCCCTGCCGAGCGTAGGCTAAGCAAACAACCTCACCTATCCAGCTGACCCTAACCCTAACCCTAAACCGCTGTTTAGAGAGAGCGCGGCCCCTGCTAGCGTCGCTATAACACACAAACAACTGTTGCGTGGAGCGGAACGTGGACGAGCGTTTCACGTACATAGCCAGCGCCCGCACCGGGCACAGGAGATGCAACTCCGCCTCCGCCTCACTAGAATGAGGCGGAGGGTGAAAAGCCTTCAGCACAATATCTCTCGACCGGAAAGAACTATTAATGTTCTTAGGGAGGAACGCAGGATTAGGTCTGAGCAGCGCAAAGGAGCTGTCCTCGTTAAGCAACAAGTAGCTCGGGCTGACTGACAGAGCGGTCAGCTCACAGGCCCGCTTGGCAGAAACCAAAGCCAATAAGAGCGCAGTTTTAAAGGACAGGGCATCCAAAGGGGCCTGAGACAGAGGCTTGAAAAAGTCCCTGGACATCCCGCGCAACACGGTGGGGAGATCCCAGCGTGGTGTAAGCATGCGCGAAACAGGCCTAACCCGTCTAGCCCCACGCAAGAACCTCTTGACCAGTGGATGGCTGAAGATCGGTCCACCATCACAGCCCGCATGGCCAGCCGACACAGCTGCCGCATAGACCTTGATAGTGGAAAAAGCCAAACCCTTCTCCAATAAGTGCTGTAGAAACGCAAGCACGCTTCCCACCTCGCAATGGAATGGGACAGCGTGGTTCCTGTCACACCAATCAGAGAAAGCGCACCACTTCGCCGCATAGAGGGAAGAAGTAGAAGGTGCACGAGCACCCTGGATAGTGTTGATCACCGCTTCAGGCAAACCTTTACCCTGCAGGATCAACCTCTCAGGAGCCAGACCAACAGCCGTCCCGATACATCGGGCGGGTGGTGCACCGTCCCATGGGCCTGTGAAAGCGCATCTGGTCTGAACGGTACCGGCCACGGCGCCATCCGTGAGAGCGCCGCCAGCTCTGGAAACCACAGAGCTGAGCGGTTCTCCGGAGTCACTATAATCAGGGACAATCTCTCCTGTCTGACCCGTTCCAGAAGAGGAAGGATCAGCTGGAGCGGAGGAAACGCATACAAGAGAACCCGCGGCCAAGGTGTGTGCGCCAACGCATCCCCCCCCAACGGGGGGGAGATCCCGAGGGTGGAGAGAGAACCACCACCTGCAGTGTGTGTTCTCCCTGCACGCGAACAAGTCCACCTGAGCCGTCCCGAACCTCTGCCAGATCAGTCTGACAATGTCGAGATGTAACCGCCACGGACATGAGGTCCGCCCCGAAGTTCTGGGCGCCCGCGATATGCAGGGCTCTCTTAGGAGATACTGATGAGCCCAAAGCCAGAGCTCGACCGCCTTTTGGTGGAGAGCAGAGGAGCACTCCCCCCTGTTTGTTTATGTACGCTGCCGCCGACACACTGTCTGTCCTGATCAGAACGTGGCGGCCACGCACAAGGTGAAAGAAATGCAACAGCACTTTCTTCACAGCGACGAGTTCCAGCACATTTATGTGGACTGTAAGGGGCGTGCGCCACCGAGTGAGAGAGGCACTTTCCTCCCCAACCCGTCAACGAGGCGTCCGTGAAGACCACTACGTAGGACGTCACTCTGCCCAGGGGAACATCCCTGAGAAGGGCGG
Source organism: Gadus chalcogrammus (assembly GCF_026213295.1). Lineage (NCBI taxonomy): Eukaryota > Metazoa > Chordata > Actinopteri > Gadiformes > Gadidae > Gadus > Gadus chalcogrammus. Next base: position 15,033,348 of record NC_079414.1, on the reverse strand, counting down.
GGGGGTTTCCCCAATATTCCAGGTCTGGTGACACTGAACGGGGTAGGAGGAGCACCCTGAGCTTGTGTCGCACGGGGTCCAACCGTTTGCAAGCAAACCACTGCTGGAGTCTGCGCATAAAGAGCAGACCCAGGGGAACCACGGGATGGGCGGCTGCCATCAGCCCTAACAGGCGCATGGTGGACAGCTCGGTCACGTTTCCGAGAACGCGAAAGATGGAGAGTGCCAACAGGATGGCGTCTCGCCAAGGAGGCGAGAGCATCGCTGTCATGGCGGCTGAGTCTAGGCAAAGCCCCAAGTAGACTATCTGCCGCCCGGGGCGCCGGAAGCTCTTCTCCCAGTTAATGGCAAAACCCAGGAAAGAGAGATGGTTTATCATTGTCATGGTGTACCTTCTTGCAGCTTCCTCTGACTTACTCAGAATAAGCAGGTCGTAGAGGTAGAAGAGAACCCTCTTTCCCTGACGCCTGAGCGGTCCCAACGCCGTCTCCACACACTTCGAGAAGGTGCGCGGGGCCAGGGAGTAGCAGAATGGCAGGCACTGGTACTCGTACACCACCCCCATAAAGGCAAAACGGAGAGACTTCCTGTGCGCCTGCCGCGCTGCTGCTGCTGCTGCTGTTGCGACTGCTGCTGTGGCATCGGGGTTGGAGGCGGAGGCGGCCCCCTGGAGCGCTGGAACCGGCCTGGACCCCGCTTCCTCCCGGCCTGCTGGTGGGAGGAGCCTGTGAGTATCGCCCCGAACCGGGAACGATTCTCACGGGCGGACTGTTGGTGAGCGAGCACGTCTGAGAACCGGGGCCCAAATAGTCCATCCGGAGCTAATGGGCCATGGACGAGGCTGGCCCGCTCTCGTTCCGGAACCGCAGTGTGAGAGAGCCATATGGCCCTCTGGATCATGGTGGCCCACGCCATATGCCGGCCGGCGGAAACGGCTACCGGCTGGCACAGCTGAAGGATGGCATTGGAGAAGCGGGAAACCGTCAGCCATCTCGCGGCCTCCTCCGGGCCGTAAGCCTCCCTGCCAGCCGACAAGGAGACCAGGGCAGAGGAGAGCAGGGCGATGTTGTTGACCGCCGCCTTAGACTGCGAGGCACAGACGAACACCCTGTTCGTCAGGCCGGTAATCTGCTTCTGGAGGCGGTCGGGGGGCAGCGGCTTCTCGTTAGGACGCCATCCGGCACCCGGACAGAGAAGCGCTGCTAGGGAAGGCTCCAGGCGAGGGATCCCCCTCGCCTGAGTATCAGCCCACCCTTCCACGTTGGTGAAGTCAGTGAAGGCCCTCACCGGGGCCTTCAGAGTAGAGGGGTCCCCATCCGCAGCGGTGAAAAGGTGCTGAACCGGTGGGAACAGGGGGCACTGGGTAGCCCACCGGGAGGAAGACAGGGTGCGAAAACACTCGCCCTACACGTCATCCGACATGGAGGCTGGCATAGGGATGCCCTTGATGGCCGCCACCTCACCAATGATCTCGCCGAAGAGATCGGCCATCCGGCGCGGTCTCTCCCTCGGGACGACAGTGGCTTCGGTGGAAGCCCCGGAGTGGGAGAACTCGGACGCAGAACTAGGAAAGACGTCCTCCAAGGAGGCGACGTTGTCAACCTCAAAGTGCTCGTCGGCGTCCTTGGCGTCCGGAACTCCGGCCCCAAAGATGTCGATGGCCTCAGCGAGATCCATCGACGGGGAGAAAAAGAGGTGCCTGGAGAGGAACCCCTCTTCAGGCAGCGCGCGACAGGCGGCGCAGGAGGCGGGAGCAACCAAGTCAGCCGCGGCGTGTTCAGCGCCGAGGCACCTGAAACACGCCAGGTGCCCGGGAAGCGGGACAGGAGCGCTCTCCAGTGGCCCTGAAAAGGCCATTGGTCCGTGGCCTCGCCCACGCCGCTGCCACCGGTCATCTTATTGTTGGTAGTCATATCTTTGTTTTCGTTGATCAGTACAAATCGCTGAAAGAAAAGGGAGGAAGGGCGGCGGTTTGCGCCGTCTTATATACACGTTGCCGTGGGAAATGTGGGCGGTACCCACGTTGATTGGTGCATAGTTGACATTTTTCAATAGGACAAGCCCATAAGGCAAAGCCTAGACGGCGTAGCCTACATGAAATAGAACTGAAACTCTCCACATGCCCCTACTTATAATGGTTTTCACCTCTTGCGATCCTCTTATCCTCCCCTTGGAAAAAATCTGTGAGATCGCCATGTCTGTAACGGAGTTCCAAGTGCGGTTGGTGACGTATATCATTCGCGTCGAGAGCAGCGAAGAGCTGTAATTCACAAAGCGGCCTCACACAAAACCTAACATTATCAACTTCTTCATGAAAATGTTTAGTTTTCTTTGCATGAAATACAAATTATATTTAAATCCGCAAAACGCTTTGCAAAAGAGTTTGCAAAACGTCTTGCAAAAGTGTTTGCAAAACGGCCAAAATCAGCCAATCGCGTCTGGGCGGGAACTACGTCACTTCCTCTTCAGACCAGCTGATCATCCACGATCTAGCACTTGGCACTTTATTTGATATGCCTAGCATTGTGCCAGGTTTCAGTGGGTTGACGTATATAGTAATAACTTGAAAATGGCGGAAAAGACGTTACGGAGCTGCTGCGGGAGGCCGCTGCAACTCTAGAGGAGCAGCGGGATGCAGCCAGGGTCCGAAACAGCGACCAACATGCCTGTACCGGATCGCACCGGAGAAGGGCGCGCAAACCGCGTGTGCCACTTTTCTACTCGCTACTTTACTGAAATAACTAGTCAGGGGCGTTATCATCCCTTGGACGATCTGTATGCTTTGTTGATCTGAATAAATTGTGTCTCAGAGTGATACTGCCTTGCGTCACATTGATTCTCGAGCTCGCTGCTTTGCTTAGAGATGATCCAGACAACCGAAATGATAGCGAAAGAGCGAATAACATAATTTTTGGCTGGGTTGTAGGCAGTGGACTGGAGCACAACACAACATTAGGTTTTGAATAACTGGTGTAATGGCCTCTTCTTTTTGGAAACGAGACAAATACCATGGTCTATAATAACATGGACAGTCGGGTCACAAGTTGATCTGCCTCCTGTTCTTAGGAAGACTAGTTGTGGTTTTTAGTACTGCAGATAATGAAGTCTCTGTGGCTCAACGGCGCAATGGAACGGAATCTCAACTTGAAATATTTTTCCCCCAAAATTGAATGAGTTCGAATTACGTATTTATTATAAAAAAACAACACACATTTTCCATTTATTTTGGCTTAAAGGAGACATATTATACCACCAGGTGTGAGTGTGATTAGCCTTACAAGCCGTTTCGAAAATCTGCCCCATATGACATCACTAGTGGGCATGTTCACCTAGATCTGTGCTGGATAGATCAGTCTACCAGCCTACCCAGTGGACTGAAGTAAACGTTGCTCATCTATCCAGCACAGATCTAGGTGGACACGCCCACTAGTGATGTCCTATGGGGCAGATTTTCGAAACGGCTTGTAAGGCTCACATTCACACCAGTGCCGTGTTCCAATACCCGTACTTCCATGAGTATACTTAAAGGAAGTACACTATCTGCACTATCCGTACTCACTTGAGTACGCTAATTTTTTAGATGCGAGTGCTGTTCCAAATCGAGTACTCTGTGGTGCACTTACCGGAAATGACGATCACGACTGCCGCCGTGGCTCCTCTCCCGCAATAAACATCCCGCTTTGAACGGTGAACTCTTTACGCCTAGCAGCTATAAAAAGTTATAAAAACTATAAAAACTACAAAATGACTCTATTAATGCAGGCTATGTGGAAAATGCGCCGACTTTGGCTCAGCCTGGCTCCGCCTCTTCCGCTACGTAGCTAAGATGGCTGCCGTTGAGTACGGGGAGTGTCCTTCGATCCACACTTCACGATTAGCCCGTTTTGAGTACGGCATCCGGGTCCTTGAAGTATACTTATTTTCGCCGGATCTGAATTGGAACGTACTGTGTACTCAAATTTTGGCTAGTAAGTGCGGACAGTACGGGTATTGGAACACGGCACTGGTCGTATAGTATGTCTCCTTTAAAATGGTTCTACGTGACAAGTTTCCTCCAATTAGACTCCAAATACGAATGAGATGGGTATGTTTCCGACATTTGATTGAAAACAAATCAAAGAGGCATTCGCAAGGACAGCTACGAGTCTTTTCCCGATTTCCATCAGCTGCCGTAGCCACGACAACAAGCAACGCATTCGGCTGATGGTCACCAGTTAACACGGTCACTAGTTGAACCGAAACACCGGTTTGCGTGCCCTTCTCCGGTGCGATCCGGTGCAGGCATGTTGGTCGCTGTTTTGGACCCTGCATCCCGCTGCTCCTCTCCTCTAGAGCTGCAGCGGCCTCCCGCAGCAGCTCCGCGACCGTCTTTTCCGCCATTTTCAAGTTATTACTATATACGTCAACCCAGTCAAACCTGGCACAATGCTAGGCAATAGAAAAGCAAGTGCCAAGTGCTAGGTCGTGGATGATCAGCTGGTCTGACGAGGAAGTGACGTAGTTCCCGCCCAGACACGATTGGCTGATACGTTTTGCAAAATCTTTTGCAAAGAGTTTTGCGGATTGAAATGTAATTTGAATTTGGCAACACACGGAGCGTGGCGAAGTGCATTGCAATCACGGGGACGCTATAGCTTTTCAATTTGAATAAAGGAACTCAAAAGAATTGACCAAATGTTATTCTATTTTTATTGTTATAACTTTTGCAAATTTCATTGAGGATTTCATTGTCACTTTGCATATAAAATACACTTTGAATAACGTTTTTACAAATTACATTATTAAATTGCATAATGTAATGACTTATTGAATTTCCAAATTGCAAATTGCATTGACATTTGAATTTTGCTACATATATGCTTCCATACATTGAACATTGTTTTTGAACAGGGATTTGACAAGGATTCAATCCGAATTTTAAAAACGTAGATCCTTCTTTGCTCCTAATTTTGATGCCTTTTGAGTGAAAAAAATATACAAAAACAAGAACACTGGCAGACAGCAGAGTAAAGGTTACAATTTTGTTTATTTTATTGTTAATGTATTTTGTTCAAAGAGGAAGGATTAATGTACTTTTGATTAGTTATTTTTGCATAACTGACAATAATAGTAGGAATCATAAGAGTAACTGTTACATACTATTACTTTCCTGTAGATCGGCAACATTAGTTATGTGACTGTCTTTATACTTTTAACTTAAAGCATATCATTAGCGATAAAAGCCTCATTGAAAGATCTCTCACAGACAGATCCAGAACAGTTGTGCAGTGTTATCTGGTAAGCTGCAAACACAAGAAACCTTGAAAACAAACAGACCACCTGACTGGCCGAACCCTTTACCCGGCGCCACCGGCCCACCTGACCCGACCGACCCCCCGTCCCCCGCTGGGCGAGCCCGGTCACAGCCAGCCATTTGAGGAGAAGTCTCGTCTCAGCTGCTGGGATTCGCTCTCCGTGATTGGCTGCAGGGGTGAGCGACAGGCGCCTCCGTGGAAACCAAACCACTCCATCGCCTGCTTGAGAGCAGGCACTCCTAGCTTTCTGGTCACCTAGCAACGAGACACAGGGGACACATCGTCACCTGGCAACGAGACACACAGGATCTCTCTCTCACTTTCTTTCTCTCATTGGTCTGAGATTTGAGTTCTCCTTGTTCAGATTTGAGAAAAAATCACATCAACTTCTCCAACTGTGTGTTGATGTGTTATGAATTAGAGTCTGGTGCATGTATCTAAATCCGTGCAGAAAAGCTGATAGTGTGACAGGTGGGCTAGGGCCTGGCAAACCCTTACCTTATGGTAGGCCAAGTGCTAGTAACGATAACAGGTCTGTAAGAGCAGTGCTAGTGACAGTAAAATATCTGGTCTGTAAGAGCAGTGCTTGTAATGATAACAGATATGTAAGAGCAGTACTAGTAACAGTAACAGGTCTGGTCTGTGAGAGCAGTGATAGTAACAGTAACAGGTCTGGTCTGTGAGAGCAGTGATAGTAACAGTAACAGGTCTGTGAGAGCAGTGATAGTAACAGTAACAGGTCTGGGAGAGCAGTGCTAAAAATAGTAAAAGGTCTGTAAGAGCAGTGATAGTAACAGTAACAGGTCTGGGAAAACAGTGATAGAAATAGTAAAAGGTCTATAAGAGCAGTGCTAGTACTAGTAACTAGTAACAGGTCAGTTGGTCTGTTCTGAAGGGGTAGTGGCTTGTGTCTGCGGGTCATGGCTGAAATGTTACCGCGCTCAGTGACATTTCGCTTATCGACGGCGGCGGTCGAGAGACCTCGGTGCTTTCAAGTTATTAAGAGCGTTATAGTGCGGGATAGGCTCTCGTTGAGGTATCATTAACCCACCACTGTAGTCCCACAGTGTGCACACTATTCTGTTCAGATGAGAGTGCGTAGCGTGGAAATGAAGGTCACGTTTTCTAAAACGAAGGCACACTATGCAGACGTTCACAGGGACAATCATATCACGGGCAGAGTCTCCAATACTTTGGCCTTACTGATAAAAAAGCTGTAAAGATGCATTAGACGCAGCATAGAGTCAACTGATTACTTGCTCCATTCAGCGGCAAGCTCCATTCTCTGACTTCTATTGAGGTAAAATAAAGACTGAACCACAACAAACCATTATGTTGGTTTCTGTGTGTGATTCCCTGTATGTTTGTTGGGGGGGACGACCTGAGTGTGAGCGTATATGTGGGGACGCTATATATGGAGCCTGTCCAGGGTGCGCAGCTTTGGTTTCAGTAGTGGAGGGGACGGTTTCCTCGCTTTGTGCCTGTATGGAGCCTGTGTGTCAGGGATTTACACCTGGGAGCTCCACATACATGACAAGAGATGGGATAGGGTCAGGGTGATCAGCACTACTCACTGCGGCGTTGGGCTCGATGAGACGCCACTGCAGCTCCCTGGCCTCCTCCCACCTGCCTTCCACGCACAGGCGCTCCAACTCACACACCTGGCGTCCAAGCACGTTAGCCAGTGCACACACGCCACCCACCGCCCCTGAGGACCAGGGCAGGGGGGTCAGACAAATGCAAAGGGGACGCACAGCGTTTTTGTTTGATTAGGCAAAGATATGGGATGTCAATTGTAATCCAGGATTGTGGTGCTGTGGAGACATAGGTATAATCGGTGTGTGTGTCAATTCAATCCTTGCATGTTTCACCCTTCAGTTGACAACATGTCTCGACTCAAATAACAACCCCCCATAGTGCTCACACAAGGTCGTCTTTTGTCAATTCAGACTCGCAAGCATTCCTGTTTCATGCTTCTAGAGACGGTGCATGAGGTGTGTGTGTGTGTGCGGGAGAGTGTATGTGTGTGTGTGTGTGTGTGTGTGTGTGTGTGTGTGTGTGTGTGTGTGTGTGTGTGTGTGTGTGTGTGTGTGTGGTCACATGATGCAGAGACACACAGGGAGCCGACACAGCAGGATAAAGTTTCCCCTGTGGACCTCGACAAACACAGAAAACACTGCGGAGACATTGATTATTTACCAGCCATGACGGGCGAATATGCACTGTACATCTGTGGAACATGAATATTGTACTGTATAAATTATGAAGCGGAAATCCTTAGTGTCCTCCAGAGTGTGGGTCTGTATTTCCGTTATGATGAATAGACAGTAACCGATCTGAGTTTCTATGGCTGTCTAAGCCTGCTCTTATTGGATAACATCAATCCACTGTACCGCTTGTCTGAGGCGACGCCCGCTGCCAATACCTCCCAAAGTTAACCATGCACTGTGACGCCATGACGCCCTGTGTCACCGGAAACATCCCCTTTGAGGAGCGGTTGCGTTTACTAGCCGTGTGTGGTCGGGGTTCCAGAAGAGTTAAGGAAGACTGAAGAAGTAAATGATGAGGCAAAAGAGTTACGCTAGTAAAAAGGTTCAAAGTGTTGAGGATTGGGTTGAGAAATTGATGGATGGTTGTCTTGGGGCCATTGTCTCTTGCACAGGTGCCATTGTTAAAAAGGTCCAAAATGCTGGAAGTTTTACCATTACCATTACACATATTTAAAAGATCTTATATGGCTCCTACACCGATCGTATCAAATATCAGCTCAGTTGTATTTTGCCCTCTTGCTCCCACTGCCCATACACATCAGATGAGTGACAGGGCTAGGTATGCTGGCTACCTAGCAGGCACTAGCAACTGACAGGCCAGCCGCCCAGGCTCTGAGTGACATCTCTCAGTACTCCTTAATAACTGCACTCTGATGGTTGAGTGACAGCCAGAATCCCCGCCCTTCCCGCTCACGGTCCTATCGGGGTACAGCTTTGAACACTGTGAGGACCGTGCTGACATAGAACATGCTGACATAGAACCTCTCTCTCCGGCGCTCCCTCCCCCTCTCTCCGTCTCCATTAGTATCTCTCTCTCCCTCTCCCTCTCTTTCTCTCCCCTCCCGTCTCGCGGACACATCTAGATAAAGGTATATCTGTGTATAAGAGGGGCTTTGACGTGCAGCGTATGACTCATTAGGTTTCTGAGGGTATCGAATCATAGCTTATCCCGCGGCGCAGAGTCGAATCCATTCCACAAGCGCATCATACGTGTTCCCCATTGCAAGCAGCCCTCTCCCGCAGTCCTCTCTCTGACTCGCTAACACGTTAGCCTGATACAATGCTAACCTCTCGCTAGCTTTCTATCGTGCTAGCTACTAACCTCTTCCTAGCTTTCTACCATGCTCACTCGCTAACCTCTCACTAACAGCCTAGCTCACTACCATGCCAGCTCGCTAGCTTGCTAATCTTTCACTGGCTCGCTACCATGCTAGTACCCTAACCCCCAGTATGGAGTGAGATATGGGACCTAATTATAAAAATTGGTTGAAAGAAAAATTGGTCGAAAGAAACACAGATCGTCTTCAAAAAATAAATTCATCATTGACAATTCTGGTTTTGTCACAACCTGTTTCTTTGATTTCAGTTAGGCTTTTAATAATTAGGTCCTGTATCTCTATCCAAACTCTTGCTAAAGCTAACCTCTCAGCATTTTTTCTTAACTCCTTATTTTGATGCCTTTTAGTAAAAAAATTGCTGACAATGATAAATATAATGCCTGCAAACAATAACAGCTTAACTGCAATTAATAAATGAAAGCAGTGACATCCACTGATATCAAAATCATGCTAACCTCCTGCTAAAATGCTGCACAGCTTTCCAACCATATAAAGTATGAAAAGTAGAACCAAATAAACACCATCACCAGTGTCAATATCTACCAATATAGTATCAGTCTGAAACAAAAATGGCTAAAAATGTTTTGGATGTTCTTTATTCTGTTGAAACAAGCTGTACGAAGCCCAGGCGGGGAGTGTGTGTGTGTTTGTGTGTGTGTGTGTGTGTGTGTGTGTGTGTGTGTGTGTGTGTGTGTGTGTGTGTGTGTGTGTGTGTGTGTGTGTGTGTGTGTGTGTGTGTGTGTGTGTGTGTGTGTGTGTTTGTTTACGTGTGTATGTTGGTATGCAGTGGTCGAGTTATAAAAAAAAGCCAGGGGGGATGGTGGATTTTAACTTTTAGGGACATATCATTTGTGCTGATGACAGCGCATATGGTGGGAGACCAATGGTGTGATAATTATAATTATTATTATATATTTTTGGGGATAAAATAAGTGCGATGAGTACTAATGTCATCGCTCTTATTTTATCCCCAAAAACGCAGCTGATCGGACGCATCACACGATTCGGAGGCATGCATCACTTTTAAGGGTTTTAAAAACGGATTCTTATTCTTTTTTTGGAATGAAAGGGAGGAAAGGGGACAGAGTTGCCTGCGGAAGCGATGTCTGAGATGCAGAGACAGCTTCACGCTAACAGTGTCTGTCTCGTACAGTGCGGAATGAGAGCTTGTGAAGGCACTATTGCGTAAGTACGCCTGCGTGCTTGCGCAATAGCATACTGCCCAAGATTGCAGTATCGGTGTCAAATCTGTCCCTGGGAAAAGTAACAAATGCGCCGAATTGAAAAAGGAAACCGCTATAATGAAATAGCGGTAATATTTCCACATTAATTGATAAAACAACAGGGGATGGGAAGGGGGGATGGCTGTTTCTGAAGGGGGATGATTTTGATCATTTTAATTCCAAAGGGGGATGCCATCCCCCCTCATCCCCCCTCAACTCGAGTGCTGTGCGTATGTGTGTCTTACCAACGCTGTAGGCCGCCATGAGGAAGCCTGCCGATCCAGCCAGGACCTGGAAATCCAGACCCCGGGTTTTATGGACCGCCAGGCCAATCCGCGTGATCTGGACAAGAACCCAGCATGTCAGGAGCATGGAAGAGAGTGTGTTTGGCGGTTGGGTTATGTGTACATGTGTGAGTGTTTGTTTAAAATCCCCCCTCCTATCTCGTAGCTGTCAGACCAAATTTATGTTTTATAGAGAGAGAGAGAGAGAGAGAGAGAGAGTCCCAAGTGGACAATGAAAATAAGTGAAGGTGTCTTCAAAAGAGAGGAAGAGGAGGATTATATGAAGGATGGGGGGGAGGAAGAGGTAATGCATAATTCATCCGCTCGCTGTTTTGTTTGCCTTTCTACCCATGAGGTCCTTTGTCAATCCAGATATGAAGGCACCGTTTCCAGAAAAACCTGGAGAGCAGTCCTAGTTCAAAGAAGAACAGAGGAAGATCCCCAACCACCCCCATCCCCCACACACCCTACCCCCAAAACTAGCCCCAGATCCCCGGGGAATCCAAAGCAGTGCCTCTAGGTCTGAGGTTCCTTGAAAACCTCTTGAAACGTCTATTTTTACACCATTTGTGTGTCAGTCAATCTTCTCCCCCCTCCCCCCTTTCTCCTGCCCCCCCCCCCCCCCCCCCCCACCCAAATGTTCCTTCCCAACACACATCAGTCAATCTATCCCACCACGGTAATGGGTGCCCTCAACCCCCCCAAACCCCCTGGATGTCGACAGAACGGAGGAGCATTTTAATATAAAGCTAGCACGCCCCAGCCGCTATTAGCCTAATTACTGTGGTCTCTATTGCAGGGGGACCCCCACCCCCCCCCCCCCCCCCCCCCCCCCCCACCGCAGGCCATTCTCTTTCCATTAAAATTAATGAATTTTAGAAAGCCTCTGTCTTCATTACAAAGAACCTCTGCTCGCTACAAATTATTTCCCCACCACCCCTGTGGAGGAGCACTGCTGGGCCCTGCTTTGATCAAGGTTTAGAGGTACCCTGCTTATTAAATATGGTCACATTGATTTTTCAATATTATCAAATATTATTCAATATGATCAAATGGTACGACTAGACTCAGTCTATCAGCAGATAAAGTGTCCTTTATTACACATTATAAAATATTAGTACAAGATTAACCCTAGTACAGACCTTAATTAAATATTATTAATCCAACCCTATGACTAGAGAAAGTAGTATAAATATATATATAGATATACAACCACGATTAGACATACTTCAAAGAGTAGGAATGTAGAGTATGAGGTCTTTATCAAATCGTGTCCTTTCGTACAAGCTGCACAGTGGTAGATGCTTGAAATCCAAGCGTTTTATGGGCAACCTGTTATTCTCCAGTGTATATAACAAGCATATACACTGGACCGATGGAAACGGAGAATCCTGCAGTAATTTGCCAGATAAAGAAGTAAAAAAATTCAGGACCAACAAACATTTCTGGAGAAGTTGGACGGGATTTTTACACACCAGGACCCGAGTGTACACGTGGACTTGAGTGTGCACGTGGACTTGATAGGGCTGGCATTTACTCAAATAAGAGAAAATTACGACATGCTCCAAAAGTTTAAGGAAAAAGCAGAAGTATGGGATCAGTAATTGTAATAAGTATACAAAGAGATAAAAAATGTATAGATGCGAGAAGGGCAAGGAATAGATTGTGTAGCGTGTGTGTGTACGTGTGTGTGTGATGATAGAAGGCTCCAGAAGGGGAGGTGCCGTCGCCACATCCTCCACCACGCTGCTAATCCACTTCCCACCTGAACACTAGAACTGAACTGCACAGCTTGCTGCGGATCACACGTCTGACTGATGTCACTCGCAGTTAGAAAACGCACACGCACGTATGCAAATTCACACACACAAACGCACATAAATGCGCACACACACACACAGACATACATTCATGTTCTCTTACACACACACACACACACACACAAACACACACACACACACTTGAACGTGTGCTCGAGCACTCACACCCTCTCTCTCAGTTGTAAGTGTTCGTATTAATGGTGTCAAAGCTTTATGTTCTTTAATTACATTATAATTAAGTAGTCACAAATGAGGTGTGGAAGGAAATTATAGTTTTTCATCACTGGTGAGCTCCTTTTTATTTTTCAATTATCTTTTCAAACATGAAAAAAAAATCTCAGATTAGAATTTAAATCCGTAGCCTACTTTTTTTCACTTATATATTTAGGAACCTCATTTAAAAATCTCAAATTAAATTTAACTATATTTTATTTTTAACGGGAAAATACACTTTGTAGAACATGATAACGAATGATAAAAATTGATAGTTGTAGTCAAATTGACTTAAAGTTGTAACAAATCTACTAGCTAGTATGATAACTAATTAGCTTCTAACACAGCTAACTAGCTGAGCTATCAATTTAGAGAGCATATTCGCTACCAATACAGATTACTTACTACTACCACAGCCAACTATTTCATAGCCGACTATCTTAACACACAAACAAACACACACACTCAGACGCACACGCACAAACACACACCCAAACACAAACTGTCAAAATAATGAAACGCTATTCGATTATTTTGTAAGGAAAGTTAGTAATAATAGTAAGTAAACACATACTATATATACATCTATACATATATTTACATTTATTTCCGAAGGTAATATATCCCTGACTCAAATATAATGAATCTATGTGTAATTATGTTTATCTATATTTTAGATAGTACCTTAATAGAAATCCCAGTTTTAAATATTATCAATATGTTAATTGTGTACACATCTAACATTTGCACTTTGGTATAATTTTAATTCATCATGCCTATAAATGAAGTTTATTATTTTTACGCAAGCCAAAGTAGACAAACTCTATATCTCGTTTTCCTGTCAAAGACAATTCCTCAACAACTAATGATTTTTAAGATAACAGGACATCAGGCACACCATAATAACCAGATAAAATAACTAGCTGTACTTAAAGTAGCTTGAAGAAGTGGATCTTGCATAGGGCACCCTAACAGTGTGCAGCTATAATGTGTTCTTTGTCCAAAGTGATGCAGTGAACTGTGGGACCACTGATTCTGTCAATGTTCTGTTTGTAGTTTAAAGATTTGCAAATTATTTACTTTTATTTTCTATTTACTTTATTTCACTGTTGATGATGGCTGGAATGACTGCTTGTTGTTATATTGATGTGCACATAATCATTTATAAAAAATGTGATCAATAAAATTGAACTTCACCCCATGACCTTGAGACTATTTAAGTGTTTAACCGGTGATGAAAACATTATTGTAACACTACTGATACGATAATTCAATCCAACCACTAAGGATTACATTATACTGTAATTAATAGTTCCCCGGTAAATATAAAAAAAACTACTGGTGATACAGTGGTGTTAATAACAACTAGTTATACGGTACTACTACTAGTATAAGCATTAATAACACTAATGTCTATAATACATATTCCCTGACCCCCTGCTCTCCAGTCCCAACCCAGTCCTTACGTCTCCGCCGCTGTCCTTGAGGCCCACGATGTTGGGGTGTTGAGCCAGGCGACAGACGGCGTCCATGGGCAGCTCCAGCCCCGTGTTGGCCGGAACGCTGTACAGAACCACGGGCACAGGACTGCTGTCGGCCACCTGAACACACAACGACATCCGTTACTGCCATCGCAGGCCAGACATGAGGGGTGTACAGAAAGAGAGCAAAAGAGATTAAGACTTTGATAATAAACAAGACATTTAATTTAATCAATAACGTCTGCAAACGTTATGGTACATCTGGCAAATATTAAAATTGTACTTATTAAAGTACATTAAAATCTGGAGATGTAAAGATCTACTAACGTTTAGTAAGGTGTCCTAACATCTAATATCAACATAAATCAACCAAAAAGTCAAGATCGACTAAAATATGCACTAACATCTTCTAAACTATTATCTGCTTATCTTATATCTGCTTAACTATTTGCTATCATCACTAAACTATTTATTAACATCTATTATCATTGACTTAGATCTTAAAACATCTTCTAAACTATTTACTGACATCTGATATTAACCACTAAATTATTTACTAACGTCTAATAACATTTACTAATGCATTTACTAACATCTGACTTCTACTAAAGAGTTAACTAACATATACTCAAAACAATTAACTAACATATACTAAACTATTTACGAGCATCCACTAAACAATCTACTTACATGCTAACATTTTCAAACATCTACTATACGATTAACTGACATGTACTCAACTATTGAATTAAATAATTTCCCTCTGGGATTATTAAAGTATTTATCTATCTATCTATCTATCTATCTATCTATCTATTGACCAACATCTACTAAAAGATTGGCCGACATCTACGAACCGATACTAAAGTTTACTTAATTAAAAAGTTTACTAAGGCAAGTCTGCTGATGTTTATTCAACTCAACTGACTCATCTAATAACAAGATGCATCAATCATCCAAAAGCACTATGAGAAGGGTGGACGTGGTGATGTCATGATGGTCTCTGGCCTTCCTCTGAACCTAGGGATGGGCATGAGAGGGGGGGGGAGCTGGAGCAGTACCATGCTGCGTCAGTTGAAAGTGATCGGAAACTAAATCTGTTTTTTACATGCCTACCCAACTGTGATCGCAAATATTCTCTGTTCAATTATCAGTTCATGGCTTCATAATAGATTAGCTTGTCAACATTATGTACATGCGCTGAATATTTCGAGAACCGGCAACACCTGAATGCGTTAATTGGATTTGGGCCTACTGTGCTTCTGGAAACACTTCCCTGATTGAGGTTTCGACGTGTTGTTTGCATTTTGAACGTGAACGATCTAAATATATAAGCAGACTCTACTTTAAACAATGTGATGAAATGCAAACAAAGAACTGCTCCACATTAGCTCCATATGCCACAAAAAACATTGATACCTGTAATTAGTTTTCCTCTTTCCTTTATCTGTAGACTTATTTAATATATGGCTCAACATGGATCTTATCTGGAAGTCAGATATTAGGCTCTAACACTGTCAAAAAGCTCCACACATTTTACCTCCAATCTTGAATATCTAAGACTCAAATATAATGACTCAAATTGGGGCCAGGCAGGAGAGTTGCGTGGCTAGATTGTGGGTTTGATTCCTCAATGCACATGCCAACCTCAGAAGCTGCAGTCTGTTAACAATTTCAAATTTGATTCAAATATCATTATACATTGCAATCTAATGATCTCATTAGCTGAAAATGGTATGTATTTATACTCCTATCATGGGAATCACAGCAAAGCACCTGCACCTGCCATGGATGTTAAATCTAACCATTTTACAAGCCGGGGTGGCGTTGCTTCTTAAAGGAAAGGTGATAAGGTGAGACTCTGTTAGGGTGGCACCCAGGAATGCAATGTGGCCTTTCACAACAATTTCAGATACTGTCAACTGCAAACTTTATGAACCCACTGACTGCTACTACTATCTCTTAGAGAATACATCAAAAGCAAAAGTCTCTCTGATCAGAAACAAATCCCTGATTGATGTTTTAACTGATATTTGAAACTAATTTATTCTTTCTCTGGTGTTGCTATTCTTGTTAAGCACGAAAAGTGCTCGATAAATAATTAGATACATAAAATAGCTCTATAAATAGTCAAAAAGTGCCCGAAAAGAATAGTATTTTCTTCAACAGCATATTAGAATTAATTATTTTACAATATATTTAATAAAAGTAAAAGCTCAGTTTCAGTCACCAAAAACTGTGCTCTCGTTGGGACATGAGGCCAATACGCAGACGAAAGAAAACGTTTCCAAAATATCTGTATACGTGTGGACGGGGCGCTAAGTGGCCACTCTTTAGCGGGCAAGCTGTCTGTCGTCATGGTGACGTGACACCGCTGACCTGGGTGAAGTGGTGAGTGAGGGCACGGCTATCCATCTTGCCCTTGTAGAAGCAGGGTGTCACCACCAGCACGGCATCTGCCCCCACCCCCGCCATCCTCTCCGTCATCCGGACGGTGGCCCTGGTGGCTGGGGGGATGGTGGGGGGGGGGGGGGGTGGAGACGGGTGGTAGGATGGAGGCATTGGGGGAGGATGGAGAGGGAGGTGGAGAGAGGGATGGAGAGAGTTAGAAGAGGAGTAGAGAGAGAGAGGTTAAGATAGGTGGATGGGGGGTGAGAGGGAGGAAAGGAGGTGACACACACACACACAAACACACACAACGCAACAAATATATAAATAAATATCATCTATATACACACAAAAACATTTTCACAAATTCTCACACAGACAAATATAGAACATGTACCCTTAAACATTACACACACACACACACACACACACACACACACACACACACACACACACACACACACACACACACACACACACACACACACACACACACACAGAAACCTACATTCACATCCTGATCCGGCTATAACCAGTTTGTCTCTGGGCAGCGAGAGGCGGACCCTGCTGACCACCTCCACCCTCTCCTCCTCCGTCAGGTAAGGGTACTCTCCATTAGAGCCCTGCACCACCAGACCTGTAGTGCGCGCACACACACACACACACACACACACACACACACACACACACACACACACACACCACACACACACACACACACACACACACACACACACACACACACACACACACACAGTTTTTCGATATAGTAGATGTGGGAGCACGGAAAATCACTGGTGATCTAAACTTGTAATACTTAGATAGGATAATATACACAGAATAAATATCAACAACAATATATATGTATATTTTAAAAACGATATTGTTATGCCGTCTTGTCTTAAAGGGCCTGTTTGTACAACAGTATTCAAGACAGTTAGGAAGGATTTCCAACAGGGGGCGACATACATCCGTGACGGAAGGGCTATCATTGAAATACGTATCAGCTTCCTGTTGGCTATTGGTTCGTATGGATTAGCCCAGCACGATCCGGTAGACTCAAGTCTCTTGGCAAATTATTGATTTCACACAACATGGGAGTTTATTTTATAGATGAAACCTTGCTGCGCCCTGGAGCAATATACGTTTCGACAATTATGAGGATAATCCTTGTTATAGACAGGGAAGGTCAATAAGCCATGAATAGTCTAAACATATGGGATCTGCAGAAGCGATTTAATAAGCTATGCAATGTTCTCAGATATTGGTTAGTTTATAAAGATATGCATCTATCCAAGTTTCAGACGACGGCTTAAGCAATCGGTTCTATTCTCCGTCGGCCTATAACTACTACCTTTAAATGGTATCTTTGCATATTTCTGCAGGTTTTCCTCTAGTTTGTGATAGTCCAGCTCCTCCTGCTTTGTGAACGGCGTGGCAATAGGAGGGTATATCCCGCTGATGTCCAGTCTCTGACCCGCTGCCTGGGATGCGCTGCGTTTCCATAGAGTAACGTAAACGCTTCTGGACAGGGCAAACATATTTTTTACAGCTCCGACACCTAACATGTTGAACGACTGCAGATATACACACAGATGGCTCCAAGCTGAGAACTGAGTTTAGGTATCGCAACCCCTCCAGTTAATGACTAACTCCCCGGTCTGCAAACATTGACTTGATAATTCCCAAAGTAGAACCTGCCTGCCTCAGCTACGAGGTTAGGACATTGTCAAGTTGAATCCTTCCACGCTTTGGACTTATGAGGTGAAGTTGACTGTCTGTCAGACGCTTGTTTGGTGACGACATTCACCGAGTGCCCCGCCCACCACCTGTTTAAAGAGTGTATGTTGGTTTATGTTGGTAACATAAACTTCAACTAATGTGACGGTCTTTTTTTTTCTTTTCATTAGAGTGTTTCAGGGATCAAGTAGGCCTATGTTATTATAACCACCATACATATCCAGATATTTGAGAAATATAGTAGGTGGCTTCCATTGCTAATGCAATACCGCCCCCTGGTGGTGTTCTGCGGACCTACATTTCACTTTAGTATTATCGGATCTGTTGACATTCTTATAAACATAACTCGGCTCATTAAAATATGCTATATTTAATAATATAGATATTGGTATATTAATAGTCATATAGTACAAGAAGTACAAGACAGACAATAGGTATTCATCCTTTCAGCAAACATTTGCGTATTTTATTCGACATAATTGTGTTGGGAAAGTCTATAACCCTATGCTTCACCCTCTGTAACTTGAAATAATTGTGAAAGTTTCAAAGTAGTAGTTTTTATCTAGGCCTATCTGCAGGACTTAACCTTTTTAAAGTGGGAATATGAGTGTTTTGTTTTAAAATGTTGTTGAATCATTCATCATTGTTTTGCAAAAAAATATTATGTTGGGGTTATTTTGAGAGCCAATAATGCAACCATCAGCAATATGGCAATAATCACTTCACCCCCTCTTATCTCAACACGCACAGAGCATCCTGCTTGTGGTGGGCGTGGGTGCCGCACTTAGGATTCAGAGCCTCCTTCCATGGCGGTCTCAGGAGGATGATCACTGGTTCCGTGATTAAGGGCAGAGGAAGTGACTCAAAGCGCTCAATATGATAACAAGGCTGAAGCGATGATGATATAGGCAGACAAATTTATCATCGGTCGCATTTTGCTTGATAGCATTTCACTCATCGTCCATGTATCCAATGTCGATGAAGCAGCGATCTGATACGAAGCAAAACAATAAGAATTCAGATGTAGCCTATTCAGTCAGAGTGTAGCTCATTACGCACACAATCACATTAGGCTTTTGTGGTTACGTAATCGTACACAGTCGGTGGGCGAGATTCTCCAGCGGTACAGTAGGTCTACAACAACAACACATCATCATCGTCGTCATCGTCTTCCTCACCGTCACTTACTGCGGGTCGGCTCGCGCTTCCCGGAGCCAGATGGAGCGTGAGAACGGTACCGCGTGCACGTGACCAGGGCTCACTGCTGGAGCGAGCGCCTTGTTCACACAGCATCATGGCTGCGGAAGCTGCGGTCTCCCCCGGCGGAGCCTCTGCTGTCTCCTTCTCCACCCCAGGGGCTCGGAGCTCCCCGTCCCGCCTTCTGCTCCTATCCGTCGGCCTCGCCTCTCTCCTTCTCCCGGCTCAGTCCCACGGGCTGCTGGGCTTCCGTCCGGAGGAGACCGGGGGGGAGCTGTCCGTGGAGGACGGGGTGCTGAGAGCCATCGAGGGGACTCGCTTCATGCTGCGGGTGTACTACTCCACCTCCTCCCCGAGCCGGAGACTAAACCGCACCGCGGGCTCCTCCAGGGCCAGCAACGCCGCTCCGTGGATCGCCTTCATCGAGGAGCCGAGTCCCGGGAGAGAGGGGCAGGTGCACCCCAAGCGGAACATGTGCATGGACAAGACCGCCCGGACGTCCGATATCGAGGTGCTGGGCTCGTTCAAGTCGGCCTCCAGCCAGAACTCGGTGCTGGTGGAGCTACTGGCCAAGGACCTGCGGCGCGGGGAGAAGATCAAACACTACTCCATGTGCGCCTTCGACGGCTCAAAGTGGGAGCACTACCGCACGCGGGACTTCTGGGTGGCGGTGGTGGAGCGCTCGGCTGTGCCCAACTTGTGGCTGCAGGTGCTGGTG
Source organism: Gadus chalcogrammus (assembly GCF_026213295.1). Classification (NCBI taxonomy): domain Eukaryota; kingdom Metazoa; phylum Chordata; class Actinopteri; order Gadiformes; family Gadidae; genus Gadus; species Gadus chalcogrammus. Next base: position 15,013,602 of record NC_079414.1, on the reverse strand, counting down.
TCGGTGCTGCTGCTATGTCTGTCCGCGCTGTTCAGCGGCCTCAACATCAGCCTGCTCGCGCTCGACCCGGTGGAGCTGCAGGTGCTGCAGAACAGCGGCACGCACACCGAGCAGAACCACGCGCGGAGGATCGAGTCCGTGCGTCGCCACGGCAACTACGTGCTGTGCACGCTGCTGCTGGGCCACGCGCTGATCAACGCCGCACTGGCCGTGTGGATGTGCCAGATCCTGGGCATGACATGGCAATCCACCGTGCTCTGCGCGTTTGGCATCTTTTTCATCGGCGAGATCCTGCCGCACTCGGTGGCCTCCCGCCACGGCCTCGCCATCGCCTCCAAGACCATCTGGGTGACGCGTGTGCTGATGGTGCTCTCTTTCCCCGTGTCCTACCCCATCAGCAAGCTGCTGGACCTGGTGCTCAGACAGGAGATCTCCAACTTCTACACGCGGGAGAAACTCCTAGAAATGCTGCGCGTGACCGACCCGTACCACGACCTGGTCAAAGAGGAGCTGAACATCATCCAAGGCGCGCTGGAGCTGCGCACCAAGACGGTGGAAGACGTGCTCACGCCGCTGGGCGACTGCTTCATGCTGGCGTCGGACGCGCTGCTGGACTTCAACACCATGTCGGAGATGATGCAGAGCGGCTACACGCGCATCCCCGTGTTCGAGAACGAGCGCTCCAACATCGTGGACATCCTATTCGTCAAAGACCTGGCGTTCGTGGACCCTGACGACTGCACGCCCCTCAAGACCATCACCCAGTTCTACAAGCACCCGCTACACTGCGTCTTCAACGACACTAAACTGGACGCCATGTTGGAGGAGTTCAAGAAAGGTAAAGTTTGTGATGGGAACTGGGGCGGGAGTTCGTCGCCAAGTCTCTAAGCTTGTTCTCTCTGGTTTGTTATTTTTTTTTTTTCTTCTTCATTATAATTGAGTGAGTGTTTTTTTTTTTTACTTGCTTCACCATCGGACTTTTATCTTTTTCAACCT
>NC_079414.1:14992606-15002606 GCF_026213295.1 Gadus chalcogrammus | reverse complement strand
TATGAATCAAATGTAAAGTTATTTAAATTGATTAAACAAATGCATATTTAAGAAACAATGCTTTATGTTTTACAATTCATCAAAATGCAAACTAGACTGATTCTGTTGTCTCTTACTAGAAGTCACTGACATGCTAGAAGAAATATGTAGTTCAGGAGTGGTTAGGTTAGTAATAAAACTACTTCTGAAGTATGACATTATTTTAGCAGTGAAGGGACTTATAATAATTCAGATTAAGGTCATAAAGGAAAGAGTGTATGTGTGGGGGGTCTATGGGGGGGGGGGGGGGTGAAGGTCTTGCTGAAGGAGGTCTGAAAGAATAAGAATCTGTGCACCAAGAACCTTTAGTCTACTACCAAACCACTAGACTCTCCGGCCACCACTGCAGGAGAGGGTGTGTGTGTGTTTCTGTTTTTTTCTGAAGTACATCGTGCCAATGCACCAGTTGGAGGGGGAGGGGGCTGAACGGTTACTGGATGGTGATTGGTGGAAAAGTGGGAGGGGTTGTTCTTGTGAAGTCGACTATTGGTTTATATATAAAAGGTGCGTGTAAGGGGAGTCATGTGTGCCTGTGCAGCATGTCAGATCTGCCGAGTCACTGCTGCATTGGAGTGCAGGCAGCAGCCAATCACAGGGCTAGTTTAGAGGTCAATCCAGTACCATTGATTCCCTCTGTCGACTCAGCCTGTTGTACAGCCAATCAGGAGAGAGGAAGAGGATGATGAAGATGGTCAAAAGCGTCACATACTCTCTGGATTCTATGTTTTAAGTTGTATGAATGTAATCACATCTATAAAGTTACGTTTATCTTACTAAAAAACGTTTATCTTACCATGTTGAAGGAAAGGGTCTACTCTACAGCAGAACACAATTATATTTTTATTTTCTCCAAAATAAGTCAGATATTAAAGATAAACAACCCCATCATTTCATCTGACCCATCATTATTATGGGATTGGACCGCAACAAAACCAAATATAAACATATCCTGAAGTAGGTCCTAGCCTTTTCCATGTGACTTACCCACCATCTCAAGCACAGCCCCTGAAAGCAGAATTCTTCCCAGAAGAGGTCCTATAGGTCTTCTATATAGTTGACATTAAAATGTTTTTTTTAATATCAAACCATTTCCAGGTAGAACATTTAGGGGATGTGTGTTACCTGTGTTTCCACACAAAATAAATGTAACACTCACAGTCCTAGTGGTTCAAATGAAATATTTATTTCATCATTTTCATGACATGGTGATAGAGGTACAACACAGCACAGTGTGTGTGGTGAACCGTGATGAGGACCATTTTGTTCACTGCAGCAGTACTTCTGTAACATAATGACGTGATCATGAGGTGGTAGAGGTCATGGTATTGTTCAACGGAAGCACAGAAACACAGTCACGTGGATATTTTCTAGGGTTACGATACCTTTAACACAGCCGGTTACAAACTCTAACAGGAACATTTTCATTAGCATTCAGCTATTCCAGTATTATTATTGTTTTCCATTATTATTCGGAACTTACCAATAGTTTGTCTGGCCTATAGTCCACAAGACATGTAGTGGTTCATGTGTTCGCTCGGGCAGGCCTGGCGCTACTCTAAGTGCATCGGCAACGGAAATAGAGTTGGGGTTTATTCTCCATGTTCATTTACCCACCGACCATGACACAGTTTCTAAGAAGGCCATCTCGGAAAATAACGTGACTAGTTAAAATGGCACCTGAACCAAGAGCCGGAGCTCTTGTCGTTCCGCCAGAAGCTATGTTAAAATGAGGTCCGTTGGGCTGAAATGTGTGTGGCCTCTCCTGCCCAAGGCAACGGGGACACGTTTCCATAGTCTGAAGGCTTCAATCCCCAGGCTGCAGAGACGCATACATGAAATATGGGCAAAAGGGTCAAGGCCTGACATGGAGCATTGAGATGGCTTCATGGACTCTACAGTACTTTGCTAGCCCTCTCTATACTGGAAGCTAGAAGTCATTTTTATTCTTCCCCCAATTAAACTTTTCCTGAATGGAATCGTGGAGGAAAGACGAACCGGGGATTACATGATGAACCAGGTTCAGCGTGACCTGCCGGATTAATTGCACATTCCCAACTACAGTAAGATCCCTCCCCTGCCTCGACACCCAGCATGCATGTAGCAGAACAGAGGAAAGCAGGGTTCAACCAATCGCCAAAGACATGAGGCACACAAGCACACCAGGAGACGAACAGCAGGGGTGGGTGGTGCGTTGGCGTGGATAGCAGAAGTAAGGGTTGTGAGTAGTGCACTCTGGGAAGGGGGTAGCGATAGCGGCGGGGGTCGTTGCGGGGGTTCCTGGGACCGGCTGGTGACGGTGACTTGTCGTTGGATGGACTGGGCCACCATTGTCGATGTTCTTGTGAGGATCAGACACACATGTTGAATGCAAGGCCCGCGGGCCATCAGGTAGACGTGCTTCTCTTTGATCATGTACTCCACCTGCTTGGCTGTGGGAGGAAGGGGAGTCTATTACCTCACTTCCTGTCTCTGTTCCAGAAACATCAATGCCATTGAAAAGTCTAAAGAGATCTACTGATACAAAACATTTAACTTTGAGCCCAGCGCGCGAACATGCCTGTTCTAAAGCCACAGGGTACAACACGTTGTTACATAAACTGGATTTTACACAGCAGTTAGTTCCAACTAAGTAACGTGATTGGACAAGAGGCATTCCGTGAGTGTTGATGTGCTGGATAACAGCGCTGGTATATTAAACTAACCATGTATATCTCCGCTTTACAGGCGTTTATAATCACTGTTAATTAGCCTGCATTAATTATTGTATGCAGTTAACTCATTGAAATCACACAGACTGATGTCGGGGTGTTGTGGGCGTCTTACAGTTGAGTCCGGTGAAGCTGAACATGCCAATCTGCTGGGTGATGTGGTCCCAGGTCCCTGGGGTGCCCAGAGCCTGCAGTTTGGCCTTCAGCTGGTCCCTCATCAGCAGCACTCTGTCGGCCATGGTCTTCACGTTGCCCTTCCTGCAGGCAGCAGGAGGGAGTAGGAGGGTCACTTGTGTCCACGCTCAGTGCACGAGCGTGGCGGATCATTACGCTGATCTGGTCATCATCAGAGCTGGGGTCTGGCGTATGTGTTTCTAGGGACACCTTGGTTCTTAGCTGGTTACTTCTATAGCTATTTAGTTATTCAGCAGGCCACGCTTTTATCCAAAAGGTATTTGCATGTAGGGTTGCACATTGATGCAAGAAAATTATCTTTCGATTATTGTACCAGATATTGTGATTGCGATTATGCATTGCAATTAACAGATAATTAAATAGATGTAATTAATATTCAGTGGCGTCTACTGTGTATGAAAATGTTAAATAATGGAATTGAGTTGAAACTGTTTGATTGGATGTTAAGGTTACAGGCGTTCAACATCTTATTTATTTATAGCAACATTCATAATTAGCTAGTAGCAGAGGTCAAAAATCATGATTTGGATTGATATGCAATTAATTATGCAGCCCTGAGAGCAATCAAAGCCCTATTAAAAATAAGAGCTGCACGACCTAGCTTCTAAAAACAACCGGTAGGGCAGAGTGGACCGTAGCCATAGCTTCCACAGAGGAGGAGAACTTTAGTTGCACAACTATTATTCTATAGATTATATTTATTATTTTAATGTTTGTAAACTGTACCGGGGGTAAAAGGTTGAATATAAATGTTTGTAAACTAAAGTAATCGGTGTATACGATGGTATATTCTGTATTTTTGTAATCTTTAGTTCTGTGTGTTTAATGTTGGATAGTCTGTATATTCATACTGATGTACTGAGCATAAAAGGTTGTATATTTATATTTTTTATTCACGTTTGTTAACTAAAGATGTGATGTTCTACAGATTTTCATTTTATATCAACTACATTCATAGTATTCGACATATAGGGTTGCACCTATCTATTCTGTCATATGTGTGGTCAAAAAAATAGATATAACAGAATAGATCATAATTCAGTATAGCAACATATATATATATAACATAATATATTTTATATGAAGCTATATTTTGTATATTGTATGATGATGAACAAGGCAAAAGTAACACATACCATTCAGCGAACAGTTCTGGGCAGTTCAGGGTCTTGCTGACGATGCGTGCGCCCTGGGACGGTGGGTTGGACCAGGTGGTCCGGACAATCTTCTCCATCTGGGACAGGATGCGGGTCAGGTTCTCGTTGTCCTTGGCAACCACGGTCAGGTTCCCAACCCTCTCATCTGGGAAAGGGGGGGGGGGGGGGGGGGGGGGGGGGGAGTAAAGGATGGGGAGAAGGAGGGGAAGGAGAGGAAGAGGTTTAGTGAGTGAGTGACGGAAATTAAATGAATCAGAAAGGGAAGTTCAACAATGATGACCAACGTAGTTTGCTAATAATAATAATAATAATAATAAATGAAATGTATATAGCGCTTAATATGGTACTCTAGTAGTAGTAGATCTTGTAGCTTGTACTGTGTTGTTTATACATCATTTCGTATATCATGGTTGTTTCTATTCACATGCAAAACTTTGCTGGATGGCTTTCTAGCTTAAACGCTTTGATAAAAGTATTAAATATAAAACTTATCATGAGACAAATAGACATCCTAAAGCAAGATTAGCAAACCCTCTACCTGCTCCTTAATGACATGCATCTGAATTCACTGCAAGTTGCTTTGAATGAAAGAGTCTGCTTATTGATGAAATGTACTCCACCTGACTCTACCCTACTTATCCCCGCCTCCTCTCCTTCCCTCTCCACCTGCCCTTGAGTTGCCTCTCTACTCACTGTAGAGGCCAAAGTTCTTGGAGAAGGACTGGGCCACGAAGAGCTCGAAGCCCTCGGAGACGAAGTAGCGGATAGCCCAGGCGTCTTTATCCAGACTGCCTGAGGCAAAGCCCTGATAGGCCGAGTCGAAGAAAACAAACAGGTTCCTCCTCTAGAGGGCGACAGGTGGGGAGAGACACAGAAACATACGGTTAAGTTTGTGTTACTGCAACATAAGCAATTGTTTCGATGGCAAATGTCTAATTAGTGTTGAATTAGCTGTCTAGATCTATTTCTAGCTAGCCATGAGGAAAAGCTAGTATGAAGGCCGAACACACGTTTATTCTTTAGTCTGAAGAGAAACCCTATATTTTTTCCAGGTCCACCACTATCAGTCCTCCATTCTTTACCTTCATGACCTCTGCGATCTGCTTCCACTCGTCCTGGGTGGGATCCGTTCCCGTGGGGTTGTGGGCGCAGGCGTGCAGGACAAACACAGAAGCCTCCGGAGCTTTCTGCCGACACAGGAACAGGAGAGAGAACGTTAGAAAGAGGAGAACGCTAAAGAAGCCTAAATAGTTGCGTGTCAAAACACCCAAGTTATGCTGATCAACCCCCGCCCTTGTCACCTCCAGGTCGTCAAGGAGACCACTGATGTCCAGTCCCTTCTTGGCTCCGTCCCAGTAGTGGTAGGGGCGGATGTCCTTGAAGCCGGCATCAGCGAACACAGCGTTGTGGTTCTCTTGGAGCAGCAGGGAGAGACGGATCATGAGCCGAGGTTTTGAACACTTGAATTTCATTGCCAGCCATTTGCCAGCAATTTGATGGAGCAACCACTCTTTCATATGGTGATGTCAATGAAGGGCAGGAAAAAGCCTAATCTCTGATACAGCAGTCTTACTACATTATAGCAGAAACTGCAAGGGATGGAGTAACACCTTGTTTCGTTCTGCCAAGATATTCTTCCAAAGAGAAGTCGTTCAGCTTTCAGAAGGGGGTTTTAAATTAGCGTTGTTGTTCAGTGGCTTCACAGAGTTGATATTAAGGTATTAAAGACCCTTTTCCTTTTCATTTTCTTAAATCCCAAGCCTATTACATGCTTACTGATCCCCGCCTCCAGTACAGGAAGATAATTAGTCCAAAACAAATATGAGGCAAATGAAAGGGGAACCCAGATTTGAACTAGGCTGGACCAGACCAAACCCGACCACTCGGACCGGGGACTGAGGTCCACTCACCCCAGGTGGGTGCGGAGACATAGATGGGCGTAGCGGTGTTGTTGGTGCCGTTGTACCAGCGACGAAGGAACTCCCCACCGATCCTCAGGGCCCCGGTACCACCCAGGGCCTGGACCGCTCCCACCTGTTAAGGGAGACGCGGGAGAGACATGTTATTCAGAAGAGCCCTTTGGTTTTTACATCTCCAGATATGAGATAAAGGCCGAACACTAAGACCATGTGAACAGAAAGTGAAAAATAAACATAAAAACATTAAAAGACACATACAACTAAATAGATTGAAAGAAAGAGAATAAAACCATGAATCAATAAATATCCAAATACAAAATCCCTCTCTAACATCACTGTTCACATAGCTCCTTCATTAAGAAACCCTCTGTCAAAAACATCTCTATAATGGACAGCACAACTGTCCATGTTGTGCGATGATGTGTGTAGGGTGTAGTATGTGGATAGTTTGTAGTTGATTGTCGATTTAAGAAGCCTAACGTGGCCCGAGTCAGGCTGAATAGACTCTGGGGCTGGGTGAGGCTTCACACCCGGTGGGCATTCCGGAACCAGGGTGCACAGGATAAACCAGCCATCACACTCAGGGAAAGCTCTGACATGCCAGGAGGGAACACCTGCTCTGCCTCCAAAACACTATTAACAAAGTGCAGCTCTGCACCAAACTGCTTTCTACAACCACTGCCTGTCTCCTGGTGTCAGAGACACCAACACATTACCTGTGTTGTGATGTACAGTTTTGTGGAAAAACAAAAGTCACCCAGGGGACAATAAAGTCTGACTAATCTATAATCCTGCATGTGTACCTCTGCTACCCCAGTATGCCCATTGTATTTGTATAGCCCAAACAGCCAACAAGAACCACCAGTCTGTGAAGCCGTGGCAGCAGCTACCAACATGTAGTTCATCTAACGGCCTATTGGTGGCTTGTATTGGTCGATGCGAAAAGGCTGGCCAGGTCCATGGGAACGATGTGATTTCAATCTCATAACACAAAGACCGATGGGTTATGTCATTGACGCTACGTCCATATTTTTTCCAGACTATGGTATAGCCCTTAATCACATTGACAGTCTTAATGGGCTTCATCGACCACTCGTCCGAGATTTTAAACCCACCCGATTCTCCTTGATGGCTGGGCTGTCATCTCCCAAGGCAACCTTGGAAGAGGCTGAGCGGAACTCGGGGAGGCCCAAGATGGGCAGGTACTCATGGTTCAGGCTGCTGTCCTCCACGATCAGACGCTCAACCTTCTTTACCACCGGAAGTACCCAGGGCTGGCACTCATCTGTACGGTACGCTGCAGAGGACAGAAAGGGTTGACACCTTATTTTGGGAATGAACTTTATATGCATCGTTTTGAAAGGTTTCAGTTACAGCTTAGTAGTTATTTTAAGCTAATAGAATTTAAATTGTCTTACTCATGCGTCCACCCACCAGATTTTACATGACAGTAAAAAACAATAACTGGTGTCTATTTCGTATTGACTTGCAATTTATAAAGTCAATAAAAGGGTTAAAACACTCATCTGAAACCTAAATAGGCTAACTGAAAGTTAAAGAAAGAGAAGGAAAGAGAGGAAGATCAGAAAGAAGTAGATTAGTTAGGGAATTTCTTGATAGAGAAAGAAAGAAAAACAGGGTGAGGCGTCTGGAGGTCACTCTTAGTAGTCGGTACAACTAGAAGCAGTGGGTACGTAGTGACCTTTAGATCTACCCAGCGTATCAGATAACTGCAGTGCACACTGCACACTATTAACAAAGTGCAGCTCTGAGGCCCTGAACTAGCTAAAACAAAACCCACAGGGACCAGCAGGACATTTTGACTTAAAGGGTAAGAAGACCCCTGACTCAGCAGGACAACTTCCCCCAGGAGATTCTAAAAAGCTGTTGTGGGGCAAAGAGAAGTTGTAAGGGTATCAATAAAAAACAGGCTCATTGGGTTCATAGGAGAAGGTGCATGGGGCGTTGTCAAAGGCTTTCAGCCATTTTAGCCGGAAGTAGCAGACCCCCCCCTAGAATTTAGCAGAGAATTCACTGCATTGAACAACACAATGCATTCTAGTCCACAATAACATTCACATTGTGAGACCCAAACAGAAGTGATATTGGGGTTTACGTACAGATCAAACAGGTTACCATTCTGTACACATACTTTACTACTAGACAACAGAAGAAACCGACCATGACGTCAACAAGTCAACAAATAGGTCAATAGAGCTCATTCCAAATATCAGAATTTCGAGTCTGAGATTTAGGAAGTGATACAATTCTTAATCTTAATCCTAATATAAAAAATATCAACAACAGAATCTTACAACAGTTTCTAGGTCAAGGTATTCTTCACTGTATAATTGGAATGTATGATATTGAATCAAATCTGTTAATTGCAAAGGAATATAGATGGTGAGGCTTACTAAACCTTCCATCTAATATTTCACTAACCCCACCCTGGTCAGGTACTTTAGATCACTCCATGACATAAATACATATTCATCCATGAACTAAAGAAGCTTCGGCCAAAAACAGACAAAACCTACTAAATATTCTTTCATAAGATATTTGACAGCTCAAGCGCCAGCTGTTATAATATCCGTTAACGTATTTTGCAAAGTCCATTGGATGGTATAAGCACTAATACAACACTATTACACTATTAAGTATCATTCTCTGTGGAGTGAATGTCAACCAGTGAATGCAGGCACAACACTTGACCATGTCAGGGGGCTGCCCTGTCACAAACACACCAAGGTCAAGCAACCCGCAGTACGTTTCTAAAGCTCTGGTGGGATGAACAAGCTCAAACATTTATGTTTCCGCAGATCTCTTACATAACGGAGCAAAACACAACGACCCTGCCGCACGTCATAAGTCAGACAGCCCATAGCACGACTGCTAGGTGGCTAACCAACTAGCATTAGCAGGTAGCAGTCACAAGTCTTACCTCCTACGCCGAGATTCACTTTCTGGGGGTGGCTGTCCTCCCTGAAGTCCGCTGTCAGCTTGAATACGGCCACCGGAGGGGCCTGTGGGACCTCGCTGAATATGGACATGGCTGTGGGTGTGATCCCGGAGGAGATGTGCTACAGGCAGAAGAAGGACGGTTCGATGCCGCTGAGATACGAGGGCAGCCCGGGTAGTTCAACCTTCAATACGCCGCTGTAGGACAGCTCTGTGCGAGGCATCGAGGCAGCCAATCCGGTTAGAGAACCGAAACGTACGGAACGTAGAGCCGGCCAATGAAAGTGCAGACTGCCACGGGTCAGAAAGATGACAGCTTCTCTTCAGATGATGAAGAAAGATCCGGGTTTATAGGTTAATCTTAACATCATTCACTCGTGTCAAAGGTGTAGAGCTTCTGCTATAATATCAACACAAATCAAGAGGAAATAATGTAAACTGATAGCTGTCAGATTTAAGTGTTTAATAACTATTCTTCCTTGCGACACCAAAAACATTTAAATGAATGGTTACATTACTTTTTACTACAACATTGGGGTAAAGAGGTGGCTAAATAAAAAGTGGAACACATTCTCCCCTCCCACCACCAGATGGCAATGTAATCAAAACAGTGGTCATTGCTTCGCAATGATTCAATACCTCTCTGCTGCACAAAATATATAACAATATGTTATATGACATTGAATGTTATGATACATTTTCATTATATTGTAATTTAATAGTATTTGAAATTGTGTTGTGTAAATAAATGCATGTACGGTGTGCTGTGTATTTTCTGTTATTCTTTTGACTTTATTACTTTGACTTATGTCTTTCCAAACACATGCACACACACTCACGCACATTATGCTGTTTGTCTTTTAGTGGAGGACCTTAAGTGTTTGATGGATTGTCATCTTCACATCTGTATAGACTCCACTTCCAACCCCCTAATACTCCCCCAACCATCACCCCCACCTTCTAATACCACCAATCAGCCCCTCCCCCCAGCAAGTTTTCATGTCAGTAAAGTGTGACACTTACG
>NC_079414.1:14980106-14982606 GCF_026213295.1 Gadus chalcogrammus | reverse complement strand
GTGTACGTGTATGAGTGTGTGTGTGTGTGTGTGTGTGTGTGTGTGTGTGTGTGTGTGTGTGTGTGTGTGTGTGGTGTGTGTGTGTGTGTGTGTGTGTGTGTGGTGTGTGTGTGTGTGTGTGTGTGTGTGTGTGTGTGTGTGTGTTGGTTCAGTTTAGGACAGTATTGAACTACTGAACTGAAGACGCACACATACACACAAGCCCATACACAAATAGACCCAAACCTTTTTTGTGTGTGTGTGTGTGTGTGTGTGTGTGTGTGTGTGTGTGTGTGTGTGTGGTGTGTGGTGTGTGTGTGGTGTGTGTGTGTGTGTTTGTGTGGTGTGTGGTGTGTGAGTGGTGTGTGTGTGTGTGGTGTGTGGTGTGTTTGTGTGTGTGTCTGTGTGTGTGTGTCGGTTGTGTGTGTGTGTGTGTGTGTGTGTGTGTGTGTGTGTGTGTGTGTGTGTGTGTGTGTGTGTGTGAGGAGGGGGAGGAGGCAGGGGGTTATCCTCCTGCCTCCAGACATTCTAGCCTGAAACATATCCACACATATTATGCCCCTAATCCATGGCTTGGCAACACACAAATACACACACACACACACACACACACACACACACACACACACACACACACACACACACACACACACACACGCGCGCAAACACACACACACACACACACACACACACACACACACACACACACACACACACACACACACACACACACACACACAAACCCCCACACACACACATACACACAAACACATACAAACTGTGACACAAACACTAACACACACTGTAACACAGACACTCGCAAACACACACACACACACACATGGGAACACTCTCACACACATACACACACTGTAACCCAACTCTCTCAAACACAAACATACACACACTCCTGAGTGGCAGGTGGACGGCTTCCAGGGTCATTACATGTATCTGGAGCTAATTACATCACCACGACAACAGCATCAGACGACATGCTGGACTGGGCACAGCATCAGGTTCCACCAGTAAAACACAGAAACACTATCACACACGCACACACACGTACGCACACACACACACACACACACACACACACACACACACACACACACACACACACACACACACACACACACACACACACACACACACACACACACACACACACACACAACACACACACACAGACAAACACACACATCACACTGAGTCAAACACACACACAAACACACAAACTGAACAAACACAGAGGTACAATACAACACTGTTATGAAACAAGTTTTCACTAGAATATCATTTAACCTGTACATGAAGGGTCTTGCACACACTTACCTCGGCAATCTTTCTCTCACCGCACACACAGCAGAGGCCAGAGAGCGAAATGTATGACACATGTCAATCACTTATTTGTTTACATGGCTCAATTAAATACAAACAGGTACAATTAAATAAAAAACTAAGGGTAAAATATTTCAAAGATGCACTATAATTAAACAGCCTAACTGAGACTAAGCCAATTCAAACGCGTGTTGACCCCGCAGTATTATTTGCAGTAGGCCTACTGGTTATCTTAGTTCAAGACAGGGTCATGAGATTTAATCGTATTTAGTGATTCTGATAACTGCAATAACCAGCGGTGACCCACAAGTTGCGGAAACGTACTTTGAAGTTATAATTTAGGCCTATTATTAATTTGCTAAAGTAATTTTAGCAAAAATATTTATTAAAGTACATCAAATCCATACATTTTCAAAGAATAGAATTTTGAAATGTATTTCTATGTAATTCATTGATTTGATTTTACCCTACAAACCTGGTGTTACGAGACGCACAATAATTATAGGAATGTGTGATTTCGTTAAGCGATTCGAGTGCAAAACCTATTTCTCGAATGGATATGCGTCGAAACTTAAATCAGTTCATTGATTGATCGATTAATTGATTGATATACACACAGTCTATTTTAAGATCGAAAACTACTCAGTAAAAACACTTCACCGGACGTTCTTCCTACTGGAGAATTGAAGCGAGTTTCCCGCCTGGAGATCGAAAGTGAAAATGGAAAGGCGCGAGGCTTCCCTGTGAGGCGGCCATAAACCACCCTGCTGTCAATGCCCCGGGTCCCTGCATGACAGGCCCCTAGAGCGGCCGTGCTGGGGGCCCTTGACCCGCCTTGTCCAGAGCTTCCCCAGCTGCTAAACCCTGTCCGGCACGTCGACCCGGTCCCGCGGTGGTCGACGTGATCTATTACCATTATCCGTCCGGCCGAGGGCGGCCACGTCCCGCCTCACCGTGGTTCTCCGGGGGCCTCCGGGGGCCTGGGTTTTGTTCCAGGAAACAGGCCCTTCCTCCCCCTAAACACTGCGCTCCGCCCCAGTACTAAAGCACCAGCACGCGATGGACTCTGTCAGCGCGCCACCGCGACACTCCGTCTTCCAGGCACGGGGTGATTGATTAATTGGCTGATTTATTGGTTGATTGATGGTTGATTGACAAGTCAGAGAGGCAGTAAAAGTGCTCA
>NC_079414.1:14897606-14977606 GCF_026213295.1 Gadus chalcogrammus | reverse complement strand
AAGGTCATATGATTCATAATGTTGGTGAAATAAATACGGCCAGTCATATTTAAGATGGTTTTTTAGCTCTAATTCAAAATCAGGGTTTAAGGCCATTTTATAAACTGTTGTATTTATTCAGGTTATATTTAGGATTTTGCAGGAAAAACTGACTGTCATAGTTTTTTTTTAATTGGAAATGAATACTACAACGTCCAGGTTTATTGCATTTAAGATTAACCACACTCACTAATAGGCTACTACTTAAATAAATGGAGAATATTTAATAATTTGAGTATAGTTTTATTAACCTCGTCTTTGTTTTAACGAACATAAATGGTATGCCGCTTAGCTGCCAAATATGCTAAAGAAAATGTTAAAACAGTTAATAATAATAATACTTATACTACTACTAATAATAATCATTATAAAATAATTATAACTACCATTATAATTGGCTAATAATAATGATACTTATTAATAAAAAACATTTACATTATTATTCATATAATTATTATGTTATTTACAAAATAACAACAAACTCAACCTAAGTTGAGATTGTTGAGAAAGTAAGAAAGTACAACTTATTGAAAAATTTCACAAAACAGTAACAATACGGTTCCTCATCCTCAATGTGACAAAATAAATTGGTTCTGCATGCATCCAGTGAATTTGTTGGCTACATTAATGCTGAATATGTGGCGCATATGGCCTCTGTGGTGACGACTTTACCTTATATTTGGTCATTAGTTAGAAGGCCAATTATTGGGACATCTTACCTCATGAAAAACATCCCAATTATCCGCTTCGTCCAACAAAAACAAACCACGCTTGCCACGTCTCACTCGGTGGCATCACATACAGGTCAAAGGGCGTGTTAAGGTTTGGTGGCGCGGGCCTCCCTCGCTTTCACCCTCTCGCAGGATGGGTCCTTTGGAGAACCGCATTGCACGCGGCTACAAGTCACAAATCACGCTGACCTTCTCCTCTACGACCCCCCCCCCCTCCCCTCATCCCACCCTCCATCATCCACACCCATAGGTTCTCTCTCCCCCCCCCCCCCCCTCTCTCTCTCTCTCTCTCTCTCTCGCTATGAATCACTCTCGCTCTCTGTCTCTCTGTCTCTCTCTCTCTCTCTCTCTCTCTCTCTCTCTCTCTCTCTCTCTCTCTCTCTCTCTCTCTCTCTCTCGCTATGCCTCTCTCTCTCGCTATGTCTCACTCAAGCCTCCCCCCCACACACACACACTGGCGCCATGACAGCAGACAAGAGGTGTAGCGTTTCCTATTGTCACCCTTACCCCTCCCTTCTGTTTACACACTAACTAGAGACCCGATATCGTCCCTAAAACCATTTACATATAAGGTAGGCCTGTGTCGTCCTCAACTCCTAAATATATCGGTCAATTTCTTGCAGATATTTGGTAACAATTGCGTAAAACTACAAAGTCAAATGGCCTAATCGTTGATGTCCATGTCGAAGTGACGATACAATCCGGTTCGTTTGACTATTTATAAATGTTTGAAGAGGGACTCCTCTTTGATGGCGTCAGACTTTGAACTTGTTCTTCACTTTAAATGTTGCCATTATCATTCTTGGTTGGATTTATTTACTCCACCCTTAAACAAATCCGACCAGAAAGAATTGCCGCCACATTGTCCCAAACATTTTCACTTATTGCTTTGGGCTCCTAAAACGTGTTCAGGGCCCATGAGGTGTGTAAAAAGGGGATCAGGGCCTGTACTCCATAAGCTCGTCCATCAACAGCCCGGTCTAACATGCTTCCTCCTGACTGCTGCGTTACCGGTGGGGACCAGAGATGTTGAAGCGGAAGGTTCTGTTGTTTGCTCTCTAAAACCCCTCGAAAGAGTCTCTTCGCGCTGTCACATAAGTTTCCTCTCCCCATGACACTGCAAAAACCTCTGCCAAAAATGTCAGTGAACACTGAGGTTGAGATCCTTTTAACGAATAAAATATACGTTATTTCAAACACTTTGTGTGTCCTGTTTGTTATTGTCATTCTTAAAAGTTATAGACAGAACATTGATTTGATTCTGGTTTAAGGTTAATATGAACGACAGATTAAAGGAGCCGTGGAGAGGTCTCGGTGTGTTTTGTTGAAGGGGAATGCGGACCAACGAGTTCCTAAACCAAACATAGTCCCGGCCCGTTAATTATGACACACTGCTGTATTTTGTGATTTCTTTTTACTCATCCTGACCCTGCATTTGACGCACACACAAGCTCACATCGCTTAGGCTGGCGTCGTTGGATTTAATGCTTATTTAAAGTAAAAGGAGGCGATTGTCTGAGTGCATTTGGCCAGTCTAAACACAATCGGCCGCATTGGCCTTGTTTGGCACTTGTTTGGCACGGTTTTACGACGGCCACTAATCGCCAGAGTATCGTGGCGGCGGAGGTGGCGCACCTCGCAGCCAACGGGACGCGTCGTGGAGACAGGACAACGGCACCAGCCGTGCGTAACCAAATAGAGAGATGTATATAAATAAATATATATATGTATGTTTAGATAAATATCTGTCTGTTAGTGAGTCGCTCCCTCGATCAATCACGGTGAGAGCTCGCCCACCACGCGGGGCTCTATCAGGAAACCTTGATATTACACCGCTAAAACCAACCAACTGCACGTATACACACACACACACACACACACACACACACACACACACACACACACACACACACACACACACACACACACACACACACACACACACACACACACACACACACACTTACATGTACACACACGCACACGCACACATGCACGCACACACACAAATACACACACACAAATACACACACTACACACACACACACACACACACACACACACACACACACACACACACACACACACACACACACACACACACACACAATCAAACGCAAACACAAACGCACACACACACGCAAACACACACACATACACACAACAACCACACACGCACACACAAAAATATTTATCGGCCTTGTGTCCGGTGCTAAAGAAAATAAAGGAGGGGAGGTGGGAGAGGAGACGGGGTGAGGAGGTGTGTGTGTGTGTGTGTGTGTGTGTGTGTGTGTGTGTGTGTGTGTGTGTGTGTGTGTGTGTGTGTGTGTGTGTGTGTGTGTGTGTGTGTGTGTGTGTGTGTGTGTGTGTGTGTGTGTGTGCGTGCGTTTGTGTGTGTGTGTGTGTGTGTGTGTGTGTGTGTGTGTGTGTGTGTGTGTGTGTGTGTGTGTGTGTGTGTGTGGAGGGGGGGGGGGGGGGGGGGGGGGGGGGCGGCGGGGTTTGAAGGCCCAGAAGCCGGGAGCTGGAGCCGCTGACAGAAGCAGGGTTCCTCGTGGAGCGGAAAGGGGTGCTGATAGGGGCAGATTGGGGTGTCTAAAAATGTCGGTGAGTTTTGAAGCTGGAATTTTAATTGCCCCGGCGGGGCCCCTGCTTATCGGCCCCTTGCGGTTAATAATACAACCCTGTCGCTGCGATAGAGGGGACACGGAGACCCTGGCTCAGGTCAGTGACACAGCCAGGCTGGGGGATGGAAATCATTAAAACATTAATTAATACAACGGTTAATCAGCGAGAAGATTGGCAAGATGTAGAGTTGGAACCGGTTCACAGGATATCAGTTATAGCAGGCAGCCCGCTGCTCGCTCACTGCTAGAGGAGCGATACTTGACCTTGATGGGAGCGCGTCACACGCAGTTGCGCGCCTCCTCTCAGCGTCTTTCCCGGGAGCGCGCACGCTCGCGGGAGGACCACCAGTCGTCCACCAGTGGTGGCCCCAAGAGATGGGCAAAAAGAAAGAGATGATCATAATGTTATTGTCAAAATGTAATAATTGTATGAGGCATCACGTGTCCATGTGCGTAAGAGCTTTGTTTGGCTCGTGTTATGACATGATACAGTATGGGCTATAGGCTGCTTTGCTTTCAGATGTGATGTTGCTATGACGGAGACATGACTTTTTTTTTAATCTTCTACTGGGGATTTTCACAGAGCCACTGAGACAAAAACAAAACAACTTGTACACACAATAACTAAGTGACGCCGCCCATTTCTCTCCGTCTCTTCACAGCAGCCGGTTCCTCCCAGCCCGCACACTGTTCCCTGGATACACCCACCCCTCAGACACCCCCTGTTCTCTCTCTCCCTCTCTCTCCCACCCCCTCTCTCCCTCTCGTTCCCTCTCCACCAAAGCACCAAGTAGAACTGTCAGACAGGCAGGACGCGCGGCCCTGCATGGCCCAACCCGTCACTACATTCTGCTCTCCGAACAACCGCTTGGACTTTTGTTTTACACTTTTAACTTTTAAAGGGAAATGAGGGATTCTAGCGGCGTCGCGCACCCTCTGATCACTAAACCGCGGGTTGCTAAGGTCTATCTGTATTTATATTACCATTGCTGTTATTTAAGGAGAAGGGTTGCATGTTCCTAGGCGGGCTTCACTTCTCCACCGCTGGCGAGCCGGAGTCGGGGAGCACGATGCTGGCCAGCCAGCTCACCTCCACCCCTTTCTCCGTCAAGGATATCCTCAAGATGGAGCAGCAACAGCAGCAGCAGCAGCAACAACAACAATCTCAGCAGCAGCAGCCGCCGCGACTACTTGAGCACCAGCAGCAGGCGCACCAGAGGTCACCACACAGTCAAATAGGCCTGCATCATCATCATCACCATCCACAACAGCAGCCCTTGCAACACTTCCGAGCCCCGCCGTCCTGCATGCTGGTCGGGACGGCCCGGGACAGCCCTCCGTTCTCCGAGGGGGAGGATAACCTCGCATACCTCAGCGCGCTGGCAGCGCAAGAGGAGCCGGGGGACGCGAGCCTCTCCCCGGACATCATCTACGGCGGAGTCCCCGGCGCGCTGGGACTCCTCGCGGAGCCAAAGCTGGAGGCCGTGGACCCGGCCGAGATCAGTGAGTCGACCCGGCGGTTCTCCTCCTGGGACGCTATAGTTAGCGGGATGGGCTTTAAGAGGAGAGTAAACCATGCAGTAAGGCGTACGGTTTAGTTTGAATTTCAAATGGAAACTGTTGGATATTTGCATGTCGCCTAACCAGTCATTCTAAAAAAGGTGTATAAACCTACACCTTTTGTGTAGTTTTATTTGTCGTAATGAATTGTGAAATCCATTTAAAAATACAAATTAAAAGGCTAAATAAGCCAAAATTATAAAACTGTATCTGAAACCACCACCTCCAAAAAAAAACATTTCAACGTTTCATTAAGAAAGAAACATGTCGGTGTTGTAGACCTCATTTATGAGTAAGGGAAATTGGCAGTATTAAGGCCAATTAGTAGTATTTAGTCATAATTTATTCACGTCTCAATACACGAGATCAGAATTTTAATAATTAGCCTAATTGTAAATTGAAGCAATGCTAGCGGACAGGGGATGCGAAGGCCATCAAGTCCCGATAAAGTTGGACAACACCTTGATGGAAGTTAGGGTCGGAGATCGATCTAAAGTCTCCAAATGTCAACACTTTGTAGTGCTTTGCTCTGCGTGCTACACAAGCAGTAGTGATGTGTGACCATAAAGCAGTAATTAGTCTGAAGAGGTCTGTAAAATAAACCACAGCGTGCTGTGGGAAATAGGTCTACACACAGTAAACTCTCACACACCACAAGTATTTATATTGGCTCACTTTATTGACCTAATATTATGATATACGTGTAGCATGCAAGATGTAGGCCTATAGCTTTGAGATATGTCTTAAAGGTGTATTTTAGTTGGGGTTAAATAACTGCTGTGTATATCCACAGGGTAAAATAGATCCGACCTGCATGTTGGAAAGATAAGCTTCATGTTTTTTTTTTCGTTGATAATTGGCTCATATTTACGTTAGTTTACATTTACATTTAGTCATTTATCAGACTATGTATTTATTCTAAGGGGCGTGAGGCAGCTATTTGAGCATTTATACAATCACTAAAACCGCAATAAAGTTCAAGTGCCGTGCGACCTTGATTCATAATACAAAAAAACTTTTTGGGGGGCTTCTTTCCTCCACATGCTATGGGCCTATTCTCCAGGTTTGACATTGGGTTGAGTTGCAATCTATAAGGCCTGTGGTGATTTTTAGAGTTCTTCAATAACACAACATTATTTGTTTCCCTTTTCCTACAGAGAGCAGCGGCCATGTGTCCCGGGAGGAGGCAGGGGAAGGCGGCCACGGGGACTCAGAGCGCCCGGTGCATAAGCAGAGAACCAGGCGGAAGCCTCGAGTGCTGTTCTCCCAGGCCCAGGTGTTCGAGCTGGAGCGACGCTTTAAGCAGCAGCGCTACTTGTCGGCCCCGGAGCGAGAGCACCTGGCCTCCAGCCTCAAACTCACCTCCACGCAGGTGAAGATCTGGTTCCAGAACCGCCGCTACAAGTGCAAGCGTCAGCGGCAGGATAAGTCCCTGGAGCTGGCCGGACAGTCGCACCACCATCACGCTCCTCCTCCACCACCCAGAAGGGTCGCGGTGCCTGTCCTGGTACGGGATGGAAAGCCGTGTCTAGGGGGCACACAGAGCTACAACGCCGCGTACGGGTCGAGCCCCTACAGCTATAACGGGTATCCGGCGTACACGTACAACAATCCCGCCTACAGCAGTGGCAACAACAACTACAGCTGCACGTACACGAGCCTCCCCACGCTGCCCCCCACCAACACCACCAGCGGGGCGGCCTTCATGAACATGAACCTGGGGGGCCTCGGTGGCCCCCAGACCCAACAACACCAGGGGCCAGTCACCCCCTGCCAGGGCTCGTTGCAGGGGATTCGGGCTTGGTAGGGTACATCCCCGCACCCCCCCCCCCCCCCCCTCTTTGGACGTTTTGTATTGACTTAAACCCATGGAGGTTTTATGAACATCCAACTGCAAGCCTTGCGGTGCCGGTGCGTAAAGGTTCTTCTACGGATCGAATGTATACTCACCGACAAATACGCTATGTCATGCTACAAAGTATTGGTTAGATTGGTAGGCATGCTATTGCCAAGACAGTATGAATCACAGCGAACACTGTGATACAATTGAGTAGACATTTCAGCAGTTTGGTCGAAAATATTCATGAATTAACCACACACAGGACGAGTTCAGCAGCACGCATTGGTTTGCGACAGTATTTCAGTTTGTGTGACCATGTATTTGTATGAATTATTTTAAAGAAGCCAGGGAATTAGAGGCTTTTGACTTGAGTGGAATTACTTTGAAATGTTTTGGGTTAAAGGGAGATGTGTGTCTCCTCCGCAACTATTCCAATAAACACAAGATGGAAGGAAGTGCTCTCTTTGTTCTATTTTAATGCGAAACGGCATTTATATAGATGTTACTTAGAAACATGTTGATGTGGTTGTCTGCTGCTATGAGAGTATCCTATATGAACAATTCTAAACACCATTTTCCTTTTAAGCATAGTGTGTAGGCCTACTTGCAAGGTTAAACATGTTTGTACGCTGATGGAAAGATAGTTTGAGTTGACTATTCCAACACATTCAAACCTCCCTTACTAATTCCTTAAATGAAACATGTGTATTTTCGAGTGCAGCTTGAGAGGCCAGTCTTTGAGGGGCCCGGCCAGGCAATACTCGTGATAATAGCCCTGGTGCCTGCAGTGTGAAAGGAGGAAATGGTTCTCTATTTGAGGGCCTTTAAGGACGCGATTAGGCACCTAAAATACCCCTAAAAAGGAGCTGGCGCAGGACTGCAGAGCGGGAATAATGGTTTATTGGATTCACGGACAAAAGGTGTGTGGTGGGCAGACTTGGGCTCTCAGGAAAGACAAAGGCGCACAAGAGGCGAGAGATTGACGTCCTAATATTCCAATTTGGGGATCGGGCAGCGCGTTATTCTAACTGGCTGCGCTACGTGGAGAGGGGGACACGGGGGGAGATGTGTTCACTTTTGTCCGCTTCGGGAGCTTTTGTCCGGGAAGAATGGCTCTCTGATTTGGGGCGGAGAGTAGAAATCCCCAGCCGAGAGCGTTCGGGCCAGCAGGGCTGGAGGTTATGGCAGCGGGGGGCACGGGTATAAAGGCAGGGTATTATTGCTACATGTTGTACCATTTATCCCAGGGGAGAACATGGACGAGGTGGTGGTGGTGGTGTAGGGGGGGAAAGGGGACGGGGACGGGGGGGGACGGGGACGGGGGGGAGGCATTCATTCACTTTCTTTAGTTGGGATATATTGTGTTTTTTGGTCGTTTTTTCCCATTCCTGATCGGAGATCAGAACCGAACTGCTCCTTATTAGATGCGTAATGGTGCTATTTGGTTTTATTTAAAATCATGTGTCATTTAAATTGAAACCTAATAACAAATAATAATAATCGAAAGTCCCCCATTCTATTGACAATGGGTAAAAGTTAAACTTGGGTTTTTATAACGGAGTTATTCTATAAACTACAGGAGTCTATTTTGTTTGAGCCTCTGGTCTGCGATGGACAGGGGACATGCAGTCCGGGTCCTGCTTTAATCCACACTCATTCACCCGGTCTCCCCGAATAGCACTAAACATGCGGCTAACCACGATACAGTTTAAGTGAGGGGCATTTCTCAAGCTTTATATTTGCATTTAAAATAATTCATTAGTAGGCCTAGCCTAGCCGATAGTGGTTGATAGTGTCAGGCATGGGGAAACTGAACCAAATATGCCTACTTCTCTTTATCCTTTTCACTGGGCTCCTTGTGTCCTGTGGTCCTACTCCAACGCCCCCCCCCCCACCTCACCGCCACCCCTCCATCCTTCTAGTTTTGCCCGTCCTTATCGCTCCAGACCATCGGGCGCACCGAGATAGAGATCAGTCGGCAACCGCCAGGTAAACCCCTGTTAACCTGCCCGACGCTTTCTCTCTCCCCTGTTTTAATCTCCTGTTTGGGACCAAACACGAGTTGAACCAGTCTCTGGACGCCTTCAGCGTGGCCCTGCAGCTTCTAATGGGGACGAATGGGCTGGTACACAGACCGGGGTGGGGGGCTGTGGAGGGAAAGGGGGTCTCTGGCCCCCGGCGTGGGGAACGCCACTTGACCCGAGTAAATAAAGATGGCGACAGAACGGCGTCAGCCTCATTATACACCTTACTTATCTGGACCCTGCAGGGTTAAGACGACACAAATGTAAGCCTAGCTTTGATTTATGTATTATGAGGCCTTTTTAAAAGGCAATGTATCAGCATAATAAACGGTAATAATACTCATAATCATAATAATAATAATAATTTATCATAATAATTAATATTGATAATAACCATAACATTATAATTAGTAGGGTTAGTATTATTATAAAATGCCCCGATCAAGTTGAGCCGACTAAGGCTACATTTCCTAAACTAATTAGAAAATATGTTCTTTCTATAGGCTATAAACAACGATACAATTGAATCACAATGCTTTATTAACTTTTTTTTTTAATCACGATTATAGGCGACTACAACTATGGATATAATTATATAGGCCTATATCAATAGGTAATAACAACAATAATAACAAGATATTAATAATAATAATAATAATAATAATAATAATAATAATAATAATAATAATAATAATGTATAAGTAGTTATGAATAATAATTGTTATTTTTTATGTAAACAGTATCTTAGTATAAGCCTATTATTTTATTTTATTTTTTCTTATTGCTGCTCTGATTATTATTAGTAGTAGTATTTTACTGGCCTAAACTTAGTAGGCCCAGTAGTAGTTATTGAACAGTAATAATAGGGAAATATTGTAATGATTACTGGCTATTAGGTTTGGCATCTGAAGCTACAAGTGCTCTACAATAACATACCGTGTTTACACTAATCACCAATGAGTAGGTCTAGGAGTCTCCAACTCAAACACCGTCACACGCATGCGCCTGGCTGTTCTGCTCGTGCCCGCGTCGGAGATCTTGTTTTTGACATTTAGAAATAGGAAAGGGGATTTGTGGATACGCTTGATTATCTGAAAGTCATGCCGGAAGCTTTCGTTCGTTCCGTGTTTCTTTTGTCCCCACTGTGTTGTCTTTTTCTTTCTTAATTTGCTCTCTCTCTCTCTCTCTCTCTCTCTCTCTCTCTCTCTCTCTCTCTCTCTCTCTCTCTCTCTCTCTCTCTCTCTCTCTCTCTCTCTCTCTCTCTCTCTCTCTCTCTCTCTCTCTCTCTCTCTCTCTCTCTCTCTCTCTCTCTCTCTCTCTCTCTCTCTCTCTCTCATTGCATATCCTTCATTTATTGCGTAACTGTAATTTCTTTCTGTTTCTTGTTTTAAGGTCGATGAAGGACATAAACTAATCCCGAAAAGTGTACCTGATAACCCCCATTAAAACAGAACTTAATGGAGCATATTTTGGCATGTGAACTCTTGTGCAATTTATGGGATACAAAGGACAGAATAAAGTGTACCCAAAAAAGTGTAGATGTGTGGTGAGAAAAGGTGAAGTGAGGAGATACATTTGAGAGGTGGCGGAGCTAAGCAGACATTCACACTCAACTGGAGATTCAAAAGCCGGTATTAAGACCAAGAGCTCCTAGTCAGAATTTGTGGCCACGCTTGCTCTTTGTCCATTTCTTCCCCAACAGAGTTCAGGGAGAGAGAGTGGAGGAAAGAACACATCGCTTGTTCATGCTGGCATACGGTTTTGAAAAAAAATCTGTGGGTTTAATTTGAAGACAGAACTCCACCTCATGTAAACCCTCTAGTTACCAATAGATAAATAGAGAGCTAGTGAAGCAATGCTTGTGTTACTGTTAGGTTAACTCAGGTTGGAGTATCATTAGATTAACTCAGGTTGGTGTATCATTGGATTAACTCAGGTTGGTGTATCATGGCATCATTGGATAAAGTCAGGTTGTGTTATCATTAGATTAAATCAGGTTGTTATCGTTAGATTAACTCAATTTGTGTTATCATTAGATTAACTCAGGTTGTGTTATCATTAGATTAACTCAGGTTGGAGCATCATTAAATAACTCAGGTGGCTGTATCGTTAGATTAACTCAGGTCGGAGTATCGTTAGATTAACTCAGGTTGTGTTATTGTAAAATTAACTCAGGTTGGTGTATCATTAGATTAACTCAGGTTTGAGTATCGTTAGATTAACTCAGGTTGGTGTATCATTAGATTAACTCAGGTTTGAGTATCGTTAGATTAACTCAGGTTGGTGTATAATTAGATAACTCACGTTGTGTTATTGTTAGATCAACTCCCGATGTGTTATCGTCAGATTAACTCAGGATGTGTTAAAATATCATGTCTAGAAACTTTTGCATCTAATTAGGATTTATAGGATTTAAATAAATGTAGAGAAGATGATTACAAAACCAAAGCAAACAAAGCATGTGCAGCAACAGTCGCATGTGTAAAAGCTCTTACTTAATTTGTCTGCCATCTACGGATACGTTTGTATGTTGTCTTTTCATTTACCCATCGGAAAATCAACTTCATCAAGAAGTTTATAAGCTTGTGGTTCCTGAGTGTGTTTGTTGAATGTATGTATAAAGTGTTATACATGGCATGACAAATCCTGGCCACTGTTTTAATCTAGTTCTGAACTAGTTTTTATGTATTGAGGTATTTTTTTACTGATGCCATGTTTGTTGTCATTTTACCTGTATTTGCTTGACGCTTCACTGAAAGGACAAGAACTTGTGCAGTAAGAAGGAAATCCATGCAGGCAGGCCAGCAGAGAGGCAAACAGACAGCGGGGAAGGGGGGGTGGGCAGATTGGCTGACAGGCAGACAGGCATACACAAAGATAGACCAATTGTCAGACAGGCAGACGGGCATAAAGGCAGACAGTTAGACATGCAGGTACATTAATCAAAATTAATCGAAACTCCATGCCTTAATCAAACAGGAGACCAATTATGATACTGCAGAAATAAAATATTACATCATGACTCTCTCTCTCTCTCACATATCTCTCTCAGTCTGTCTCTTCAACCCTCCATTTCCCCCCCCC
The DNA here is from genome assembly GCF_026213295.1 of Gadus chalcogrammus. Lineage (NCBI taxonomy): Eukaryota > Metazoa > Chordata > Actinopteri > Gadiformes > Gadidae > Gadus > Gadus chalcogrammus. Next base: position 14,965,704 of record NC_079414.1, on the reverse strand, counting down.
CCTACCCCCCCTCCCCCCCTCCTCTCGCTGCCACTCCAACCACTCTAGAGGTCGTGATTAGGCGGGAACATTCCATCTATCAGCAGCCAATGAGCACAGGCCATGGTAGGCCGCGGCAGGCCTAGACACATTGCTCTTTAAATACACCGCTGCTGTTTCTTCTGCGGTCCTACAGTTGCAAAAAACAATGTTTATTTAATAATATTACACAGGATAGAGTAGTTGCTAGGGCATTTGACTGTCAGCCAAAAGGCTCAGGTTCGAGCCCTGATGTTGGCAGTCTCCCTGTCGGCCTCCCAGAGTGAGACGCCTTAACCCCTAACACAGATCTGATGGTTAACAAGTGTGTTGGAGTAGGTATGTTCCCCATACAGACCATACAATACGGGGCTATTTTGTCTACCTGACATTCATAAGGTTCCTTTTTTTTGCCCACCAGGTTTGATCCCCAATGTCTGCAACCTTTCGGAGCAAGAGGTCTCGTATATCTGCTCCATACTTACGTGTATCTAAAATTCAGAAGTTGCACTCTAAGTTACTAAATGCCAATTCGTTTTTTACCAGTATATGGGATGTGATATGCTGTAACTGTTTAACATCTTGTTTGGAGGACAAACTTCCTTTTTGGAGGAAATACTTCCAGCAAGTGTGCAAGTTCAAATGTGTACAAATATGACAGCAAATGCTTCTTAATTAAATTGTCTACCCTAGCTTTAAGATGACAGGAATAGGACATTTATTGTATATATTCACAAACAGACTTACCCATTAAAGTAATTACCAAATGCTGATGTGATGAGCCTCCCTCTCTCTGTCTGCTTGTTCTCCTATTGTTGGCCGGTCTTTGCCAGGGGCCAGTGGGCGGTGCTGAGAGAGTTGTCTACCTATGTGGTGTGCAGGTTTGGCCTGTAGGCCACATTTGTTGTGTGTTCTTTATCTTGTGTTAGTACTGCAACAATCACATGCACCACTGATGATACAGGCTTCAGGTTTCATTCTAATTATTTTGGATAAATAAACATATCTTTAAACCTTTTTAATCATGTGGACTCTTTCAAGGGCTCTTTCACCCATTAGCATGCTGTTTTTGCCTGGTCATTACACTGTCTGTATGCAACACATCATCATGAAAACATAGCATTTTAAACGTTACATAGCATTTTAAGTGTTTTTCTCAACCTGCACCCACCAGATGCCAATCTTTTGACTTTGTGGTTTGAGAAGTACTGGTCAGTAGCCCCATCGGCAACCTTAACGTCGAGGCAATCTTAGGTTCAGTAGCCCAGTTCATCCAGGGGGGGGGGGGGGGGGAGTGATTGATTTAGCCAAAGCCTAGAGATGTTTGGAGATAAGAAAACTGTTTTCCCGTGTTCCTGACTTGGAGAGAGTAGAGAACATCGGTCAGCCCAGAACAAGCTTGACAAAAGGGGCTTTTGGTCTGACCGTCGCCCTCCCATCTCTAAATATTTATCCTCCATGATCCCCATGTATCCATTCTGCTGGCACAGCCTTCTGGGTCAAAACCATTATGTTTCTGGGAAGATGCAGGCAGAGGCGCTGTTTATCCACCGCTACCAATATCCATTCATCCCAGTATGTCAGTGTTTGTAAAAGCAGGCATAAACTGCTGTGTGTTTGTGTGTGTGTGTGTGTGTGTGTGTGTGTGTGTGTGTGTGTGTGTGTGTGTGTGTGTGTGTGTGTGTGTGTGTGTGTGTGTGTGTGTGTGTGTGTGTGTGTGTGTGTGTGTGTGTGTGTGTGAGTGAGTGTGTGTGTCTGTGTGTGTGTGTGTGTGTTTGTCTTTCTCTCATGCACCCGTATACACACACACACACACACACACACACACACACACACACACACACACACACACACACACACACACACACACACACACACACACACACACACACACACACACACACATACATACACACACACGTACACATTGATTTGTTGTGTTCAGCTTGGGGCTCACTGGGAACGTGAGGGGAATGCTAATGATTGATAGTTTCCTCTCTCTGTCTAAATGCAGTGAAGGTCATTAAAGGTCCAGACTGTACAATTTAGTAGCAACTAGCGGTGAGGTTGCAGATTGCGACCAACTGAATCCGTCCCCCCATGACCCCTCCCCTTCCTATTGCTACGGTGGCCTGTACTGGCCTGTACATTGTAAGGTGCCAGTGGGTAGGCTACTTCCAAGATGATGTCATCGTCTACGACGGCATCGAGTAGCCAAGTGATGAGGATCCCGGATAGAATTATGTATTGTGTAGTCTGTAAATGTACAACTATAGATCATAGCTTACAAGTAAATTTCCTTTTACACTGAAATTGTAATTTTTCCCAATGCCCATGAATTAATTACAAATCACTCAAAGCGACTGTAGGGAGACCAGGGATAGTTGTAACACGGGGTGAGTTGTAACACCACAATTTCCCCCATTCAGGGATAAGATATGAGCCATGTGACAGATTCAGTCTCCTCCTCCTTCCTTTACGATCACTCATAGAAATGTTCCACTAGTTGGCGCCATTTTTCCAGGAGTTACGAGAGAAATCCAAATATCAAGGTAAGAGGGTAACTTTTTTTTATTTGAATGTTTGTTTTCTAGTACTTTTACCGTTGTAGATGAAGTTGTATGAGTTATATCAGGTCAAACTATAGTTTCTCTAGTAAAGAATGGTGTATCTCTCCCTTGCTAATGTCAAAGCACCATGCCAATAATACAGCTATATAGCAATGGATGACAGGGCGTGGTAGGTTGTAACGCATGTTTTGAAAGTGTTACCACCATCCCCTTACATAATAACAGAGAAGATGTTGCCGGGTTTTCAAAAAAACAACAACTTTTCAGCTCTCTCCCTCTCCCTCTCCCTCTCCCTCTCCCTCTCCTGTGGCATCCAGCCTGCCTTTGCCAATTTAACACACACATGTACACATACGCAGACACACGCACGCACGCACGCACACACACACACACACACACACACACACACACACACACACACACACACACACACACACACACACACACACACACACACACACACACACACACACACACACACACACACACACACACGTGCACACATTCACACACTGCATGTGTCTTCATTTACAATGCAGTTTAAGAATATTTTGTTTGGTGAATCTATTTTCAAACCCTGTTGTTTATGCTTATCATTAAATTGGCATATCAAATGGAGTCCCATTGTTTTTTTGCATTTTGTCTACCTGTTACAACCTACCCCAGTATAGGTGTTACAACCTACCCCGGTAGTGGGTCAGGTGGTTGTAAAAAAAGTTAGACATTGTATTTATCATAATCTCACAAATTCCATGATATAGTTGAGGAGATTCAAATTGTTGCCACTTGTAGTAGACAAATGTTGGTATTTGCCTAAAAGGTCCAGAACTGTAGCTTTAAAAGAAAATGTAGTTTTAGATGCTGAAGAAAAATGTGTTGCAACCATACCCGGTCTCCCACACCACAATTTATTTTTAGAGAAATATACATTATTATGAAACTTTGTCATGTATATTGTCACTATACATGTGGACGTGGCGGTCGGCGGAGGTAAAGGCCTATTTAGATGTTTTTTTGTTCTTTTAAATACACCGATGCATCCTTGGTCCTCAAAACTATTCGGCGGGTGATTCCTCTTCTTGTGGTGCATTCTACGATCTTAACAGCGGGTAGGCCTACAACGGAGAGCGAGGAGAACATCTGGAGATTAGGCAGAAAGTGGGAGGGGAAAGACAGACATTCGGAACGCAATAGCGTCTATCAATCAACACAGCGTTGCTTAAGTCGCAGAAGTTTCAAGTCCACTGGCAATGCTTTAATGCTGCTTACAATATATTTGAAATCCAAGGAGTTCCGACGGGCTCCGAATGTTATGAACTTGCCTTCTATATATCCAAATCTGATGAGAATAAACGTTTCTGTTCGGTTTACAAAGTAACAAACATTTAGATAAGGGAATGAGATGCTAGATTGTATAAGATTCAAACATCTGTTAGTTAACTAAATAGGCTAGTGTATTTAATAAACTTATATTTGGACATCTCCATGGATCTAGGCCTACTTATCCTGGTAGGCTTACACAACCTAGAGAGCTATAATGATGTAACCAAGAAAAGGCCGTGGCACCGGTAGCTGATTGGTTCATTGCAATGCAAGCCCATGTCAGTTCTACAACCTTTAAGAATGTAGGATTTATTTTTAAAAACGTAAGAGACTTTTTTTTCTTCATTATCATTTATTTCTTAATTCATTTAGCCTACTATTGATTAATGATGTGTCCAGGCAATACGTTCTTACATTTTCCTTAAATGTAAATATGTTAATTCTAAAGATATAAATAATTATTTATTATGCAGCAATGTTTTAGCCAGCCAACCGGCTGAATCAGCAAGCTCATGTTGGCTCTGGAAGAGCCATTGCTTTGTCTTCATAAAATGAAACCCAACATGAATAGAATGTGAACACCTTTTCTCTTTCTTCTAAAGGTGCGTAGCGGTAGCCTACCTCGAGTGCGGCCCGACGAAACACGCTATGGCACATGATCCATCTTGGTGCAGGTGTGAAGGTGTGGTCGTGGGGAGTGAGGGGAGGTACAACAGAGCACTTAACTAGAGAGCCCCCACACGTCGCTGCCACAACTCCGGCCTCGCTGCCAAACTGAATTATGACCATTTCTGTTAAAACAGCTCCCGCAACTTTGCATCGGTGTTATTGTCTGGGTCAGGTTGTGTGTGTGTGTGTGTGTGTGTGTGTGTGTGTGTGTGTGTGTGTGTGTGTGTTCGTGTTTGTGTGTTTAGCAGGTGAACCGTTCACTGATGTGGAGAAACATGATCCCATCTGAACCAGAAACCATTTATCACCATGAAGCCATAAGGACTGTATCTCGGCCCATCGAAGCCCTGCCTCTCTCCGCCTCTTACACCCTTATCAACGGCCAAAGACGCAGATTCATTGCTCTACTCCCTATCAGTCACAAAACCAAAATTAGCCTATAGGCCTGTAACATTGCAGAGTAGCCTATTTGCTTGATCTTGAACATATTACTCCCTGTGGACACACTTTCAGAACACACAGATTGGACATAAAATGACAGAGTCCCATTCACATCATTTGAAAGGACCTCTTTCCGGCCACACAGGTGGAGCGTTTGAAAATGTGGACATCATTGAGGCTTGGTGGCAGGATGCAGAGCTGGGAGGCGGTGTGTATGTTGGCGTGGACGCTGGAGGCCGCAGGGGGAACACATGTGCGCACACACACACACCACCGGTAATGAAAGCGGATCTAAAGGGAGGAGCAGTCACTTATCCGTCTAAAAGTTTGAATTATACATCCATGTTGAATAGCCGCTGGTACCCGGTTGAACACTACGTCACCGGCGCAGCTCGCTTTCTCCCCCCAGCTACGCATATTGGCTATCAGTATCATTTATGACTGTAGATGAGATTCACACAATTCTTTGTACGACACCTCATCTTTTGATGTCCCTTGATAGTGACTGTTTGTAGATTACGCTCAGAATCAGCGCTGCAGAACCAGACAGAGGTAGGCCTATAGAGTGTCGTGACCCATGACACGTGGTCGCTCACCCAAGCTGGCTGCTCAACTCGTACGACAGACCGGACAAACAGTCCGGTCTGTCGTACCGTTGCCCGCGGCGGGCCTCTAAGACGAGCGCGCTTACCCTTTATGTAAGTTACTCCTTTGATGAGGTGAGATGTTTCCCTCTAATTGGCATGGCATTAAGATCCTGGGGATTTAACTGGTAAGATAGTGTATTACAATGGGTTTGTCCAACTACAGGATTTGTTTTTTTTTACGAATGAGTTTTCCAGTATGCCTACAGGGAGTTGGGGGGGTCAAACCCTGTACCACCCTATTCAAACACTGCTATAAATAAAGTATCAACCAAGAATTGTTATGTTTAGTTCATAACTTTTTAGCAGATTTACCAGTAGCATGAGTTATACAGATATTCTTAATAACCTTCATACAAGTCCATAGCCAATATCCATTTAATGAAGAAATGGTCTGATCAGCAGACAGAAAGAAGTGGAGGACACGCGCAGGTTAGAAACATGTGGCAGCGCCAAGAGAAGACCCTGCTTCTGCGAGGAGCTGCCCTGGGTTTATTTACAATTCACAAAATACAGGCTTCTCTTTTAGTGTCAAGCGTTTCACACGTGCATACCATCTTCATCACCTGCTGGTTCAGTCCCTTTTGTTCGGCGGTTTCTAACCCTGCCGTTTGTCCATCTTGTCTTTGCTCTGGGATCGTTTTAGTTTAAAGACTTCGTACAGCGCAGCCATCAGAAACCTCTCGTTTATTTAGATTTCACAAAAGAGAAGCAGTGTTCACCCCCAAACATAGATGTTGAGTGCATCTATAATAATGCATGGGCTGTGCCTGTATTTATATATAATTATAATAATTTATACACGTCCATTTATTGTTGCATGGCTTCAATAGACATGATTTAAATATAACATAGTATTTGTGCGTGTGGTGAATGGCGGCTGATTGTAAGGCCATGGTGTGAAGTATCGAAGTTACTTCAAGACAAGTATCCTTTAATTTCCTGTAAGCGCGCATCTGCAGAACAAAATGTCTTTGCATTCCTCCAGGGGCAAAACACGTGGCCCCTGGGTTTGCTTGGAAAGAACTGAAGGGAACCGGGCGATGTATCCAACCACCAGTCAAATCATAACTACCGGTAGATGCATTTGTCCTCACATCTTAGGCGTTAACTTGCTTAATGGTCAATTGAACGGTACAAGTAATTTACATTTCCGATTTAATGTTTCAGGAACACGAGACGGCGTCCAAGACGAATACCGTTCACGTTCCAGCCACTTTGTAACTGTAGGCCTACTCTCCCTCACTTAAACACAAACACACATATCAGAGCGCATTTTGATTTAAAAATAGACTTTTGATTCATTCACTAAGGATTTTAAGCTTTAAATCTCTTTCTATTTTGCTTATTACACTGGGAATTTTCTCCATCTAGTTTCTATCGGAATACAAGTTTCCCATCCGTTCCCAGTCATTTCTACGGTAGAGAGGCGCCCCCTTGTGGTTATAACAACAAGGCTGAATTAATAATAAAGTGCGGAGTGTGTTATATATGTGGAAGGGATTTCCTGATGATTAGAAACTATCGGATATTTAGTCCGTCATTTGTATTATAGAGATATTAATAATATTTGGCAGGGAAAATTAATAATGACGATTTTTTTTTGTTGAAAGTAATGGACCTGGGACTTTATATTATGCAATGGATCACAGCACCCATTTGGATGGGAGCTGATGAAAACACCCCAAAAAAAAAGTGTTTGTGAAATGGCCATCTATTACCAATTCATCGTTACAGCCTACCGGGTAGCTCAACTGAAAAGTGTTATCGGACCCTCTAACCTTGTTACCCCTGACTACAGAGAGGCTAACTCGGCAAGCGGTTGGTTCTGTGCGTCAAAAGACAAACTGCGAGGGGGGGGGGGGGGGGGGGTCGTGAGAGCGGTCAGTTGTCTACATCACGCTCCGGGGGGCGCAGGCGGCGGCGGTGCTGGCGCTCGGTGAGCGCATACTTAAAGAACTCATACACCGACCAGCTGATAGCGGTGGACGGCATCTGGTAGATGACACGCGCCTGCACGCCCTTGAAGAACGCCGGGGCCCCGCCCATCCGGTACACCGTCCGGAACGCCTCGCCCAGACCCGAGATCTGGCGCGCCGCTGCGTTTGGCGGAGTCGCCGCTGCAGATGACGCCGCTGCCGCCACGGGGAGCACCAGCGCCTCCTGCGTGTTGAGGAGGGTCTTGCACACGTCCAGCGGTGTGGTGGCGGCAGCGGCGATCGCCCCGGCCAGAGCTCCTGACACCATGTGGGAGGAGGGGTCGTAGTGGCGGTGGGGGTTGAGCAGCTCCTGCAGGTACTCGTAGGTCATGAAGTGCAGCGCCTGGAAGGGCACGTTCATGGTGAGCTGCGTGGTGAAGCTGCGGTAGAAGGCCCCGGGGCCCTCGCGCTGCAGCGTGGCCCCCACACAGTCCATCACGCCGCGGTACGGGGAGTTGAACATCTGCACCCGCTGCTTCACCACTGGGGAGGGAGAGATGGAAGGGGGGGACAGGGGAGGGGCAAGGGAGGGAGGGATGGGAGGAGGAGAATGTATAGGGAGGAGCGGTGGCCGGAATGAGGGACAAAGCAAGAAGATTGAATAATTATTGCAGTGAAACAACTGGCCTTTGAAACTTCTGAATATATTTAGGACAAATGTATGAAAACATACAATACTACTATAATATAAAATTACTCATGTAGGTGCTAAGCAGTTATTCTGCAATGGTTATGTTGCAATACAAAACAACCTTGTGGTCGGCCAACATTATACCTAAACAAATGACTATTTAACATTTCATAACACAGCATGAATGTAACAACGCCACCGGTATTGCCGGAAGGCCAAGATCTCACTTGACTAATTTGGCGGTAGATAGATGAGCAGGTAGGAGTTAGGTGCTCAAGAAGGTAGACTGTGGACATGTAGGTCAAACGCAGGACCTACCAACTGGCTGTCCAGAACCCCTAGACACCTGACTATTAGACAAGCCTATTCTATACGAATACAAGTCATGAAAGTACTGTAATGTCCACCGTTCATACACATAAAAATATAGACGTTAAAGAATTGGAAACATTTTAACTTATGCACGTGGTGCGATATGAATATCTTCAAAGGGCAGCAGCTTCGACAGGCTAATAAGAGATTAGGATTCCCTATTAATAGAATCGAGGTGTGTGAGAGAGTGAGTGTGCACCTTCAGCTGGGTTCATCACAGCATCGTGGAGCACCGTGGCCATGCAGCCAGCCACTCCTGGAGAGAAAGACAGAAAAGAGGGGAAGATTTATTCACATTGCAAAAAAAGAGTCAAAAATAAAAATACAACTAAATCTATATTAAAAAATTACTTCACAGCAATGTTTCCTGATTATTTCTAAATAGAGATCTTTGAGATCTTAGTCGTTGGAAATAACATGACCACATGCTGCAGTGGGCAACCGGACATTCCTTTCAAATTATTAATTTCTTCTGTGAGCACAAAATACGAACAACGTGTGATTACTAATCCCCCCCTCACACATGATGGTAAAATAGGGGCCCTTTAAGGACCTTGAGGACTATGGCCTTTAATTGCTGCAGGTGATTGGACATTGTTTCAGACAACACATCTGGAGATGGGGAGGGCTCAGTTGAAGGTGGTGGTCCAACCTAGGAATTTCTCACAAACCTTCTGGAGTCACAGTATTTGGTGGGCCCCCAGAACTGCAAGAGCCATGTTCTTTATTATATTGAAGAATTGTGCTAGCTTTAAATCGGTTTTATAATGTACTAGGGAGACAGATGCATAATTTAGTTAAAACATTTATTGCAACCACCAATCTCTGGTATATTTGAAGGATGAAATGTCCCATTTTAATTATTTGCACAGGCTGCATTTACCGTGTTGTATATAATACAACTTGTGCTTATACTACATCGTCTGCTACTCATCATCCTAATACTCCTTGGTCCAGCCTCAAACAATTACTTTGGTTTAACCATTTGTTTAACCCTTAAACTTTTATAAATGTTAACCATTGGGACTTAAAACTCTGTTCAAATGTTTTCACTTGGCTCATGTATTCAACCTTTCTATACACCTTAAAATATGAAGGTTTATTCAGCATAAGATTAAGCACATTGTACAATATAGCACGTATTTTCTAGTGCTCGTAAAATGTTTTTATCCACCATTCACCTTGCCAGGTGAGCCTGAAGTGTGAATTTTGGACCCAAACCGCAATCTGAGCGTCCAAGTACTCAGAGCAAAGCAACCTCGCACTGACCGTTGGCGAAGTGGCTATTGGCGCCGGGGTGGACGGCGTCGCTGAGGGTGAACTTGATCTTCTCATAGCAGGCAAAGTAAAGAGCGTGGGCCGGCCCTGCCCCGACGGCCATCACGTTGACGCCACGGACCGGACGCCAGACCCCCTCAGTGCGGACGATCTGCCGCAGGGCGTCCGTCACACTGCGGTAGCGGGCGCCAGGATCAGGCTGCAGGCTCTGCATCCGCGTCTGGGAGGAAGATAGAGAGAGTACTCCTGTTATAATACAGTATTTTGCTATCCATACTAATAAACCCATTCGAACCTGGTAATAAGTATTTGTACTTATACTTTTTCAGCAATTACAGGGAAAAAAAGGGATAATAGGGCTTCAAATGTAAAAAAACAAAATTAAATATCAGATGGATGTATCCACCGCAAACCTACAGAATACCAGCTCAGGAATATACGAATGGGTATATTATCAGCTAATGAACTCTGTATGGAAAGACTCCATACAGGATTTTAGGAATGTGGTCGGAATCATCCTTCCTCCTTCCCTGGCCTTGTTGTTTTGTGTATTTTGTACTTCCTGAAAGTCCAAAACGGCATAGATTCATTCAGCTGTGGTAAATGGCTACGTAGCCAGGAGGGAAAATACATGATAAATCATGTTAATCGATAGACTGAAGCCAGGTATGGATTTGTTTGGTCCATCTCTTTATAGATTAGTTGATAGTCTTGCAGGGGCTGATCAGCTAGTTTAGCCCACCCAGATCTCCTCCAACAGGTCCACACACTGGGTGACTCGGCAGGTTTCACCCACTTGCATAATCCAGGAAACCACCAGTGTTCTCGTAATGAGGAGGATGGCCCAACCCCAAAACTTCTAACAATGTGCAATAACAAGGATTTATTCCCTCCCCCTCTGCCCTCTCCAAACCACCCTTGAATGTTTCTTAAACCTTTGGCTCATGTAGAAAGTCCACACACACGAACAGCACACACAAACACACACACACAGCAGTGCCGGTAAAAGATGGCGTAAGGAAAGGGAAAATGGAATGTGCCTAAGGAAACTGCCGTTATAAAAGCCATCAGGTTTATTCTACCCCTCCCAAATTTAGATTAATACTTCTGCAGAGAACCCTCAACATGTAGCCCAACTTTTCTTTGGTAGTGGGCACACAAGGCAGATCTTAAACTGCCCTGTTCTTTTATTTTTATTGTAAGCGAATTCAAGGATTGTATTGCTTTATCCATTTGTGGGCATGGGAAAAACTACACAATTGGATCATGATTACCTACCAAGTATGAGGTGATTTAAAAAGTGAAGAAGGCATACCCCTCATCGTTCAAATGTGAAAAATATATAGGCCCAATAAATACCAAAAGCCTCTGCTGAAATTAAACATTAACAAATTTGGTTCCAGTGGAATTTCTGTTCAAAGATAAGGAATATTCACTGCTTCCGAGTCTGTTTAGAATAGTTCCAGCCCCTTTATCAAATGTGTGCTTGAAGAACCCACTTCAATTTTTTCATTAGAAATCTCTGTTCTCACTTCTCTGTCCGCTTCCTGGGTGACATTGTTACTGACCAAAACAGAGTGCCTTTGTGAAAGAATGGTGCTTCACATGATGTTTGTTCACCTACTGAATATGGTGGTTGCTCTGCTTAACCCAGCATCAGTGTTGAGAAGGATAAAGTAGGCCATGGAACAACATACAATGTCCCCAAACACACCAGCACACTGAAGGCCAGACCTTCCAATAGTCATTTGTCAATAGACAAATGACAGTCAACAGACATTTTTGAGCACAAATTGGTGCTATCGACTGAGAGAACAGGCTATGACTACATAGAAACAAAAAGTTATGCGTTCCTGAATGAAGGAACATACATATTCTGATTGTCTCTAGCTGTGCCTGGCGAAACTTGATGTATCAGAATGACATTGCAATTAAATAACCCCATGATGGCCATTTAGACCATTAATACAAAATGCCTGATTTTCCTGGTGCGTTTCTGCTGCTGTAGTCTAGGGTGCATCTGGCTTGTACAGTTCCTCCAAGCCTTGAGGTTTACATTATGTTGTCTAATCTTAATGTCATACATTACAATGTATTGTTGCATAAGCCCTTGAAATAAAGCTCTTTGTTTTCCTTATTGGCTACAACAGGGTAGTGGCTATCTATCTTCGAGTCCCAGTGAAAGGGTACTTTGTTCTATGCCCAATATGTCCCAAGCGACATAGTAGAACTTCCACTTTCCTTCTAACAGCATTAGCTCCAGCGACTTAGCTCCCTTGACCATGGGCAAAGGTGGCCAATTCTTATATATAGTGGGCTTTTTAATAATCTGCCATACTTTTCTACTTTCTGCGGTGCAACTTCCCGTCTTTAGAATTGTCTGCAACACTGACAGATTGTGTCAAAATAACTAAATATAGCCCTCAAGACTGACACGCAATGTAGAGGAGAAACTTAATTTAAAAGAATGGGGCTGAAGAACAGTAGCACAAGTTCTGTTTTCGGCTAGCCACAAGTTCACAACCTCCGCTTTTCTTAGACATTTAGTCCCTTGGTAATTGAGTGGCAAGTAGGTCTCTAGGGCCTGGCTGCCTGAATACAGCAATGACATCCTGAAGGAATCCATGTGGTTCTGCAGACAGAAGCAAGTCACCACATCGATCAAACCCAGTTGACCAATGAGGTGATTGTTTTTTATCAACAGGAAATGGGAAAGGTAAGACGATTCCGAGAAGATGTCTGCAGAAAATAAGTTCCTGTTCCTGTTCAGTAATGATAAACCCATTAGCATATCGAGTTTTACCGGCATCAAGTAAATAACTTACAACCTTGTAACCTTATTTTTTTAAAGGCTCGCAATAAATTTACAAACCTGCAAAACTTTTTTTTATCGAGTCACTTTCAATAAGGCTACACATTACTATTCTACTTCTGGTGTGACTTAAATTAACCTCTGCATGTTATTTTCTGATCAGCAGATAAGTCGATGAATCCGTCACTGTAGCTTGGTAGCCAAGCAGGCTGATAGCCACCTCGCTCACACAATGCTACTGTAACTGCCAGCATTCTCCACAATATTGGGGTTGTCCCGAATGTATCATGCCCAATGCCAATACCAACTTTGGTAGCCATTGTGCCCTACAGAACAGTTTGTGTAGCGGTTAATTTACTCGCAACCTTGGCTAGTTTGACCCGGTAACTAACCGAGCCCATGCCTGACTGGAAGGGCTGATGGTGAGTTCAAGTTATGTGGGATAGTAGATCGTATTAACGATTCCCATCTCCTCCATATTATTTGATTGGATGTATCGGAGGTTTAATAAAGACGCAATATTCCTCATTCCAATCGCCAGTTGGATGTTTCATGCGTGAGCGGATTATAAAAGATGTAAAATATGATATGTCTAGAACTACGATATGGCTTGAACGCAGCATACCTCGAGATTAATGCGCCGAATGCCAACCCGGAGTTTCTTAACAGTTCCAGTGGGAACTTTTATGTTATTTGTTAATATGGCTACAACAATATACATATAAAAGCCTTCGTTGTTCAATATCATACTTCAGTGGTACTCGGTGTATACAACATAAATAATAAACGCATTAGAAAGACAGACACCCGTGCTTATCTAACTTAGTAGGATAAGACAGTTTCATGGTAATTATTATATCCTGTTTTTTTGATACCTTGACACAGTCGATGGGGTACATTAAGCAGTGCTCCATGATGCCAGCCACGGCTCCAGCTAACATGTGTGTGGTGGTCGATACTCCTTGAGGAAGTCCTTCGTAGTCCACGTCTGGCTCGGCAGCAGCTGCACACAGCTCCGGTGGTGTCCGGTGAGATGTTACAGCAAAGTCCGGTTCCACTCCTACTGACCTTGCCGAGAACCCACTAACTAATCCACTAGTGTTGAGAAACCGGCCGCCGAGCCACCGGATCTCTGCACCGGCCGTGGCGGCTGTGACCCCGCTGTCGACGCCTGGTGCTTCCACGGCCATTCGCCGCGACAAGAAACCGTCCGCTTCCATTTAAATAGCTTTAAACAGGTTGGCAATATAGCCGGTGCGAAGACTATGCCAAGACTATGGCCACCCTGGCCTAGTCTACCGGCGTGGACGATGGTTTCGTTGTCCTACGGTGAGATAGAGCAGCCGGGTGCTGACGCACTAGCAAAAGTGGCGCCGTCCCGGTCAAAGCACGACTGCTTCGGGGTTTGGGGGCGGAGCCGATTGCAGCGGGTATGGCAGTTCTCGCAATGGAAATAAGCTCTCCGATTGGTCTGAATAGCTGCCATTCTTCTATGAACACAGGAATGATATTGACAATTGGCTGAAACATACGTTTTATCATAATTATAATATAAGGCGGGTAAATAAGTGGGCTGGACTTGACTGAAAGTGGTGCAGCACAGAAGCGAGTCTCCATCCCTTTATGTTACGAGATAGGCCTAACTGACAAATGACCAAGGTCATACAAGCGGACCTTGTTTTTATGGGAATTATTGAATTGAATTCACATTGAATGCATTGTGTGCATTTATATTAAATAGTGAATATGCCTGTTTATGGTTTTGATTCAACTACTCAAAATTTTAAATTAAAAGTGAATAGGATATCAGTCAGATGAAGAGTGAATTGCTTCAGTGTTTACTGCTATGCTCAGAGAAACAAAACGCAAAGCTAAAAAACTGTAAAAGTTTAAGCCTTGCTATTACAAATTCAAGTTCGTTGTTTTTGGTAACGGATCTAAAATGAATTTAAATGTATAAAGACCACAATTAACTTCAGTATACGGGTCTAACATAGGTGAGCCCTGTGTAGATATGAAATGCACATCGGTACATTTCCTATTGGCAAACCTTTATATTTTAGTTAGTTTGGGTGACCGTCAGTATATGGTTATATAATTAACCCTTACTTACATCAGTATGCGACATGGTATAAAGATATCATATATGTCCACCAGGTGGTGCTGCTCCGTACAGGAGGAGGTGACGTGGCTTGATGCGCGTCTTTACCGGACATACGTCACGTAGTAGAGTTGGGCTTTTTATTTCAAGCGAACAAGAAGAAACATCAGTAAACGACAGGAATAATAACCATAACCCATCTGTAAACTAGTGCCGGCTTCATGGCTGAGGAAGATGGACCCAAGACCGCTCTTTAACTATGGTAACTAAGTAGTCATGATACACACCAAAGCGTTTATAGCTATATAATTACAACTATAACGATACTTAATGATAGTTACAACTGCAGCCGGCCGGTGTGGACATTACATTCACATATGAGCTCTTTATGTGAGTCTAAATCGATGGCTCCATTATCTACAACGCTTCGAGTACTTTGGTGCCAAGTTGCCAGCTGGTTGTATAACTATCAGCTATATTAATTGTTTCCTCCCCTGTTTGGCAGCTCTTAACAACCATTAAGGGGATCATTTAAGAGCAAGTTGGGGAGCCAGGTCGATGTATCTGGGGGACAATATGTATTAATTAAAGCACATCAAGCGTTACCATATTTTCCCAGGTAGCAGGAACGGCCAATGCGGTCAGATGATATAAAGACGGCTGGTGCACCATGAGCTGAGAACTGCTTCGGCAGTCACCTGGACCTATGGCAAGGTAAGAAGGGTTGCCAGCCAATCGGAACTCTAAGGGTTTGGTTATTTAATTATTGAAGAATAGTGAGTGTAAAAATTCGTCACAATATCAGTAATAACATAGTGGGTATTAAATATTGTATTTTCTTTCCTGATCTGACCATAATGCATTACAAAGCAGTTGGTCTTTATATGAATAGCCTTCATATTATGTAGATCTATATAATATTGTATATATTTATACAATATTGTATATATCTGTACAATGGGCAAGACAATTGCCTTATTCAGTCAAATTGATGAACAAACAAACTAAATGATATACTACTGCAAAATAAAAGAGTAGCATATCCAGTCCAATCTAATTAATTTAAAATAACTCCCTGATGGTTTAAGGCAGGGGTGGTTTCGCAACCTGTTGGTCACAGTAGGGGTCTATGTCTACATGGCTTGTGGTTTGTATTTGATCATTGCTGTGTAACACAATGTAACAGATAGCGGCACGTTAATCATCTCAACTTTTTGACATGGCGATGGGAATTTATTGTTAATGAATCTCTACGCAATACTTGGTGGGTCCTGGGGCCAAAGGAACCCTGACAACATGAAGACGTTTTATTGATACACCTCTGTCATTGTCCGAACAGCAATTTTCGTGTACTATACAGGGATTAGGGAGTCAGTGAGCAGCACGTTATTGATTTCAGACATAGCTTACTGGCTCATCCTGTGGTGTGTTTCTCTCTATGCTGGCTCCACAGGATCACGTTCTCCTGCCTGCCAGCCTCCTGGTACTGCAGTGTGTCCCTTCTCTCCCTGGGATGTGCTCCCCGACAGAGGCTGCTCCTGCTCCTGCTCCTCCTCACCTGCACCGTGCTGTTCCTCCTGTCCTCGTACCACCACCCGCTCTGGGGGCCCCGCCACCCAATCAGGGCCTCAGTCAACAAGTCAGTGGAAGCCATTCGCTAGGATGTAATAGTACTAGACATGGTTTACGTTTATTGAACCCATGGTTAAGTTAGAGTTGGTTCTAAACACGGTTATGTGAAACTATTCAACAGCGCGGGGTTGTGGTAGTACTGTTCTGAACGTGTCGTGGCAGATGCTACGTCTATGTTAAAATGTTGTTTTGTGGGGTTGCCTCGCTGATCATTTCTACCTCTACATAAATATTTTATGTTTTATGTAGTGGCATGTTAGTCAAGATGTTTGGCCCTTTGACTCTCAAAAGTTCCTGGGTTCAAAAAAGAAAAGAATCATTAGCAGTCTACCGGTGTGCATCCTAAAGCAAGATGCTTTCTAACTACTCCGTTGTGAGTTCACTGCAAGTCCCTGTGGATCAAAGTGTCTGCCGAAGGAGGACGACATACTAAAGTGGCTGACCCTACCTCGCAGGTACCTCTCCCTGGCTGAGTCCATGGAGGCCACAAACCTGCAGGACCCAGCGCTGAATTATGGGGTGGTGGTGGACTGTGGCAGCAGCGGCTCCAGGGTCTTTGTGTACTACTGGCCCCCCCACAATGGGAACCCCCACACCCTGCTGGACATCAGGCAGATGAAGGACCGTGAGAGGAAGCCTGTGGTCAAGAAGATCAAACCTGGTGAGCTTTGGGACGGGCACAGCAGCCTTACCCTCTTGGCCGAGGACGAGATGCGTGGCTTTGGATGTTGTGATCGAATAAACAGACATGATGTTCACTACACCAGAACACCATGTGGTTTCAGTCAATACCGGATAAAAAATAAGACTGGATGGTTTGCAACTACTAGTCTATCATTTGGCATGCTGCCGAGGGTTAACTCATCATTACGGAGGAAGGCAAACAAACACGCTCCCAGACCCCGAATCACAGTTTGTGTGAATCTTCCAGCTCCATTTATATTCGCTGTTAAAGCCCGGCTTTTACATTTCAAACTTGATGAAAATGCCCCCCAAATCCCAAACCATATTTCCAATGCAATATTGTATTGAGGACAACCATGATGGCCGCTCAGGGAATCCTGTCCTTCCACAGGGTTTTCTGCATGGCACAGAAAAACAAGAACCCTGAACACTGTTTTTGTACTTTTTTACTAGCAGAAAATGAATTTAAATGTGAATTTCTACAAGTTCACCTCAATGGGACCAACGTTCTAATCAACTTTCATATATTAATCACGTTCAACTCTGTGAGGCTGTGAGAACTCTGTACTCCGTTGTGAGGCTTCAAGGAGATCGTAGTTTTTATGTACATCATCACTCAGCTGGCAACCAGACGTTGGCAGCGTGTTCGCTACGTCGCTACAGAACAGCTGCTAGCAACAGCCTGAGGCTTAGCCCAGACATATGGCTCCTAGTGTGTGAGTAGCTAAACGATGTTAAACAAATGGCAGATACCAGGCTGTGGAAAATAACAAGCCTGTCATACGCCTGTAGAGATAGATGTATATTAATAAAGGGTATATGTAAATATGCAGTAGAAATGGACTTCGGTCCGCTGATATGGTGGTTGGTGGAAATTGTGGTGGTTTAGCCACGTTGGCAGTGTTTCACACACGTGGCTTTATCTCTTCTCGTCCTGGCCGTAAGATTAGATACACGTGTCTCGTCTTTGAAATGCTTCGTGGCACATAGTTAATACCTTTTCGCTCACACATAACTGCTCAGCATCGCTTGTAGGTCAACGCCTGTACATTTGTGAGAGTATCAGCGGGTGCTCAAGCAGGTGTTTTGACAACTTTGTGTGTCTGACACATCGGTTTACCAAAAGATAATCCATGTAAAGAAAATCCATGTACACAGGTGGGAACTCCTGGTTCAGGTGTCCAGTTGCTCAGTCTTTTGAGTCATGGATTTGTGCTCAAAGCTGACTTTTGATGTATTTGATTATTCTGTGTATGCTTTAAAAGACACCTTTTAAATGCTAGGCCAAGAGGCTAAGTTTTACGACCCAGATGTGTTGTTGGCTGAAGGTATCTCCACCCTGGCCCAGACCCCCGAGAAAGCCAACGTCTATCTCCAGCCGCTGCTCAACTTCGCCGCAGCCCATGTACCCAGGGTCAAGCACAAGGAGACCCCGCTCTACATCCTCTGCACTGCTGGCATGAGGCTGCTGCCGGACAGGTAGGGGACAAGCTAGCCAGGGTTCAGCAGGTCAAGTTAAGTAAGTCAAAGCAAGTCAGTTAGCCATGTAGAAGCCTAGCCAGGGCCACACGCACAGACAGACTGACAGACAGACAGACAGACGTCCAAATAGCGTGTATGTTAGCCGAATACTGCTAGCCAGGGCCTTGTTGCGGGTGTGTGTGTCTTGCTGTGCACACCCTAACCGCCCCTCTCTGCCTGTGTGCAGCCAGCAGGCAGCTATCCTGGAGGACCTGGTCACAGACGTGCCCATGGAGTTTGATTTCCTCTTCTCTCACTCCCACGCTGAGGTCATCTCCGGGAAGCAGGAAGGTGAGTCCCAAGAGCATGCCGGGATATTTCGTTAGGGGGAAATTGTTATTGGATTGGACAAGAAGATGAAGGGTAGGGGAGATAATAATTGTTAACTTCAGTTTATTTTACAATGTAAGCACCGAGCATGTTTCTGATCACTTGCTCGTGGGGATTTCAGTTCCTTTCGTGTTTTGAAAATGGAAGCGGTTTCTCTGCAGCACTTTAAGTACATACATTGCAGGGGCAGGTTGCGGTGAGGGCATCTTTCTAATGGATATCGACACCCAGCCGACAGTGTAACCCCGACACTAAACTGTGCAATACCTCTGACCTCTGTTTCCTTGTTGGCTTTGTGCTCCTTATAACGACTGTGTGCTGTTCGGGTTGGCATGCTGTGTCTGGCCCAGGTGTGTATGCATGGATTGGCATTAACTTCGTTCTGGGCCGGTTTGATCACGCGGAGGAGGGTGAGTAGAACCATTGCAGCACGTAACTAACCGATTCTGAATGTCATTAAGAATATTTCTTTGAGGTATTTTATGTTACAAATGTAGGCATTTTAGAACCATTTTTGTCTTGTTTTCCTTTCTGAAGAGGATGCCACTGTGGAGGTCACAACGGGGTCAACGCACCAGCAGCCAATCAGCCGGCGTCGTACTGTGGGCATCATGGACATGGGCGGGGCTTCTCTCCAGATAGCCTATGAGGTTCCCAGTGCAGTCACCTTCAGCTCCCCACAAGAGGTGAGGAAATCATGCTAACAAGCCTCTTCATAGTTCATCCTAATAGCCTGTTTTACCATTTACGTATTTAGGGGACTTCTTTTACGCAAAGCGACTTTCCGGGCATTCAGATACAGGTCATCAAAGAGTAGTAGGGCTGCAGAAATCGAATTGACTATCTTACGACGTGTGTGTGTGTGTTTGTGGCCTGTAAAAGGAGGAGGCGGGGAAGAGTCTGCTGGCGGAGTTCAATCTGGGCTGTGATGTGGACAAGACCCAGCACGTGTATCGCGTCTACGTCACCACCTTCCTGGGCTTCGGAGGCAACATGGCCCGCCAGAGGTACGAGGACCTGGTGGTGAACAGCACGCTGGCCAGCAACAGGTACATACACACACACAGACACACACAGGGGTCAAAGTTGGGATGATGATTCGCTCTGCAGCGCACTTGATTCTGCAGCTGTAACCCGGCCACAATTGCAAAGCCTCTGTATTAAATCCAGTAGTATCTCCCATGGACTGATCCCCTACCTCTGACCCAGGCTGCTGGGGTCCCAGACCGGCCTGAGCCAGGACAACCCCTCCCTGGACCCCTGCCTGCCACTGGGCCTGTCGGACACGGTGGCCCGAGACGGCCGCACCCTGCACCTGCGGGGCCAGGGGGACTGGAGCCGCTGTCAGAGCGCCGTCCACCCCTTCCTGGGCCTCCACAACGGGACCATGTCCCCCAGGGGAATCTACCAGGTAACAGCCACCTTCAACCTACGCCTACTATCACTGTCAGTCCATTTCTTCTAGCATTGGGATCGTGGAAGCCTAGCTCAAGTCTCAAGGAGCTTTGCCCACACTTCTGAAGGACAAACTATGCTAAGCCCAGAGGAGAGAAACCCGGATAGGGGTGCAATAGGTGCCAACTGGGGAGTCATGATGGTTACAGAAACATGCAAAACAGTGGTTAAGGAAGATAAAAGGGATACGCTGAGATATCTGTAAATATGCGTTTGCCTGTCTTACCCAGATTCAGACGAGTTGTTCAATTCCAAATACATCATTGGGCGTCCAGAAGGGGGGTTTGATAGATTAGCATTTGCTTTCCATAAACCGCTTCCATTGAGAGATTTACAGAAAGCTACCTCCTGTTCAGGTCAGGGGGATACTTAAAATAATATTTATATTCAAAACTGAATAGTCGCTTATTCAAAACGAGTTCCAGTACCAACACAACATGATTGTAGTTTGTCTACAAAAACAAATAATTAGGCTGCCTGTGATGAGCTGCTGTGGCAGTGATATTATTAGCTGCTTCTTGCTGGTTTATCGCCGTGGAGGCGAGCTTTTCAGCGAAACTTCACAGGTAGGCTCATAATCACAGTGCTGAAGTAGTGCAGAACTCCAAGCTTCAACCAATGGGAAATAATTTGGTCTAGTGTTCAGATATGTTATTTAGTTCAGTGTCAAAGACAAGCGACAATTCTCGACCTGGATAAACATCTGGGCTGTTTTTTTTCTGTGTTAATATCTGGGCTGTTTCTTGACCTGGGTTAATATCTAGGCACATCTTGACCTGGGTTAATATCTGGGCTGTTTCTTGGACTGGGTTAATATACCTGGGCTGTTCCTGGGCCTGGGTTAATATACCTTGGCTGATCCTGGGCCTGGGTCAATATCTGTGATGTTTGACGTCATTATTTCCGTCCCTCCAGGCTCCCATTGACTTCAGTAACAGCGAGTTCTACGGTTTCTCAGAGTTCTACTACTGCATGGAGGACGTGTTGAGGATAGGAGGAATGTACGACAGCCTCAAGTACGCCCGGGCCGCCACGGTGAGTGGCCACGCCCACAAGCTATTAGCATCATGTTATTCAATGTCTAGTTACCGAGACTCTCCTTAAAGTGACCTGCATTGAATTCAGGTTGGGGTGTGGGCATTGCTCAACGATGCCTACCAGATAAGTCCATATACATATTGACATACCTTTACGTGTTAAGCATAAGAGCTAGTTATGGAAGTAAATCTCTGGTCTGTTTTACAAATGTATTCAGATAGCTGAAACAGTTTATCTGTGTTATATCATTCAAACGCTAATATTGGTCTCAGACTAAAATTATCCCATGCATTCTGTAGACTAATTATCCCTAGGCAAGGTTTGACTTTACTGTTATTTCATAAGCAACCTTCTAACAAGTTTAGCCACTACTATTTTAAGATATAAACTCTGCTATGCATCCATCGGTTGGTCGTAAACATCTTGAGAACAAGTCAAGTTTCTCGGTGTTACCAAGTCCCTTTTCTTACAAGGGACTTGAGTGCAAGCATATCAGGTAATATTTGTTGGGGTTGGATTTTCAACCGTTTTTTGTGACTTCGGAGAGATTGTCTTCTTTGTGGGAACGGTGACAGCTGTTTCACTCGTCATGTGCTTTGGTTCCTCTCCAGGATTACTGCGGAACACAGTGGTCGACCCTGAAACAACGGCTGGAGAGCAAGCTTTTCTCCCAGCAGGCCGACGTTAC
The DNA here is from genome assembly GCF_026213295.1 of Gadus chalcogrammus. Classification (NCBI taxonomy): domain Eukaryota; kingdom Metazoa; phylum Chordata; class Actinopteri; order Gadiformes; family Gadidae; genus Gadus; species Gadus chalcogrammus. The sequence goes on along the minus strand of NC_079414.1, from coordinate 14,943,518 downwards.
CAGACTCAAGTAAGAAATTAGGACCCTACCTGTACATCTGTACACTGAACATAAACTGTACATAACTGCTACTAAACAATAGATATCGGTTTTACACTAGGACCCTACCTAGAGACTGTACATATCTGCTACTATATAACTGATACCGGGTATGGGGTCCTACCGTCCTACCTAGATACCTTACATAACTGCTACTGAACAACAGATACAGCTTCAACACTAGGGCTCTACGTAGAGCATACATACCTGCTACTAAACAACAGATACAGGTTATACACTAGGGCCCTACCTAGAGAGCGTACATACCTGCTACTAAACAAAAGATACAGGTTATACACTAGGGCCCTACCTAGAGAGCGTACATACCTGCTACTAAACAACAGATACAGGTTATACACTAGGGCCCTACCTAGAGAGCGTACATACCTGCAACTAGGGGTGGGAAAAAATAATCGATTCTTCGATGCATCGTGATTCTCTAGAACGATTCCGTCTCGATGCAGATGAATTAATAATCGGAATTAAAAAAAGAAAAGAAAATCATTTCTTTTTTATTTGTTCGCCTGCCGCAACATTCTGCTTGCCAGAGAGGGATAATTTTAGTAATTTTAAAATTATTTAATTTTTCTTCAATGTGTATTGGCCGATCTGATTTGTCTTGACACGATTGTGATTCAGCCTACGCTTAGCATGCACGCAAACTCACAGCCAGACACAAGAACTCCTTCTAATTCAAGAGCAGCTTTTTCTTTAATGACATAGAAAAGAAAGATTAGAAATAAAATAAAATTGAAACCTATTTTTCTTACATACTTCCATATTGTTTTGTAATGCAAGCTGCATTGATTACTGCATTGTTCAAAGAAAGTCATATTTGTGACAAAAGCTTTCTCTCTAATAAAATATATGATAAGTTAATTCATCTGTTGAGGTCTTTAATGGTCATCACAAAAGTAGGGAGTGTTTGGCAAACTTCGATGTGTGTATATATATATATATATATATATATATATATATATGAAAATCACGCATGTGAATGTACATAAAAAGAATTGTTGCATCGATAATCGCTTTAGAATTGAATCGTGAGGTGCCAAGAGATTCCCACCCCTACCTGCGACTGTACAACAGATACTGGTTATAGACTGGGGCCCTACCTAGTGATCTTACATACTTGCTACAGTTCAGCAGACTCATGTAAGACACACTTTCAGACCTTTAACCACATGAATAGACTAAAGTGAGACACCATCGTCAACGTTCTTAGAATTCTATGACTCAAGGTGGAAAGGCGACATTAGCTCCAGCTGACCCCTTCACCCCCGACTTTGTCCCAGGTACCAGTGCTTCAAGTCGGCCTGGATGTACGAGGTGCTGCATTCGGGCTTCCGCTTCCCCAAGGACTACCCCAGCCTGAAAACCGCCCAGCTGGTCTACGACAAGGAGGTCCAGTGGACCCTGGGAGCCATCCTCTTCAAGACGCGCTTCCTTCCACTCAGGTGAGCCTCCGGCCAGGGGAATGGCACCCAGTACCAGGGTTATGCACCACCAAGAACCAGCAGCTTTTTAGTCATAGTCCACCAACGCGCCTTTGTTCACAGGTCGTTTGGATGAGCATTCAAGCTAAATCAGGAGGTTCACTTCCATCAACATAATTTTATTATATTGTACACCTGATTTTCTACAGTTACGTTTTATTGCTGTCATCAGAAGTCTCGTAAATAAAATGTAATATTAGTAAAAAGAAAACCTCGGGTGTTGCCGCCCTGAACAGAGAATGCCCCCCCCCCCCCCCGCCTCAGGGATCCAATCAGAAGCCCAGGTTGTGAGTGTCCTCTCGTCTCCTCCTCCTCCTCCTCCCCAGGGACCTGCAGCAGGAGGTGTTCCGGCAGAGCCACCCCAGCTGGCTGCGCTCCTCCTTCCTCTACAACCACCACCTGTTCTCCGTCTGCGTGCTGGTGGTGCTGCTGGCCATCCTGCTGTACATCCTGCGCCTGCGGAGGATCCACCAGAGAGAGCAGAGGCAGTCCGAGGTCCTGGACCTGCTCTGGGTGGAGGAGGGGGAGGCCCTGCTGGCCTGAGGGGGAGAGAGAGAGAGAGAGAGAGAGGGGAGATAGACAGAGACCCTGTTGGACTGGTGGGAGAGAGACCCTGGGTGAAAGAGGAGAGAGAGAGGGGAGATAGACAGAGACCCTGTTGGACTGGTGGGAGAGAGACCCTGGGTGAAAGAGGAGAGAGAGAGGTTCTGGCTAGCGCAAAACACTAGCCAGAATGTCTTCTCATCGCAGCTTTGAAGACCTCACTGAGCCAAATTCAAATATTGGAGGTTCATTCCATTTACATGTAGTATTGTCCTTTTTGTGCTGTTTTTATTTTTTTGGTAATGTCTATTGCTAACGTGCTCAACCAACTTGGATGAGAACAGGAAATCCTGTTTAATTTACTGTTTTAATTAAGTATTTATATGCAGAAGAGTTTACCTCAAACTGTTCACATCAATATACCAAAGGGGGCTGTGGATCAGTTCTTGCTAACACATTTCAAAGAGACCTCTGAGATCTTGTAAACATAGGAAAAAGTAAAAGAAAGTTCAGGCCAGATCTGTTTGGATTTTATATTCCCTCTCGGTTGGTTTTCCAAGCGGGGAATATGTTCAGACATATTCTAGCCCCTTGGCGTCAGTCCAATAGCGTTTATCCTGTGGTGTCCCTTTAAGGCTCTATACTGTTATATAAATAGACTGATCGTGTTGGTTTGCTAATGAAGGACAAATGGTGACTTGCAAGGACCAGCCCCCCGTCCCCGTCCCCTATGGCAACATTTAAACTGTATTTCCTCATTTCCAAATTGCTTGATTTCACAATGTGTGAAAGATCATGAAATTTCATTGAGCCATTCCATAATTGTCAGCTTGCTACTCGATGCTGCTACACCTCTAATCAAACCAGAGACCCAGGGAGGGTGTCTGGTGTAGGCCAAGGGTTAATCGCCAACACAGGAAACCCTCCATTAAGTCCCTGTTTGTGGATGACCAATAAGCAGGAGTGCATGGCACCAAATTAAGTTATCCTGCTTAGTATTTGGAAATTAGCCAAAATGTCCACCATGTTAATGAGAACCATTTGTGTACTGTAAAGACATACATTCCGTGACTGATTGGAGAGCTGTGTCAAAAACTCAAGAATTGTAAGACTGTTGTAGATGTGTGTATTCAACGCCGGTTCTCTGATGGAACGCTGGTACACAGCGGGGGGGGGGGGGGGGGGCTTGAACAAGCAACCCCAGGATTGGAAACTTATTGGCTCCAACTGCCAAGGAAAACGACTGAAATTGGTTGGGACGTTTGGGTCGTTGGTTGAAGTGTTCTCAAAGCGCTGGGAGTGAGGTACACCCTGGAGGTCGCCCGTCACTCCCGTACTCCACACATTCGACAAACTGCCCTTTTCATTTTTTCCTCCATCTTTGGTTCCTCTGGCTGTGTGTGATAACCGGTGGTCACTCCTGCGATTCAGACGCCTCGTATCTTCAACCACTTAGACTAAGTAATGTGAGACTACTGACAGACCTGGAGGTGGTCTGAGGAAGAAGACGCGTGTACGTCTTGCCTCCTCCAGAATTCGGTGGGGTGTTTTAATGTTTGAAAGCGACAATCTTGCAGCTCCTATTGGACAGCATGACAAGTCCTGGCCAAGTAGTTAAGGGATGTCTGAACAGAGCTGGGCATTGTGCAATCTTAAAGACTATTACATTGGAAATGACTTGATTTTTTGTCCTTCTCTGATTGATGCAATATTGCTTAATTTCATGTGAAAAAAATACAATAAATCCTTGCTTTTTCATAAATACGAATGTCATCTTTGGGGGTTTTGTTTATTTGACCCAGTTTATTTTCTCTTCAACTGGTTTAACTGGGGATGAGGGCCATTTAAATCAATGGGGAAACGACTTCCAACGTAAAACGTTTAACCCCCCTGACACGCTGAAGTGTTGCTGGGTTGGCGTGTGTTGAAGCAAACACACCAGAACACTTTAACCAGCAGGGGGAGTCGTTCAGCATTCTCCAGGGTCACATGAAACCGCTGCCAATGCAACCAGCTTTACATAAGGTCTATGGATACACTGAAGAGACCAATTGCCGTGGAAGTCCACACTTAAACAAGCCAATACCCTGGCTGTGTTTGATTTTTGCTCACTAGTTTCCCTACAAAGTGAGCACTATATAGTACACTGTCAAGAACAGGTATAGGGGGAATTGTGACGATAATTATGTAGTTACACAGGATATATTTGGTCACACAAACAAGAAAAATATTGGTGCCAGACCATCTCTATTGGATATATCTGATGACAATGACGCCCACTATGCATCATGAACGAAAGTGCAGAAATAGATTGTGCATTTTACACGACATTATCGTGCATTGTAGGTATTAACAGCATTTTATAGCTGACCAGATTTTTACACATAACACCACTACAAAATGGGGACACCTAAATAGTGCACTATAGAGGGCACAATTGGACCGATTCAAAGACTGCCCGGGTGTTACATCATTACAATGTTGAGGTATATAAAAGACAAAGCTCTTGCTTCCTCCTTTATAACTTCAAAGATAATCAATGCATCATTTTGATGGCAACCTAAAAGCAGGTACCTTTTCACAACAGGGTTCCTATTCTAACACCATGTGTGATGCTGATTAGCCATTACACAACCGGCCCCATCGTGACATCACTGATGGGAGTGTCCACCCAGATCAAAGATGGAAAGATCTGCCTGCCAGTTTGCACTTTCCACTGGGTAGGCTGGTGAATAGAGATAGATAGAGACGGTGTATTCCAGTGATGTCTTCAGTCATGTGACCTGGTTGTCGAGTAAAAAAAGAGCACAGAAACCTATTTTAAAAATATACTTTAATAATACAACAGCTGCATATAAATATTAAAATATACATTATACAGGAGTACAGTACACTCACACAAAACAAAACCAACAAAAATATGATTCTATTTGTACGGCACTTCTTGTAGCATCTTTTTTTTTTTTTATATAGTTTGTTTTATCCCCTAAACGGTACGCTCTAACAACGTACACGACAACGTGTTAATGATTGGTTTCTCTAGTCCTTAATGTGACATACTGATAAAGGGCTTGTACATAGCCATGTGTTAATGCACAGGGGGGTCACTGTAATGCGATGACTGCAGGTGACTGAAGAAGAAGACAAAGTCTAGTGCAGAGATAAGACGAGAAGGATTGATATAGGGTTTGCTGTACAGTATATAACATGGAATTGTGGAATGTTTCTGTACATTCTCTTGGCAGTCCACCAAGCCCTGTGCTTACAGACACGCAAGCCAGCTCGGGATGAGATTGTGTACGTTTTTTTCTTGTTACCCCCTGACGGACACATTACGCATTCATTCCTTAATGGAATCCTAATGGTTCCTCCCCCCCGCTCACTTCCTGTCCAAGAAGCCCCTCACGACCTGCCTGACGAGGCACTACAGACGACGCCGGCGCCTCTGGCTTTGAGCCAGGAGTGCCGCCTTCTCACTGGCTGTCACCAGCATCAATAGCAGCAGAGCCAGGAGATGCTCTACCCCCCCCAGAATTTGCCCTCCAGTGAGGGCAAATTCTGAGGGTAAACCCCTTCAGTGGGGCACAACCTGCACACACAAACCCAGACCCCCGCCCGCTCGCCTCCCGGCCCTCTAGCTTTGGGTGAGGTGTTGTAGAGGCTAGAGTAGGCGCACGTGAAACAATAGCCCTCTACCTCTGCATCCGGACAATACAGCCGAGACGGAGCGAATCGAGGAGGAGCGATACAAAGACGGCCACTCCGAGGTCAGAGTCATCCAAGTCAGCTCGTCTTACAGCCCAGACTGGTTCTGCTCCAGCACCCTAGGCCTCTCAGCAAGAGGGCGGCCCCAGGGCGACCTTTTCACAGACAAAAGACTCTGGCCTTCACACCTGCACTTTCATCACGAAAGTCCATTGGAATTTCCCATCTGGAGTTATTATCGTATCTAACATCAGTTCAGATAATCTTCCATTGCACTACATGCTATACAAAGTACATTGGATGTGGAATGAACATTTTCGTTGGCAGAACTGCCTTGCGTTTGGGACAACCCTCATGAGCAGCCACAGCACACTTGAATACAACTTCTTGCGTTTGGCACCAAAAGGATTTCTAAATCACTGCCATAAGTTAAAAACGTTGAAACGTCTCAGAGGTTTCTCCTCCCCCCTCCTTCTCCCAGTAGACGGACATCAAGTATGGGAGACATTGACTGGTCCCTTGGGCATCTCTGGAACAGACCCGGGATGCAAACCCTTAGAATCGCTACTGTGCCCGATATCCTGACTGGGCCTTAAGTCATGGCTTTAAAGCCACTTTGATCCGATTCCTGTCATCTACACAGTAAATATCAAACATCGTATCCAGGCTCAGAATCTAGTCTTGTCTCCATCATGGGTTAAGGCCACAAAAAAAACCAGGAAGGCTAAGCTAGCATCCGGTAAATGCTAAGAGTTGACTCACAGTACTTAGAAGTAGGGTTTGAATTGAACCTCATGTTCCATGGCTATATGGACAGAAACCAAGGAAGGCTTGCTACGTTGTTGGAATGTGATCGCAGACTGGTAAACTTGCCGATGACAAAAACAGTCAACCTGCTCAGTTGTTAATGCATTCACGATGCCCTGGTCAGGTTGAAAGGTTGTCATGTTATGTGAGCGACAAGGTTGTCTATACAGATACCAGGTTGCCTATCTGTCGATCAGGCTAACGTGATCACGGTTGAGAATGCCCCTAGTTGAGGGCTATAGAGTGATGCACTGAGGAGATGGGCTGTTGTGTTACAGGACACCCGTCTAAAGCCAACAGGGAAAACTCGGTGAACCCAAAACAAAAAATCACATGCTTTGCCCAAGTATTCAAAATGGTCCGTCTGGTTTTTGGCGGGCATTCTCATTTGATTAGTGCAGTAGGAGGCTGGTGTCTGTCATTATGGTCGGTTGTTTGCTGACACAGGGGTCCTGTGGCTTCTCTTGCCGGTTCAAAAAGAAGCCCCAGTAGGGGAGAAACTCCAACAGTAGCAGCTCGAACATGGAACAAAAGAAAAAGAATGGAAAAAAAACGACAGAAAATATCCAAAAATCTCCACTCCTATTTTGCCCACCTTTGGTTTTCATGCACTGAGACCAAGAAGGCAAAACTGCCGATTTGAAACAACTCCTCATTGCAGATATTTGTTGCGGCATTAAGAAATTGTTTAAAAGAGCATGGGGGAGGGAGGGGGGGGGACCCATCTGGCTGGGGCATCAGGTTCCTGAACAGCAGCTGGGGAGCTCTGCTTACCCACCACTTCACCCGGCCACCCCGTTCATCTGAGGGTCGTGCATGAGAGGGTGAAATCAGAGACAGAGTCCCTCCCCTAAAAACGAATGCGTCTGTAGCTCTCAGTGTGGCCCCTCTGAGAGGCGGGCGGAGGAAGGCGCTGGTTGGGGTATTTAGGCCCTCAACACCGGGTGAGGACATTTCCTTCAAAGTTGTAGCCGCCATGGGACAATGGCTTTGGATCACCGCCCAGGCAGGAGTCCAGGTCACAGACAAACCCACAAAAAACTGGGGTATTGCCTAACCCTACAACCACTCCGGGTCCAGCTCTCGGTTTTCCTCTAGTCTATAGTTCGGGGTCTGTAAAGTGTTCACCTTCTATGTTACTTATTCTTTTGTTCCTTTGTACTCAATAGGAAGGTAGGGGTACACTTTAGGCATTAGTGTGGTGGGTTTTATTTTCTCAGTCCAATCTCAAGTCAAATGAGGTCAGGTTGGGTCAGGTTGAAGCCAGGGCTGTGGGTTTGACGATGACATTTTAAATTAGGGGTTTGATGATCCGGCATAATGACGCGTTGCTGTGGTTTCAACCTCCTTCCCAAAACAACCACGCTATACAAAACAGATTGACCGTGAGAATTATGGCCTGGCAAAAGACCGTCCAGCATAACTTATTTGAGGCATATAGCACGCCTTAACCTCCCCCTAGCAGGTACGGTAGCACCATACGATACACATCTCACCACAAGTTTACAATAAAACTATTGAAACATACATGCCTCTTGATAAATTCAGAATTATAAAAAAGGTTCAAAGCCCTCTTAAAAAGGAAACAAAGGTGCTCGGGTGATCTTGCCACAGTGCAAAGGGTAAGGGTCCTCGTAATTTATGTCCAACAAAGTTTAGAGACCTCGGACAACACGGTCTGAATAGAGCAAGAGACAACCAAAGTAAAGGCAGTTTTTTCAAAACGGCTCTAGGAGCTCGACACCCACTGGATAGGCCTGACTTTGCCAGAAATCGATCCCACACAAAAATGTATCAATTTAACAAACATTTACTTTATAGCATCTGGAACATACTTTTGTCAGTATGCCCATTTGTCATTGACAATTTAGGAACGTATGCTCAGAGGTTGAATTTCCGCGATCAAAAAGCGGAAGTCCTCCCGAGTTTTGAGGCTCAGGATACAGCAACACGGGTCAAGGTTTAACCTTTAAGACTTCCACCGCACTCCGCTCAGAGCAGAGGCGGAGCCAACGACATGGGCAGGACCTCCACTCCCTGAACGCTGGAGACGTCTCCTCTTGCTGGGTCTGCTACATATTAAGGTCAGGGGGTTGTGGAGGTGGCTCGGGGGGAAAAAAATATTGACACTTTGAGGGAAACCCACAAAATACAGCCAATGGTGGGGCAGAGAGACAGCCAGGCTGGACCGGCCATCCCAGGATAGAGGCTGCATCCCAGACCTGCTGGTTTGGACACCTCAACGGGGGTCATAGTGCATTAGGGCGAACCCTTATTATCCATCCACCGTTCAGGGTGTATAGGAGAGCAGCCAATAATAATTTAATTATCGACCCTCTACCTACCATCATTACTATTAGAATCCGAGATGGACATTTTCTGCAGTCCGATTCAATACTCTTTGGTCACTTTGGTGCAGTAAGGTGCATTCTAGTCAGTTGGTTTAATTTGGAAGGGGCACTGTGTACGATTGATACTTCCTACCTTAAAGAAGCAGGTATTTGTGTATTTTTATTGACGTGTCCAGTTTTAACTGGATATGTCAAGTCAGCTAACTATATAAAGTTAGGTTTTGAGAATGTTAACTTGTGAAGCACTAGGGAACCTTACACTGTGCTCCTTCGACATCGATTTGTTTGTTTGGGGAGTTTGAGGGATGAGAAACAACTATAAACAGTCTCAGGTCTGCACTGGTAGAGGAATAACCTCACTCCTCCAGGGGTTGATTGACATAGATCAACCATACCCCGTTCCATTATCCACAGTCACGGTCCACTTGGTGAATTATCCACTTTCCTATCCGCCTGTAATTTCTTTTTGGTCATTGTAATCGGACTGAACTGATCACATGATTTCATCACTTGGTGTCAACGTTAAACATGATAACAGTGATGCAGCATCGCCAGTTAGGCGTCTTCCAACAAGTGCACCAAGCGCTTTGGCTTCATCAAAAAAACAGGAAGGTCTACGTCAAATGCTAGGACTGCGCATCTCACTCCCCTAGCGCTGGGGCGGAGCTCCAGGGTGGATAATAGAACAGGGCATCGGTATGCCAGCCAGCATGGGTCGCTTGGCAACACTGGCTTCATTTAGCGGGAGAGGCCTTGTGTATGCCCCGCCCACTCCCTTACTTAAAGAAGGAGAACCAAAGCCCCTGACTCCCCCTTTTAAAAAATACTTTCAGGTTGTCGTTTCTTTTCCTGGTGGGGCAGGGCTTGCGGCGCCACTGTAAACGCCCCTTCAGGTCGGCAATGAGCCGGGGACAGCTGTGTCGCATCGACACTCGTCCGGCAGGTGACCGGGTAACCATGGTACCCATGTATGCCAATCCCAGGTTATGGATGCAATTGCATGGGTGTAACCTAGGGAGGGAGTCAATGCAAACCAATCTCGAAATGGGCTTTGGGTAAGTTTCTCCTTTAAAGACCGCCTCCCCTCAGATTACTACGGGCCACTCCACGATGACCTCCTACTAAAACAGTGCAATGTCTATTCAGGCACAATGGGGTAGGAATACAGCACGTCGAGAGGAATCAAGAAATCACAACACTATCAAACAGCGTATCTCTATATCTATTTATATAGATATAAATATAGAGATAGATATATACACACACGCGCACACAGACACACACACACACACACACACACACACACACACACACACACACAGAGTAGAACATACAGGATAAAGTCAGCAGCAGTTTCTAGCTTGCCAGAGACATTAGGAGGGTGAGAGACTGATGGGAGATTGGCAGGAAAGTCTTTCCAATTGTCCCTCTGTCTCCGTCTCTCACGCACTCTGGGGACTGACTGTGAGTTTGTAAGTGTGGATGCGTGTTGCGGCGGTCGCCACGGGGGGTCTCCGTAAGGCGGAGACCGGGCTGCGGTGCCGGAGAAGGGTCATAGGTTGGTTGGTGGTAGTGGTGTACGAGGGGTGAATGAGGGGGGTGGAAGTTCAGACCGCCAGACTCCCGTCCCCTCCCTGGGGGGTCCGCTTGGTCTGCCCCCCCGCGCTGGCCGCCAGGATCCGCTGCACAAAGTCTTTGGTCCGCCCCGCCACCAGAGGACCTAAAAGGAGGACGGGCATGCACCCACACACACACACACACACACTTAAGCCAACGTGGGTTGGTTGAATTCAGAGCCTTTAAACAGGGTGAAGCTACGTCCACACTAGGGCGTCTTTTCTCTGTTTCGGCCATCCTTCCACACCCTTATACGGACAGAAGTCTTTACGATTCCTACGGCTATTCTGCACTCTGCCCAGTCATTTTTATTGAACTTGGTCACAATGGCCTTGGCAGTGTATTTTGTTGGTCCATTATTGATTGCATGACTTGATTGACCACAGCTTTCACTTTTAAGTCACATTGCCTCTGCTAAGTGCTCATTCTTTCGACTAGCCTTGTGAGACCATCCGGATATGGACATTTAAACAATGTTAAAAGTAAACATTGTTAAACATTTGATTTCTCCCCAGATGCCCTAGATGCCCCTTCCATGGGCCCAGCCAAAATGTTTGTTTATTTGACAGACTCTAGTTCCCCTTGTTTGACATTAAGTGGAACTCCCTCCCTCCTGAGCTACTTTGTCCCATCCTAAAGTATTGTGGAAGAGCCTTTACGTGGCTCGAGGCCAGATTGATCTGCAGAGAAAAAACACCTTGGGAACTGAAATCAGAACTGAGATCCGCTCCAGCTATATAGATCTGAAAACACTGCTGTTCGTGTCAAAAAGAGGCCCGACCTGAAACGAGGTAACCACTGTTCCAGTGAGCGGTCTGTTGTGCATGTTTATAGGAGCTCATCTCACCACTGGAGTCTTTGAGGATGTCTTCCAGGCGCTGGGTCATCCCTCGGACGTCCGTGTCGTCTTCCTCGCTGCTCTCCACGCGCCGGCGGATCACCTCCTTGATCCTCAGCAGAGCCCCCAGCAGGTGATCTGAACAAAAGCAACCGCCTCATACAGTCATCCACTGGACACTCACTGCTTTAACATGCAACTGCTGGGTCTGAAAATAGACCAGTGGGAACCAAACCCTTTTTTCCCTGATAACTAATATTTATGCCTAAACATTTGCACAAACCCATTTCTATGTTGGTTTGCATAACTGTTTCCACAAACATCTACCTGCAATAAATCCACGTCCCAGTGAATGAATGAGGACGGCACCACACTTAGTGATAAGAAGTATTTCATCGTGGCTATAAATAATTCTGTTTGTATGTATAGAGACCTTTCAAATTCAAATGAAATATCTGGGTCTTTAAGAACCCTCCAACCACCCTGTATGCATATCAGTGGACCCCGAGTGGGGTTCAGACCTCCCAGGGTTGGGAAACACTGCATGAGGAACTGAAGAGCCATCCATCCACTATTCAAAAGCCTGAATTCCTTTCTTTCACTTCCTGTAACACTCTTTAGCTCCACCCTCTTTTTTGGGGACATTCTGCATTTTTTCTGGCACCCCAACACACACACACACACACACACATTCGGGAGCTCTGGTACAAGACCAAGTAATTTTGTTGAGCGGTCTAATCGCCAGGAGCCAGGCTGACCGATTCATTCGTTGAGAGTCACAAGAGACACCATAACCATGGATGAAAGAGAGAGACTGAGAAAGGGAGAGACACACACACACACATACATAGAGAGCATTTATATGAATGAAAGAGAAAAAAAATGAATAAATGGTGACGCACGCACGCACACACGCACGCGCACACGCACGCGCCCACGCGCACGCACGCACGGGCAGGTCCAAGGGACATAGAGTTAAATAGATGAGTCAGAGAGGTAGTTGGTAACAGAAGTTGCAAGAAAAAATGTGGGGGAGAGAAAGAGTGTTTGAATGAAAGAGTGAGAGGAATAGAGAGAGAGAATGAGTTACAGCCCAAACTGTGATGTCTAATGCCAAGAGTGAGCACCACAGAGAAAAAGGCGGAGCCAGAACTAAAGCCCTCGCCGAGAGCTAGAGCCGGAAATGGGGAATGTTTGGAATGTATAACTACTGAAGAAGAAAAAAGGAAATTGGCCAGGGCTCACATCTACTAAAAGGCTTGTCTGAGAGGGAAATACCCTCTACGGTTTATCCAGCCCTTAAGAGAGTAGATTAGCTGGGAAGGATCTCCAAACTCTTCCAGAGGCTTTTTAGGAGCTCTGATGGGATCTGGAGAACCCAGCAGGCATTCATCCGCCAAAACGCTCCAGTCGCTAACCTCACCAAGGGTATGTCTCCACAACATACAGAGATAAATAACCACAAAGAACTACTCAATCAGCTGCCACACCCCCCTCCCCTTCTTGCCACCTGTCCCGGCTCCAGTCTAGTGGCAGTTCATATCAAGTACAATTAATTAGTACCGTGATAGATAAAATTGCCCCCTTCCCCACTCTCCCGCCGTTCAGCTTTCACATTAGTAGCGTTGCTCTGTTCTCTAGCAGTAACGACGTGTGCCAATCGCACGATCTCAAGCACATACATCAGAGTAGTCCTTTGCAGCTATAATTTATATTTTGCCGACAGCATCGAGAAAGTATCCCGCCTGCCTATCTACTTTATCAGCCATAGCTGGGGAGTGCAGATGCAAGATAACTGCGTTCTCAATATCAGTTTACATCCCTTTGTACTGTATGATCATTATCACACTACACAGGCACCCTACACAGTGTTCAAGCTAGTTAGACAAACTTGACTCTGGGGTCGAGCGTACTCAGATCTGGTCCCTGATGTGAAAGCGCTGGGGAAAAACATTTAGGGGTAAAACAGTGTTAAGAACTCCGATATGGATTTGAACCAGCTGCATAGAGAGAGTAGAAAACACTGTAGCGTTGAGGTAGGGTTGGGGTGAATGGAAACGGGCTAACGATTGGCTTTGGAGTGTCAGATGTAGCTGGGTCATACATGGTCCAATGGATCGGACCGCTCTAGTGAGGTAGTACCCTAATGGATGCCAGATCGTGGTTGTGTCTTCGAGGTTTATTGACCATCACACACACACACACACACACCAGATTCAAACTTAACACCCCCCTTGTTTAAATAGGCACTCTGTGTTGCCAGGTTTGATCAGGGTCTGGTTTGTTTTAGATGCCAGGTTTGACTGGGATGAAAATGTCCAACGTGATGTTATCAGGTTTCTCCACAAATAGCCTAGCCTAATTACGCCAGTGCCAATAACCTATTAATAGTTAAGATGGGGCGGGTTGGATACGATGTACAGAGGAGTCTATAAAATGCAGCTATACATTTGTGTGCAACCGTTGATAAGCCCCCTTTAGATATCATAGACATCAGGGGAAGAGGAGGACAAACCTAAATGCATAGCTTGAGGAACCAACTAGCAGGAAAGCAACAACATAAGATTAGCCTGGTCCAACTAAGCGCCAAGGTCTTGCCTTGCCTCCATCAGAATCTCCTTAGGTTGCGGTCTTGTTTTGTTGCGTGCGTATATGTGTATGTGGGACGATTTGAGCTTGCATGTCCCTGCAGGCTTGTAAGGGATATGGATACAGTCAATCTAACAACCCAGGTGGCTGAGTGTGGAAGTCACAGTCTTCTTTATTGCTCGTTGGACATGCGGGAGGTGGGCTCGTGATTGACTTGTGCCAGGGCCTACTCATTGTCTGGTCATGTGTATCAGTTAGATTTGTAACCATCCAACCTAAATCGGATAAAACTGGCCTTGTATATTTGCAAGACAAATAAATGTGGATGTTTTCATTGCATCTCCGAAATTCTGTGTCTTCTACACCAGGCAGACAACAGGTGACTTGTATAGGAGCAACTATCCAGTCATGAAAACATGTTGAAGGGTCTTATTCATCCAAGCTTTCAGTGCTGTTGAGCAGAACACTTCACATTTCTAGAGTATTCTGGGATGAAGAGGAGGTTGCGTTGAACCCGATGACTCCCCAGCCAGGGGCTTACTATTGGTTTTTATGGGTGGCTTTCACTGTTGTTAATTATGACAATCCTCTTTTTTCCCCCTCATCCATCTGAGGACCATAGCTTACATAACATAAACTGTACTGCCGGGTTTCTTTGGTAAGTAGAGTCTTTCTTCTGGCTAGTTTCAGTCTAATTCAGTGCAGTCTTGTATGGGTGGCGAATACATGGAATGTAACATTTAACATGTAATCACAGAAGCCTGTTTTTAAACTCTTCCAAGTATCATGGGATCCAATCCAATTCAACATCAGTCAGTGGGCGGGATAGAAAAATTAGAAATGATCACTTCCTAGACCAATAAGCACCAGAAATATATATTATATTCCTAGGAATGGTGTCAAAACAAACGGGAAAGGTTCCAAACCAAACGGAAGAACACTACCAGCTCAATGATCAAAATAATAAAACCTGCAAATTGAATAAGCACTTGTCAAAAATGTCAAAAGAATATCACACACAGACAATGATGTGGTTCTTTTCGCTATTTCATATTTCGCTTTATACCAGGGTTATTCAATAAATGGAATCAATATACATTCAATCAATTAGGTTTGTAATACAATGTTAGATTCCTCTAATTAGATTAATAATACTTTCATTTAGCGTTTCTAACCGCTGTAGCTGAGGATAAGCAGACCCATGCTAGGCTGATGGAACTGTTAGCCAGGCTCCAGCACAGAGCATGCTGATGAGATACTGGCGAGTTATCCACAATCGCGTTGAGAGATTAAAATGCCATGTTCACTCCTAATGTGCATGCTTCTTCTAGATTTTTATGGCGGTTGGCAAGCAACATTATGGTGCATGACCGCCACCAACTGGAATGGAGTGTGAAGCGGAAGACACTCAATCATGGAATGCCAGACCAACGCAGAACCTCAAGTGTATTATGAATGGAACCAAGTGTGCATCAGGTACAAGCTGGTACTGCCCGCAGACGCAGAAAGTATGTCCGGGCCTCAAACTAGCAGACACTGACCGTACTCCTGGTTGAGGCCCCATAGTTTGATCTTGTTGGCCTCATGCTGAGCTTTCTTCTTCAGCCTGCATGCCCTGAGAACACACACACACACAATAAATAATTAGACAGATATGGAAATATATTTATATACAAGAATTATTGTAATAATGTAAACAAAGAAAGGATAAACATCCTTTTAATGGGTTTTACAACACAAAAAGTGAGCCATAAAAAAATACTGATCCATGTTTCAGAAATGCTGCTTCTTGTGCAAGCCAACGCATTTAACCACACACACACACACACACACACACACACACACACACACACACACACACACACACACACACACACACACACACACACACACACACACACACACACACACACACACACACACACACACACACACACCTCATTCTCTTCCTTGTTCTTAGAGTGTCAAGCGTGGCAAATATTTGCTATAAATGAACCTTGTTTTGATTACAATTCTAACTGAACTTTGCCTGCCCTTCAAACCCTCCCACACAATGCACTTCCCTTTTCTCAATGAAGCCCTATCACTCAGAAACAGCAAGTCTGCGTGACTTTGCTCTTCTCCCTCTATTAAAGGACGAGACGATTTTCTCTCAAAGGACATTCCAATGAAATGTCCAAGCAACCTCCTCTCCTAATAAGTGCATTCTTTTTGGCGAACAGAGACCGCCAGATAAGATACTGTTTTGCAGAACCAGATTATCACACAAGCATTATCATATTCTTACTTTGGTTAGTAAATTCATTTCAACCAACACCTTGGATACTTTTTTAACTCCTTCAAGGTAGATGTTATGATAAAAGTAAACATTGGTAATTAAGTCAGTCAATCTCAATAAAGAGGTTTGGTGTACAGCACACATATATTGAGAAATATTAGACAATAATACATTTAAAAGTCCAGTGCCCGATGTTGCTAAGTTAGCGTTTTGCTATGTTAGTATGTTTCTGAACTAGGGAAGTAAGCGTAGCGCTAGGTTAGTGCAGCTGTGCTACAGCGTTTCGTTTAGCATCCTACCTGGAGGCTAGCTTGTTCTTCTCCTTGCGGGAGCGAGCGCGGGCGACGGCGGGCAGGTCATTAACGGGGCCCATCCCGTCGATGGCGGCGTTGAGCTTTTGCAGCTGCTCGCCAATGCTATGGAGCTTCTGGGGGTTGGGCGTCAGGTCGCTGGCATCCGTCTTTCTGGCCTTGCGACGGCCCTTCTTCCCTGCGGGCGACAGGGGGCAATTTAAAGTACTCTCAAACTGAGATATTACCGGTAAGTGAAATGCTACATGACATCGCACATACTGCCCTTTACTGCCTTTTTTCCCATCATGCATCATTGGATGCATGAGGGGAAATCCCCTTGTTGGTGTCGTGCCAACAACATCCTCATATTCCTCAGGAACCATTACAACAACGTGATTGCTCACTTGCCACGATGGTCCTGGAGCAACATTCATCATGAGGCTGTGGGAACCCCATCAACCAGGTGACATCAGATCGTGTGTCATTGGATGGTGTTGGTGGGAGTCATGTGGAGTAGCCCCCAGTAGTGTGTGTGTGACATGCTCACCCTCTCTGCGGTACAGGGTGCTAGGCAGGGTGCTGGAACTCCAGGAGAGCGACCAGCGCATCTCCCCCGCCAGACGCTTCTTGGCAGCGGACTCGCGGGCACGCCGGTACTCCCAGAAGCACCGGCGCTTCTGAGGGCGCTCCCCACTGGGCTTGACTGCTAGCTCCTCCACCTCTGGAAGGACGGACACACAGGAAAAACACATTACTTTCCCATACTTGCTATTGATGCACTTCTTATAAGCATGCACAGCCTATCCCTGCCTCCATCAAAGCATTGCTTTCAATTCAGAAGAATTTACATTTAATTCTTGTGTGTATATGTGTTATTTTTGGTGCATCTGGCCTGTTGATCACAAAGAAAAAATGGGAAATAGCCATTTTCGCTGACACACATTGAAATGTTCATGTTTATTAACGTGCACTGTCCAAATAAACCTTAAAGGGGACCTATTATGCTTTTTCGACTTTTATGTCCTATAAACGTTGTTATAATGATTGATAGTCAGTTTTAACCATACTAAAGTGTCAAATGATGACGTACATGCATTTCAACGTATTCCCTGCTGACAGTCTGGGGTGGCTGTTTAGAGCGCTAAACACTCGGGACAACGATTGCGATTCACTTGTTCACATTTCCGGGAAACATCTACGTAGACGTACTCCTGCCAAGCCCCCATATGCCTGGTCAAATCTGCCAGCGCGCGCGCTCCAAGGAAGGTAACCAATCACAACGGAGTTGGGTTGGCAGGAGGGGGGTGAGGGGGCGGAGAAGGACGAAACAGAGCGTTGACAGAGAAGGCTGAAAGCGCCCAGATGAGAGGAAGAGTTTCCCGAAAAATCTACATCGTTTTTTGTGTATGGTTAAACATGACTATCAATCATTATAACACGCTTTATAGGTCATAAAAGTCGAAAAGCATAATAGGTCCCCTTTAAATAAAATTAAAATAAATACATTTAGACACTTTTATCCAAAGCGAATTACAATCAGTACATTAGTCAGAAGAAAGAGAAACAAAATTTTTTAGGTTTACCCATTCCCTTTATACAACCAAGAAGCTAGAATAAGATGCTACATAATGCCAAGTACTATTTTTAAGTGCAGGGCATACACATACAGTATTTGTATTGTGCATGTGGTCAAGTTTTTTTTTTATAATACATATATATAACGTATAATTACGTTCCTTACATGGTGTGACGTGTTCTTTTTTTTATGTCTGAGTTAACTTACAGTGAATAGCTGAGGACAATATGTACTTTGTTGTTATTACAGTTGAGGAATGACTGGTAGAACTCAGCGTAAGATTCTATGTTGCATGGGTATGCCTTTGCAGCTAGGAGACAAACCTCCTAGATTAGCCTGCCGCTGTGCCCTAGCTAGGAAGTAGGAAGAAAACATAGGTAGAACACAGAACAAAGAGCTTAGGTTGAACCTTGGCTGAACCCTGTGCAGCTTTTTGTTCCCAAGGTGAATGTATAAACAGTGCATTGCTGCACTGATTCCCAGTATAGGCCTTAGCTCCATGAAATATTCAACCCCCCCCCCCTTCTTTTAAAAGAGACAACGTCAAAGCATATTCACAGTGCATTTGGTTTTTAGATGCTTGAGGCAACAAGAGTGTGAAAAATCTAAGAGGGGAGGCATTTACTAATTTATTCATAATTTAATTGCAGAGGATAAAGATGTAACCACTGACTTTCTGAATTATCCAAAGGAGATCTCTCCCCAACAGTGTTATTAGAGTAATGTTTATCCCATCTGCTCGGACTCCATTTAGCTGAAATGCTTTATGGAATATATTATTAACTGTAATAGATGTGAACCATTTAATCACAGAAAAATATGCCCATAAGGTCATTTTCAATCCAATTAAATTCCACTCATCAATGAGGGATATTCCATTTCCTTTCGTTTATTTAGACCACGGTGAAAGATATGAATGAAAAAATATTTGGTGAAGAAGAGCTCCCAACATATGCGATTAGGTTATGCAAACAGCAGTCATGAACTAAATAGTTATGGCTGGAATTTCATGAGACATTTTACGTGAGTATATTATGAAACACATTTCCCTCTCTGCAAGGTCATCCTTTTATCAGGGCTGTACAGAGGATTTGGAACGGGAACGAGAATCGTTTTTGATCGCATTTGCTTGCCTCATCTATCAGACAGCGACCCACTTTAAATACGCAGAGCTAAAGCCAGCATCATGCAGAGGGCTGTCTTCTCTCAGGGCTGTGACATCTCTCTCACACACACACACACACACACACACACACACACACACACACACACACACACACACACACACACACACACACACACACACACACACACACACACACACACACACACACACACACACACACACACACACGATCATAAACTACAGGAGACACAGTGCACAACACCATCACACGCACACACTACAAGGGAAATTACACTCCCACATGACAACACGTACAAAGTACAAGAGAAACCCACACACGCTCACACGAAGAGAGAAATCACACACACACATGCACCACAAGAGATATCACACACACACTCACACAGAGACATTTCCTTTCATCATCAACAACAGACCAACTTCTACTGCTTCTGGCTGATGCCAAGGCATAAAAAGGGTGCAGACATTAAAGGAGGACACCCAGAGTTCATCTGACGCCACCGGCGGCCGCCCTCTGGAGACGCCAGTCCGGCTCCGCCAAGCTCCTCCCAGGATTACGCAACAGCCAGACTACGTCTGTTGAGGCCATGCCTGGTCCAGGCTGTGCACCGAACCGAGAGCGCAGGAAGCATCATATAACCGGGAGGCCGGGAACATGACAATGTAAAGCAACGCTTCAGGTATGTCTTGGCTATAACAGCAGGCCACGTTAGACAAGAGCACGAGCCCAGCTTAATATGCATTTGTATTCATCAACCAATTTATCAAACCAAATATTTATTTGTATTGCTATTCATTTGGCTCCGTTTACATATTTCACAAATAGGCCTAATGTAACTGCCTGTCTGAGGATTCTAAAATTGTATCCAATTTATATTTTTGGCCAGCCTGCAGTGTGTGAAATATTGCAAAGATGGCGTACACCCTAGGGCCTAGGCATGCATACCCCTGTCTGGGTATCACTCTAGACCACTTCACAGGAGAGCAGATCTGCTGGCTTGGCTGGTGGACAGCAGAGTTCGGAGTCTGTTCGGATAGTGCTTGACCTCCATTTATCTAGAATATTGAGGGTTCATGATGTTCCAAGGGGGTGCTAGGGGAATGAGACCAACCAGTTCCCCCAGTAGTTTTAAATTTCAAATCTAAACCTGGAGTTAGACCAACCAATTCTCCCAGTAGTTTTACATTTACAATCTAAACCTGGAGTTAGACCAACCAATTCTCCCAGTAGTTTTACATTTACACTCTAAACCGGGAGTCCTACCAACCAATTCATCCAGTTGATTCACAAATACAATGTCGTGATACCAGCTTGCGGTTGCAGTTGGGAACTCTGCTTTAGGGGGTTCCATAAATGTCATTGGTAAATCTGAGCTACTTTCTCTCTTTTGCTATAGTGCCTGCTCTTTCATTTCGGTTCTCTCCAGAAACACCTCGGGCTACTGGCGATAAGACTGCTGGGCTCACAATGGAGGACCACAATGGAGTCTCTCCATCGTAGAAACCCTAGCTACAGCTGCTGAAATGCCACACAACTCTTGTCCTCTGTCTGGGAGGCAAACCCTTTCACAGTCAAATTCAATCTTCAAATCTTAAACCCATACAGTCAGGTTCACTAGTTTATTTCAGAGCAGAGATTTAAAACCGATTACAAAAAACCGGGGACATGGACTAAAGCAAAATGTGCAACCCCCTCATTTGCTAGACATATTTTCTGCTGAAAATCTGTTTGATATCCAAATTAATAAAAGACATCAGATCAAGTCTGAAGCGTCTGCGGGTGGTCCAGTTCAGAATAGTGCTCTGAGGTTTCTCCTAAGATGCCTAAAGGAGAACCAAATACCATTACCCCACCGTCAAAAATGTGATATCCCCTGCGATTCACATTCAATATACAGAAGTCAGATGTGTTGCATGCAACCCTTCAATTCGTTTCTTGCACCCTTTTTGGTACCCAGACCATATTGGCTTTAGGACACCGTTACAATCCAAGAAATTATATACAGTTCAAAAGTACAATCATAATTATTTAGCTTGATCTTTGATAATAACATAATCACATGCCACATACTGAATCATAACCAGGATCAGCAAAAACCTCTTTAAAAGTCCATTCAACATGTCCACTTCACAAGACCACACAAAGCATTCCGGCTTAAGTCATCATAGCTTCAACAATAAAATAGCAAATGAAATTCATCTTTGGTCACGCCCATTTCAACAAACATTTGTTGCTTCAGGTAAGCCATTAAATACATCCACCTCAATAGCCAGAGGCAAGCTAACAGTGTGTTCACATGTGTCGGCTTAGCTTGACTGTTTGACTTGGAGTGTCTTTAACCGGTTGTCTTGAGTCAACGTCGTTTAAAAGCGGCGCCCTCTTAAACACCGGATACTTTTGCATTGTGCAACCGTTTTTGGTAGCCATCATCATGGATTCACCATGGCTGTTGTCACAATTTAGCTCGGCGTCTACTGCAGATTTTTTGAACGGGCAATCGCAACCCACTTGCCAAATGTCCCCGCTATCTTTCAAATAAATAATGAGGCATGATATGCATATAATTTCATGAATTGTATTAAACTAATCAATGCATAATCCATTAACAGAATGGTCCACCCTGATGTTAAGAGGCGATAGTGAAAGTAATTATTGGTAACGAGTATAAACAGGCTCGGACTGGTAATCTGTGATACCGGGCATTTGCCAGAAGGGCCGGTCCACATTTCAGCGTGCGAGGGCCGGCCCTCCTTCAATCATACCGGCCCCAATACTGATTATACGACCGCCTTACTTACCTGACAATACGGATAACTCAAAGAGCCCAAGAAAGAACCTAACGACAAATTGTTGCAATGGTGCATCCAGTATATATAGCGCTTCCTTGTCATGCACATCTATGTGACGGTTCCTATATGGTATAATTTTCTATTTCTTCAAACTGTAAAATCCTGTTTCTTCAAACTGTACAATCATTGCAACAAACTAAATTAAAATGCTAACTAAAATGCTTTCTTTAAACTAAACTACGATTTTCTTCTTATATTTGGCGAATTTATGTTCGAATATTTTGCAAAAATATGTTGCGGTGCACGATGGGATTATACATCTAACAGCGAACGTTAACGGTCCATGGATGCTGCGGATGTTGCTTTGCTTATATTTTAATTTCAGTGGATGGGCTAAAAATCATGGAAGGAGTTGGCAAAAAGAAGAAAGGGGGAGCGGAGAAGATTCGGGACAAAAGGCAGAAATCTCTACAAGCTGAGGCGTCTGGATGTTTTAAAATAGATCGCTTGTTTGCTGTGGCCAGTGCTTCAACCGTTGCTGCTAGTGCCCCCGACGTCCCTGCTAGTGCCCCCGACGTCCCTGCTGCTACAACCTAACATAATCCATTGCTTGCTAGCCTAGCAGGACTGTCCGGGTATGTTAAACCGTGTGGATTAATGTGGAATAATTGCAACTTGCAAGAAGCCCCGCGATCAAGACAGCGTCAAGGTAGGCCGTTTGGTTTTTAATTGTGCCCACCGCGACATGTTGAATTCGGCTCACAGGTCTTTCTTAAAGGGGTAGTTCGGAATTTTGGACATAGGGCCTGATTCCGAAGTGAGCATTGGTATTCTATATCACTGGAGACAGTTTTCAACACATTTCATTTGTATAATTCCTTCGTTCACTGTACTCTGCGTTTGTAGCAATGACAGCAGCAGGTAACCTAGGTTTCAGCCCGCCGCTGCCGTAGCCTACGTACAGGAATATAAACACTGCTGCTGAGACCCCGCAATTCCCTCAAAATGCAATGCAATGCAAGGTTGGTTTTATTTCTAACATTATTCTATAAACAGACATTTAGATTTATAGTCTGTCGTTATAATTGATTTACCTCGGGTGTACTGTGGAGTGGGTAAGACTGTTTTTAATAGCAGGCTAGCATTGCCCGTTGACGTGCGCTAGCCTAGCACGAGCGAACTCTGCAACTAGAAGGACTGAATGAAATGTGTTGAAAACTGTCTCCAGTGATATAGAATACCAATGCTCACTTCGGAATCAGGCCCTATGTCCAAAATTCCGAACTACCCCTTTAAGTAGGTTCGCTGAAGTTGGTTCGGCTCATTTGCGCTAAAGGGGGGGGGGGGGGGGTCGGTCGGTCGGTCCATAAGGGGCCGGTGTAGATGGAAAAATGCCAGGGCCGAAAATCGTTCCCAGTCCGACCCTGAGTATAAACCCTTAAAGGAATGGTAAATCAAATATGTTATTAAACAAAGTCAAAGTGCTGTGTGTACGTATTTTTCCTTTAACACCACCCACTCTCTAGCAACTAACAGCATCCATCTTATCCTAGAACGACTGACAAACTCCATCTCTATGACGGCATATCACTGCCAGATATCTTAAGAAAAAAAAGAAATCACGTGCGCGACTGCGTACAACTCATGCTCGCAAGGCCTTTTCCTGCTCACTGGGATATTTTTTTCTGCTTGCGTGGTGACCATCTTTTGGGAATATGTTGGGGTGAACCAGCCATGGCATTGCATCCCATAACATTGTTGGCTACTCGTAACGAATAACTTGTACATACACTTGAATACAGATTTACAAATACAGCGATAGCGCTGATATATTAGACGTCATTAGACGATTGTTGTTACACTAAATAACTCTAACAGTAGCTACTGCGAGGCAGTATTATCACCCTTTTTTTAACATTTATATTTCCTGGTCTGATGATATTCTATATACTCAAGTTCTGCTAATGTTCAAGGCTGGCTATGGTTCACTGCACCTGATGATCCTGCATTTATTCATGACATGCATAGTTATACGTTTTGATAACAACTGCAAGCTGTCTGAGGTGCAAGGCTGTGCTTTATTGTTCTCTAAAGCATGTTCGGAGACGTCAAGAGGCGTCGATGTAACCAATCAAATTCAAGGATACAATGGCCAGATTTGGCACCGACCTCTTAGTGCTAAACAGGTAACTACCGCACAACGTAGAAAAAATTTCAATCAGAGGAATACTGTGTGCGAGTGCAGTAAAGGAACTCGCAGTAATATTTGATGTGTTAGTAGTCATTTTTGCTTGCCATTTTTGGCAGTGATATGTCACCATACATCTCCCTCCAAGATACACCCATGTCACCCTAGAAGGCCTACTACTGTCTTAAGTCAGGCAGATGCCACCACAAAAGTCCAATAATACAGACCGTGTGCAGGGCCTACATGAACCATATGGGGAGAACATTCTCCAGGCCGAGTCTAATTATATGCCGTGCGGTTCACATCAAATGTATATCAGTGCCTCGGGGATGCTTGTCTAGAAACATCTGATGAAACATTCTCTGTGAAGTTCAGCGTGTGAACTGGTAGCCCGTATAGAGACCCATTCTCTGTTGTAGCATGGTGCCCTCATTACTTCAATTCATGCTACCAGAGCATTCTCGTTGCTAGAGAATTTCACAAACATCCACGTACATAACGCTGATCTTATAGATCTGTTGTTCTCAGAGCAGAACAGCATGAATTATTTAGCTGCTCTTGGCTGTGCATCACACAAAGCATGCCAATTTAAGACTTTGAGATCTGCAAACTTGGCATCGGCACTTGCCAATAATATAAAAGTATAGCCAATTTATTAAAATGATGAATCGAAAATGAGTATCCCTGGATTAATTGACATGGGAAAAAAACTTTACTTACTAACCTAATGCTCATACTTATAAGGGAGGATAAGGGCAGCCATCGTCTGAAGTTAAAAACCAGCAGATGTTCCATGTCTGGTAGCCAAGGCCGATATAAATCCTACTCACCACACTCTGACTCAGAAGAGCTGGAATCCTCCGCCTCCACAGCCGTTTCCTCCGCCCCTTCCTCCTCCTCCTCCTCCTCCTCTATCTCCTCCTCCTCCTCTTCGTCTTCCTCATAATCTTCTTCCTGCTGCTGCTGCTCCTCCTTCTCCTCCTCCTCCTCTTCTTCCAGTCTGGGTTGACTCATGTCCTGCCCCACCTCCTCCTGCTGGTGTTGTTGTGGGGATCTGAGCGGGGTCTGGTAGGGTGGGACCTGGGCATCGTCCTCAAGCCCAGCCGCCAGTTCTTCTCCCTGGGTCAGGGAGTAGTTGTGCTCCTCGCTGCAGAGCTCCAGTCCTGGAGCTCCCAAAGACGCAGTAACCTCCTGCTCCTCTGTCCCCCCTCCTCCTCCCCTTCTTCCTTCCTCCTCTTGATGTTCTTCTTCTTCTTGCTGCTGCTGCTCCACCTGGTACACCTCCACGTTAGAAACCCTCTCCTCCGCCTCCCTTCCTCCTCCAGGGCACAGCTTCCTCTCCGCAGCGCATCCACCCCCTCCGCCCCAATGATCCCCAGCGCCGTGCGTCTCAGTGGCGTGGGTCTCCCCGGCGATCCTCTTCCTCCTCCTCTCCTCCTCCTCCTCCGAGCTCCGCCCCCAACGGCCCAGGAGCACCGCCTCCTCCTCCGTGCCGGCCGGACCCCCGTCCACCCCCAGGCCTGGTTTGGCGTAGCGGGCCATCTCGTCCAGTTCCGACACGTCCCAGTGCTCCGGGTGCAGGTCCTCGCCGAATCCCCCGTCGTCCACGAGGTCGCTTAGCAACTCAAAGGGCCGCTTCCGTGGCATCGCCGGGGAGCCCAGCATCAGCAGCACACTCTGGATAAAGGGGAGGGATAGTCACAACATGCAGAATAGTAGCAATCGGGACATATGAATATGACAGGAATTGGCACATTTACAAAATTGACAACATATTCCCTAAAATATCATTTTTTTAATCATCTGTTGCCCAAAACCCTAATATTAATTAATTATATCATGGATAAAATCAATTACAATGGATACTATTAAGCCGTCATGCAGAGGTGGAACAGTTGAGCGGTTAACACCTCAGCATGACCCACCTGGTTGTACTCCGTCCGGCCCCCCTGTGGAGACATGGCGGGGGGGTAGGGGCTCAGCAGGCCCCGGTGGTTGCTGTAGGCCTCACCAAACGCCGGCTCCAGCCCATTCATGCCCGGCTGGGTAGAGGAGACACACACGCATAATTCAGCTCGGGTCACAGAAGCTGTGACCTGATTACCCATAAAACCAGCCTATAATTATAAGTCTCTGTCTGTGTGTTTGCGTTGAATCGCCACCTTGACACTCAAAAAAATAAACATTTCAACTTTCACCCCGGCCGACGACTCCAAACGGATACAGCTTGGTTTGAAGTCTTTAAAACAACAGACTCTATTCGAACATGGCTTTCTTCAGCTCATTTCTAAAAACACACCTTTCCATGGTTTTGTGAGTTAAAGCTTTGCACTGCCGTACGCCGGCTGGCTGTATTCTTAACGCGTCCTCAGCCGCTTGTCATGTGTTGACCTCTTTAGAATAAAGTGTCGTACCTGAGGCATGCCAGGGGCGAGGAGGTGGGGTGTGTCAGGGTAGGTTCACAGAGCCAACGCTGTGCGACTTTCTGCTGGAGGAAAGCATTTGTCATTCATTTTTCACTTCAAAAGCAACAAAACATCAAACTGGCTAGACAGTGTGTGTGTGTGTGGTACGTACGGTGGAAGGAGGATGTAGTAAGCCGGTCAGGGGGGTTTCAGCCAATCGTAGTGCAGCAGTGTGAGGGTGTTCAACTCCCTCTGCCCATGGCCTACCAGTCAGCTCCCTTTGACTAGAGAAGGAGGAGCAATGGAGAGAGGAGGATCATGAGGGGGAGGATAGAGTCGAAGAAGAGAGAGATTTGCATTGAGGGAATTTAGCAGACACTTTTATCCAAAGCGACTTGAGGCAACGAAAGATGAGGAAGAGTAGGAGAGTGGACAGCTTGTGAGGAGGGAGGAGGATGAGGTCAAACAATTGTGACTTCAGTGAAACGCGATACAAAAGGTGTCTCTTGCACGTTATTGTGTGTATTATGCTAAATAAAGCACTCGTCATGTGTTGCATGACATTAGATAACAGGTAAACACACATGATAAGATTGTACCCTAATTCTGTCTTTTAGCAGACAGCCTAAAGTTAATTATTGCCCACAATCTGCTCATAGACGCAGGAAGCCATTGTCTGTTCATCCGTCCGTCTGCGTTATTAAAGAAAAGGGAAGGGCGATTGTTAAGAGAGACGAGAAAGTGGAGAAAAGGGGTAAACCAGAGTTGAGAGAAAGGACAGCAGGAGAAGAAGAGAGGCGGGGCGGATAAGAGACTAGCGTAAATAAACTGCAAGCCTTCGTGTTACGGTGCTGCTGATGAAACCCAATGCAAGCAGAGGATCACCAGGGCGCTCAGACCAGACCCACGAGAAGTAGAGGAGGCCAAAAGAGTGAACACGCGGACGGTCTGGTCGTTTGGGAGAACAATGCAGTGACATGTTTATCCGGGTGTGTGTGACCACGCGCTGGCCAATAGGAATGAGGAAGTGAGAGCTAGAGTGGGAGGGCAGAGTCTAGGCATGAGGGGCCATGGCACAAAACAATGCCCGCTGCCATGCAGACGTAAACATTCACCAGTGACTACTTGGTGTGTTGTCGCCGCTGTAAAGGCCCCTTTGGCGACCGCAGCGTGATGTAAACATTCACACCGGCCTGTTGGCCTCGAGTCAGAAACCGTGGCGAGCAACACCACAGAAGGCTATTTCAGAGGGGCGTGGCGTGGAAACAAAAGCTTCCTGGTTCTACTTTGCTTTACCATCTGCGATGCATTCCCCCTGGGACCCCGACACTGTTGTCTTCAGAACCCACCCCACAATATTGACTCATTTCTAGACATAGCCAGAATAAAACAGAACATGGCAACGCTTTGACATTCAGTTGTTTTGTTTAGTTCCTTTATGAATCTGAACAATATTCATACACTTTAACATGACAAGGAGATACAACGACACTCAGTGTGGATTTGCACATGAAGAGACCTATGGAGACGCTTGCAGAGCATCATACGCTTTTACAAGGGAGCTGTTGTGTGTGGAGTTGATGTGACATAACCTCGGGCCAAAGGTTAAGTGCGGCACTTCGGGTAGAACAACAAAACCGACGTCACATGTCTCACATGAAGGCCAAAGTTTCTATAGAACTCAGGGTCATTAGCTCCTTGTAACCTCCTCATATGCCTAGCTGAAGCCACTGTAAACACACTGGTCCTTCTGGGGAGTGCATGTCGACACAGCTGTTTGGTTGAGACCAGTCAATAGCATGCAAACAACCCTGAAGTATGTCCTGTGGGTATGGTACACAAGTATTTGTGGATATTGCTGTGCACTGTGTAAAGTAAACCAACTTGTATACATAAATAGACAGAAATGTGTCATGCACTGAGTAGAAGACATTCATACAGCAACCCAAAAACCCAGCACAGGAACTCAAATTTGTTCAGGGGTTAGTTAGGGTACAAACTGTCCGCTGCCTCTGCGTGTTTAAATAGCAGACAGAGTGGGGAAATAGAAACGGGCATTGTTTGAGCTGAACAAAAGAGTCTTCCAACCTCCTCACCCTAAAGCTCTCTATAGTGGTTCTATAGGACGAGCCTACTATACCAGAAGCCCTGCTCCGAACAGTGACAACAGACCCGGCCCAGCCTTTAAACAATTCGTTAGAAACACGTCGTAAGAAACACACAGGAGTATTGATGCTTATTTGGAAACAACCTTTGAAGGGATGCTTGCAGCAGGGCCAGGACATAAACGTTAGGACCTTTGAAAAATATACGGTCCACTGCTACTAAACTACAGAAGTAACATTTTTAGAAAAACAATTCGACAAAAACAATCAGATGTCCAGACCTGGAAGTCCGTCAATCGGACGACCATAATAGACTCGGTTGGCAGCACGCAAAGAGTGGAGCAGCGTGGAGTGGTCGCGCGTGGCTAACCGACCGAAAGGGGGCTGGAGGGTGGAGGGGTGGATGGTGGGCTGTCTGGAAAGCCAATTTGCGGAATTAAGATCTTATAGAGGTTGCACGAAGCATCGTTTTGTATGATACCACATTCCGTCTAAAAACCAGAGTGCATCTGGCGCCGCGTTTGCACATATTGGCTGATCTGGAAGAAAGGAATAGGCTACACACTGTCCTCTCCGTGTCCTTGCAGCTGGCAGACAAAGTAACAAGCTTCTCAATCGCAAATTTACGTTCCAATCCTAGTCATGTCGAAAAGTCGTCCCTAAACTGTCCTAATATTTGTTTTTTTGTTTTTAAAATAAATAAACAGACAACTACGAGGTTAAAGCGGTCCTGTGTTCACAGCTGTACAGCGGACCGCCTGATCTAAACAACCGGAGAGAGAAACGGTGCCATGGCCGCGCGACCCGCATGGCACACGCGGGCGAGAATAGGCACGACAGGGGTTCGCCCTACCCCTCAAAACATTGCCCAAATGTTAGCACAAATGTTTAATTGCATCCATACCATGTATTCCGGCGATCCGTGGTATCAGGTTCAAACAATCCCAGAGCTCCGATGCGAAGACTAAAAAAAATTAGGGGCGCAGCTGGCGCTGCCACCGGATGTCCAATATTAATAGTTAATACCGCACACCGCCAGAGAGCAAGGTTTGGTAGCGTCTCCCACCTCTCACAGAACACACTGGGCAGCCGCAGATACACCGCTTCCCACGGATTAAAACAAGCACAACACTTGGGAGGGAGAAGCCCTGGGGTAAGCTTTGTCCCCTTTGTACCCACAGGTGCTGCTACTGCGCAGTCCTAAAAGCAACTCCATACGTTAGAGATGGAGATCTGACGTCCAGCTGCCGATCGTTGCGTTTGCTCCGGTGCGTAAACAGTAAGAAAAAAGTTGGATTCAGTTGTCAGTGCGACGAACGAAGTGGAGAATGCAGTGAGTCGCCGAGTGAGCGAACAGCTTAAGCTATACGATATCATGGAAAAGCCGAGGTCGTCGTCCTGGGAAAATCCTCCATGCAGGCTCTCTCTGGCTCCACTGGTCAAGTGTAAAATGTCCGCCTCGGCCAGTCCAGATGCTGTTATACACAGAGGTAGTAGCAGGGGTAGCGCACTGCCAAGTGGCACATACTTTACTCCATGGAGGAAGTTCGCTTTGCAACAGCCTTATGTCAAGCCTTCCATCAGCTACATGGGAAAAAGGGCAAAAACAAGACTAACACGTGTTTTAGTTTCGTTATGTCCTGGATAAAACAAACCCGACGACTGCGGGGTAACTGTTAACATGTTTTATGCTAGCTTCCAATCATTCAAGGCAAAAAGTTTTAGATTTGGAGACATCCTACTAAACATTCAAAAGAATAACCTCTCTTTGGTAACTGATGGCCCTTCCTGGTATCTTCAATATTATTCACCGAGGGAGAGAGATAGGGAGAGAGGGCGGGGAGCCGCCAGTAAATATTGTTGGTATTTTTAGTGCGTGTGTGTTGTCTGAAGAAGTTGTAGTTGCGCGTCTCTGGTGTCGACACGTGAGGGCGTGCAACGCTACTAGAAGAGAAAGAAATAATGAGAGGCACTGACCTGTTGATAAAACGGTTAAACTGTATCAGGCGTGGAAAAAGAAAGTAGTGCAGATCTGTTCGGGTGAGGGCATATGAGTTCACGAGCAGCGCTTGTTGTAATTCTAGTGGAAGCGGATATGGCGTCACATGGGCGGGTCCACGTGACCCTGATTTAAGGACAACATAAAGAGCGAAGTAGTGAACTCGGTGAACTCCGATAAATGTACAGCATAGTCAACTCGAAATGTCTGCTTAAAACGACTTAATGTGACTTTAAGTTTTGTTTGTGTAATTTAGTAGGTCTAATATGCGCTATATAGGAAAAAAAGTACAATTACTATTATAATGATGAGTAAGCCTATTCATATTATAGCATAATAATTATTATAGTAATTATAATAATAATATTATTATATATGACATGCACACGCTTGTGAAGCATCAGTACCTGTATTAACTGGTATAACTGTTAACTATAGGTACAATCTCAAATCTCTTTATTCTGCAAATGCAAAAAAGAACAGAGTGCAGGTTTTAGTCGAAGCAGTTGAGTGTAGCTTACTAGCGTTTTTAAAAAATGTGTATAGAAAAATTATGTGATTGAAGTGTGTCGTGATTATTAAGATGCTTGACTGCCGTATAATTTCTTAGACCGGACCAGAATTGTAGGCCATGCTGTCTGCACTGAAACACACTATTTTAATGAGCAGATATCTTATTTACTGGTTTATTCACTTCAGGCATTTTAAGGTTTAAAAAAGTTTTAGTAGTAAGTAAGTCGATTTTTATTTAACATGGACGTGACAATATCATTGGACGAAACCAGATGCATTGTTTTCAGTGTAACAAATGCTAGTTTTCAACACCTGTCCACAGGAGGATTTAAAATAAATAAATAATAATAATAATAAAATAAAATAAACAAAACAGAAAGGCAGCATGCTCAGACAATTAACCAGTTGTAAATTATTTGTGTGAGCACTGTTGATTTGTTTTGAGCCGTTGTTTAAGTTCTCTGTTAAAAGTGTTGCTGTAAGTCTCTAGTTTTAAACTAGTGGGCAAGAGGTTCCATAGTTTTGCCCCCTTTGCAGGGAAAACAGACTGACCGAAAGATGTCTTGTACATGGGAACAAGACAATCACCATTGATGGAGGCTCGTGTATTTGCCCGACGAGAGCTCTGACGTCTGATGGCCAATTCAGACTACAGTGGTGACACATGATTATTTACACATTAGAAAAACAATTTAAGATTACTAAAATTAAAAAAGTTATCAAAGGTGAAAAGGTTGTGTTTTTTTAGAATGCCACAGTGATGCCATCTCATGGGTTTCCGGTCCATGACTTTTATTGTCTGTTTGTATATTGAAAAGATAGGTTTTAATGCGGTAGAAGAAGCTTGTGACCATGATGTGATACAGTATGACAAATGAGAAAAAATCATAGCGTGCATAAATAATTTGGACGTTTGACATGGCAAGTCCCTTCTTATGAAACGGAAACAGTTTAGATTTAGTTTGACCTTCTTTGCAACATACTTAATCTGCGTAACAAATTTTTAATTATTATCCAGGATGATGCCCAAATATTTTACTACATTTACTGATTCAATTAATTCATTTTTTATCCGTACCTCAAAAACGTTGATAGGCCTATTACGGATGGTGAAGCACATAGAGATTTTAGGGTAAGGGTTAGGGTTAGGAAATATTGGTTAAAGATTGTAGTTGTTCAGAAAAAAGCATGTGTCATTATGCACATCAATAGAAACAATGAAACCTCAAAGAATGATTTTAGTACAGTCCACATTTTAATTGACAATTAAAAATAATAATTAGTGATTCAGAGCTATAATCCTAATTCTGAACACAACTGGCTCAAACAAAGTTTCCTCACATTGGGTAGGAGCACACAATGGCAAACTTTTAATGTCCACTCCTTCCAGAATTCACATTAACTGATATCTTCAACTCAATATTATTAAACAGCATCTTAAAAATATATATATTTTGTTTAGCTTTCTCCTGAATCACCTATTGTGTCCTCATCTTTGTTAACACGCTCATGAATATATCTTTGTGACTCTTATTTTTGTGTTCATTAATCTATTAATGTGGTCATCCATATTTGACTCATCTATTGCTGTATTGATTCACTGTATTACTGTGTTCATTCATTTCGATTAAGGGGTTAATTAATCAAGTAATGTATTCAATCTTCGATTCATGTATTCATTAATCTCTTTTGATGTGAGTGACTGATCTGACCGGACACCTATCTCACACGCACGCGCGCGCGCGCACACACTCTCTCTCTCGTTCTCCCCCTCCCTCCCTCCCTCCCTCTCAGTCAACATTGCTTCTCTCTCTGTATTGTGTGTTACTGGCCTACTAACCTTTTTGTCCCCTCTGCCATGTCATGCAGGTTCCTCTCTCTAGTTCTCCACTCTCTGTGCTCTAGATTCTATACTTCAGCCATCATGTTTTGATCTACAAATTGATCATAAAGTGTTCTAAACTTGTTTTATTTTCCTTCATAGAAGTCTTGGCTTAAACAACCACAATGGTACCTGTTTTTGCGACAGCGATTTATGTAGATTATGGAAAACACGCTGTTGTGTTACGCCACTTACCTACCTAGTACCCACATGTATTTAATCCCCCCAACCCTTCACCTCCCCATCTCCTCCGGACTATCTGATTCTCCAGGTCCAAAAGCGGGATTACATCATGGAACGCCAGACAGTGAGACGTACACCTACCGCTCCTAGACAAACTTCTCCTCTCCCTACCTGCTTACAACATCTTGCTTATCAATTAAATAACTAAACTGAACGGTTGAAGGCATGTTCTGTACTTGTGATCTCAAGATCATATATTATCTACAACCATGCACACACACAAACAAACAAACAAACACACACACACACACACACACACACACACACACACACACACACACACACACACACACACACACACACACACACACACATGACACTATTCAGAGATGTGTTTTGTGTATAGAAGCACAAGGCTTTATTGTTTATCAGTCTGCTTAGAAACGAACAAATCAATGACAACAAAGAGAGCATTGACAAAGCCGGATGTATCATGTTTTTATTTCCACACGTTATCTGACAATGCCACTTGACGTCACACACCACATCGATTTTGCACAAGGTAATTTCTTCTCAACTCGACACACATTTAGGCTTATGATTTTCTGTTACCATGGTGACCACAACAAAATTACAAACACCTTTATGAGTCCAGGACTTAATTTCGAAACGATCGACAGCGCTCCAGTTGTCATCTAAACACAAGACATTCATACACACTAAAACCGTCCAAGATATAAAGGCAGGTTTTTCATTTCTAAACACAAGGCGCAAGATATTTCTGCTTTGGACAAACTAATCTTTACCCCACCCGAATGTGGCGCAGTAGCGGTACAGTATGTCATGTCCTTGTGTTAACCACTGCACTGATGGGGTGGGGGGGGGGGGGGGGGGGGGGGGATCTTGTCATGGTCACTCCATGGTCGGAGGAGAACAGAGGAGAAGGGTAGGGGAGGCGCGGGCAATCCCTCTGGGACAAAATGTCACCAACACAACTACGGGCCAACAGAAATTAACGGAAAAGATAGAACACAATTTGGTCTTTCTAAGAAGTAGCTGTATATATTGATTTTAAGATTATTTTTGGCTGAAGCAAAGGTGGTTTTAGAGAGGAGCAGGTGGGTGGTAAGTAGTGGTGGTGGTGGGAGTGTGTGGGTGGGGGGTGGAGGGGCTGTGATGCTCGTGGGCAGATGTTGGGGGAGTTGAAACTCCATGGCTGCCTACGTTCAAGGGATTTAACATGCATAACAATCCTGGGATATGGAGGGTGCTAGCTAACACAGAGTCAGCTACCAAGCATTAAGCTAAATATAGCGTACCGGTTGCTAGAGGAAATTTATCCCTGGCACGATACAGAGGCATTAGCCTATTGTATCCACCAAATGCACTTATGCCGAGTGCATCTGGTGGATTTATTTTACCATTTACAGACTCCAGGTTGGGGATGGTCAGATGTCTGATGTTAACTCCCAGTCACTGGTGTAACCGACATAGAGGTCTTCTAAAGCAGGAAAATCTCCTCCTGTGTGTTCCCTGTCGTATTAAATATCTGCAGACCTTATTTGGACCCAAATCCTTACTGTCATTGGTACTTTTCTTAATTTGTTATTATCAATCGCATCTCTCTATCCTGTCATCACAGCTATAGCCAAGTTTGGGTCAAAAGTGATTTCCTAATTTTACTTTGGGCCGCACACATTGGGTTTAGGGGTAGGGACAAGTAGCTGGGGGGGTCAGTAGGATCTCCATGGCAACAGGGACCAAAAATAACATGACGTGGATGGGGGTGAAAGAGAAATGTCGGCTCCGCGAGATTCTGACGGCTTGGGTCCAAACATTTACCAGATACCGCTTCCCATGCACCTCATAAACACACAGACACACACATACCCATTTAGTAATATATTACCTACACACACACACACACACACACACACACACACACACACACACACACACACACACACACACACACACACACACACACACACAAAGACATGCATACGAACCAACATACACACGCATACACACACACTTCACATCCTGTAAGTCAGACTGCATGAACATCTCAAGCTCATGTGAGCGCCTGAATAAATACTAAAAGTTAAATAAAAAAAAGTGTTCCCTGATGATAGCCACATGCTCGCACAAATGTAAACAAAATAACTGCAAAAAAATAACAGACTATACGTTTCAAAATATTTACGCAGAACACGGCCACCATGAGAGGCTAAGCAACACACAATGGACCTTATGTAAAACCATCACAAAATAACATCCTATACACAACCTTGGCTGGTGACTTCCAACACTACACTAGGGACGTTCCTGCAATATTCACAACAACGTTGTGAGGACCTTCAGGGGAAGTGTGAGGGGAATGACGGTAACAGTGATGTTGGTACCGAGCGGTGATTTGTTGAGGATGAGGGGGAGGGGCTTCATCTGGAACACCAAGACCGGAATGACGACAGATAGTTCCGGGTATTTAATACCTGGTAGCCCTGGGGACGGATCGATAGATACATACAGGAAGAAGAAGAAGAAAGAGAGAGAGATAACAGTTAATATTCAATTTGTTATATTTTTGCTCATGGATCTATTTTACACACTTAAACACTGAATGTTAAATAATTATATAAGGTGCAAGCAAACAAAAAGGAAAATTAAAGTAATGATTAGTTGAATGTTAATTCATAAATGGGCTAATTATTTTTAATGAACGCATAAAAGATTTATGAATGAATGAATGAATGCCCTAATTAACCCCTATATGGATGATCTAATTCATGAATTAAAAAATTAACTAGTACCACAACTAGCCTTGGAACCAGACGAACGTTGAAGTTAGTGTTTTATTTGCTCTTCAATATGCTACTGGTGCTATACAGGTGCTATAGAATATACCCCCCCCCCCCCATTTTCAGCAGCACTGGCCCAGGTCAGGCCAATCACAACTGTTTATCTAACGTATGATTACGTAACAGAGGAGCACCCTATGGGAGAGCCATTGAGGAAACAACCAAGAGGGCTGCATCACACATTGAGTTGCTCTGATTGGTTGTAGGTCGTTACAATTCAGTCCAGAGTTATTTTGGTCTGCGGCTGTCGATAACCCCCCTTGGAAATCGAGAGTGGTTCCAGTCTAACGCACATCTGCTAGAGTCAGGTTACTTGTATCCTCATTCATAAACTAATACATTAACTTATTTATGAATTAATTAATGGTTACTGAAAACTTGGACTAGACTCACCTGGCTCCTTTACTCCCAGAAGTAAAGTAAGTACCATATAGTTTCATTTTTCAGCTGAGGGCCAAACAGAGGGTTGGTCTGGGCCAGAATTGCTATCAACCAACTGGGGAGGAAAGGACAAAGACCGGATCAGACCAGAACCGGGTCAGACCACATCAGGACCGGATCAGACCAGACCAGATCTGATAGACCAGACTAGATCAGACAACAACAGAACTAGACCAGTATAGAAATTACAAAACCAGAGTAGGACTACACCAGACAGGACCGGATCAGACCAGACAAAAGAAGCCGGGACCGGATTAAAAACGATTATTATAAATATTATATTTTAAAGCTGCTATGGGTACGATTTTCGTATAAAGAGAGCGAGAAGAAAATAACAGAAGAGGGCAAGATATGAGAAGGCAAAGAAATGCCCCCCCCCCCTCTCTGCTTCCTCCATACATTTCTGTGTCATGGGAAAGTGTTGGTTTCACACACATGTGATTAATAGGCATGTTGGATTGCCCGAGCCATTCGGGGAAGAGCTTGATCAGAAATTAGCGGGAAATAGGGCACAGTCAAGGTTGGAGCCAGCCAACCACTACATAACCCTGCCCTGATGTTGGGTTTAAAACAACAAGCTCAAGTGTCAAAATATAAAATACCCTTTACTCACAACAAATAGCAACAGACAGCTGTGAGCACCAGACTTGTGATGATGACCCTGGGGAATGATCAGAAAATAACAAATTATTTTAATTGAAATAAGAATAAAATGTTGAATTATTCTTAACATCCAACAACTAACACCCCAACTCTCTCACACGCATACGCACGCGCACACGCACATGCACGCATCCACGCACCTTGGCACTCACTCACTCGTTCACTCTTCAATGCCCAAGCAAACAGACCCATTACACAAAACGTGAAGAACAAACGTGTTCTTATAAAGCCGTCAGCGCATGCAATATTAGGAATGAATTAACGCAGTCAACGTAAAAGTCCTATATAATAGCCTACAAATAAAATAACCTGCTCACCACAGAGTAGGCTATAGCATTCTTAAAGATCCTTATACCTCACTTCACTCTCAGGGTGGGTTATTTTATATATGTTACATCGATCTACCTCAGTTATCAAGGTCATGTCTTTTAGCACATTTTAGGGATATCTTTAGCTGATAAGGATGCAAGATGACGCATTCGGCCTTCATCAAATCACCATTAACGCCTTCAGTCCAATCACCGCAACGGCTACGAGGAAGGGTTTATTGCACAGACATACAAATAGGCTTATATCTTGGACACCATCTTTTGTCAAGTAATAAGGAAAAACAAGACGCATATAATGAATAGTCGTAGTGATTATCAGTTGCGGGTAACGGTACATACCCCCGGTTCGGTCCTTTTGGCACCAGGAATGGTGCAACGATCCCCACCAGCCCCCAGAGCGTGGTGAAGCAGATCATCGGCAGTGCAAGCGAGTGGGAAACCATTGTTAGCGGTGGTTAATATTATTGTGTATTTAGGAAACAATAAAATGACGGTGAATTGGGCGCGTTAGAATTAGACGCATCAATGGCCTCTCTCGGCCAGCAAGTGCGTCTCACACGCCCCGCCTACAACAAGGATGGAATATATGATTGGCCGAATAGAATCTAAAACCTACCATTGATTAGTGTTCCCGGATGTCTGTCAGAATTAGTGAGGCAGGGATTGGATCTTGTTTGTCCCACCAGTTCAGGGTCAGAGATAATAAAAACAATCAAGCAAAGTAGATTTTATTGCTTTGTTATGCGTGCCATCTGTTACAAGTGATAGCGAATTCAAAAACAAATGAATGGGGAAATTAATATCGGCCTAAGAATGTTGCAAAGTCCATGGGAGAATCAATATAGGCTTTTAATATATAAAAATGAAAGCTTTTACTTATTAGCTAGGCCTAAATACATCTTGGAAGAGGAGATGCTGGTTCCTGCGATGCAATCAGTACATCAATATTGACCTTTCCAAGTTGGATATTCTCGACACAATATAAGGCCGGCCAAAATATGAATAGACTAATACATCAAATGGGAATGTCTGTGTGATCAATTAATCAAACTGCAAATTGTGAACGTAATTCAATCCAACATTGCTCCCTAGTGTACACTGTAAATAGGGCAACATGAACTCAGGGATTAAGTGGCGAAGTCACGCCTCTTCCGGTAGAGAGAATATGAATGGGTTTCAATGGAGAGAAAGTAATTATTTTCTGGTCCCAGTCTTTATATGCCCTGGATTACACATATGTTGTTTGTGGATTTAAATGAGAATCTTTCATGCAAAGATCTTTTTTTTTTTTGTGTGAGGCCGCTTTGTGAACTACAGCTCGTCGCTTCTCACGACCAGAATGATATACGTCACCACCCGCACTTCAAACTCATGGCGATCTCTCTGCTCCACTTCAACGCTTTTTTTTATAAAAGGATAAAAGCATCGAAAGAGGTGAAAACCATTAAAGTTGATGTATGGTTTACTAGTGACGCGCATGAACATGGAGGAACATGATTGACTTAGGCCTACTCAATATATAAATAATCAACCATCATATCTCATAGGCTACTTTACTATTGATTGACGTTGTAACGTCTGTTGGCATGACTTTGCTCAGTTTCAAACGTTGTGTACTGGTAAACCAGCTCTAGATAAAGGGAAGTGTTGCCTCCCATACAATGGCTATATGTGCTTCTCATAAGTAAAAGCAAAAGGATAGTAGGTGCTAGGCATCAAGGAAATAAAGGCATGCAAACGTGAAACTTATCCTACTAAGTTCTGTTTAGTTCTGAATGGTTTCTATCGGATAAATAAACCCTGCTGTGAAGAACTTTTAGATTCCCAACCGGCTGTTTCCCAAGTGCACATGAACGGTCGCTGTCGGGAACACGCGTAAGCATGAGCGTCATCACCGGCGGCGATCCGACTCGTTGTCACCAGGAGAGTGAACGCGCCTAAAGGCACGTCTCGTATGTGACGTCATGCTCCCAGCGAATGGCTTGGACAAGACCGACAATCTCCCAACCTTGCTACCTCAGTCTTGACCCTACCGAGTTTGCAGTTGGTGGGTTTTTTTCTCCCCTGGAACACGTAATAATAATTGTGGAATACGGTCATTGTTCCAAAATGATATAGTCTCTGTCCCATATAGTTGCATACTGGAATAATTGGGTGCATCTGACCTTAATTGGAAGAAAATCTGGACTTTACCATCTACATTTTTGATCACTAACAAAATGAAAGAGGTATATTTTAAGATTATACACCGTTACTATACCTCTAAACTATTTTTTGCAAAGATTTAAATTAGATATATGTAAATTGCTCATTTTGTAATATGTACCCTGAAGATGTGACACATACATTTTGGAACTGTTCCCATTCAAATCATTTATGGAAAGATATTTGCACTTTTATCACTCGTTTCATTGACCCCAAGTTTTCCCTTGTATTGAACATGTATTGTTTGGTTTCTTCAATTGCACCTCTAGTCAAGCAAACCAATATTTTATTATAAACCTTATTATTTTATTAGCTAAATGGCATATTCATAAATGTAAATACTCGAATCAGAAACCTCTTTTTGTTGTGTTTGAGAATGAAACCAGGCAATACATGGGGAATATTCTATGTTCTAGAATTGGGAAAGCTATTAAAACACTTAGTGTGTGTGCTCTTTATAATATTTTTATTACATTTAATGCTGCATTTAGGTTTTTTTTGTGTCTGTATTTTGTATGTCTGCCATTTCTGTGCCCCCTGGCTGTTGTTGTATTGCTAATTGTCAATAAAATGTATAAAAGAAAAAGAAAAAGACAGATAATCTCCACATCGGCATAACAAAAAATCGACACATGCCCCGATTTATAATGGTTTTCACCGCTTTTGTCGTTGTTATCCTCCCCTTGGAAAAAGCGGTGAAGTGGAGCAGAGAGATCACCATGTCTGTACCAGAGTGGTGGTGGTGTCACACTAAATTTGTACCGGCTGCCAAATTTTTACCAGGCGCGTCATCCATACGTAATCCACTCCAAATCTGCCTGGCAACAGATGATCGCTTCGTTTGTGCCTGGCAACGGACGATCGCGTCGAATGACGTGAAAGGTTCACGAACATTCGCAAACCTTCTATCTAGCGATCCGTTATCTGTATTGTGCTATTTCGTCCTTGACCTGCTTTAAACACTCAGTTTACTTGCTAAATTTGATTAAACAATTAAATATAATACAAATATAAAGTAAAAACAAGTGTTATCTAGATCCGTTTTCTGTATTATGTTATTTCGTCTTTGGCAACATGAGCGCGAATGTTTTTTGAAACCCGCTTTAAACACTCAGTTTACTAGCTAAATTTGATCAAACAATTAAATACAATACAAATATAAAGTAAAAACAAGTGTTATCTAGCGATCCGTTAACTGTATTATGTTATTTTTTCTTTGGCAACATGAGCGCGAATGTTTTTTGAAACCTGCCCGGCAACGGACGACGCGATCATCTGCTGACAGGCAGGTTTGGAATGGATTACGTATGGATGACGCGCCCGGTACAAATTTAGCAGCCGGTACAAATTTAGTGTGACAGTGGCGTATATCATTCGCGTCGAGAGCAGCGAGGGGCTGTAGTTCACAAAGCGGCCTCACGCAAAAACCTTACATTATCCAACTTCTTCGCGAAATTATAAAAAAATTATAATTTAAATCCAAAAACAACATATGTGTAATCCAGGGCATATAAAGACTGGGACCAGAAAATAATTACTTTCTCTCCATAGAGTGGCGGAGATGCCCCTTCCGGTAGAGCTCATGGGACCTATGAGATCGAAAAATATGAATGAGTGTCAATGGAGAGAAAATAATTATTTTCTGGTCCCAGTCTTTATATGCCCTGGATTACACATATGTTGTTTGTGGATTTAAATGATAATTTTTCATGCAAAGAAAACTAAAACATTTCGTGAAGAAGTTTGATAATTTTAGGTTTTATGTGAGGCCGCTTTGTGAACTACAGCTCTTCGCTGCTCTCGACGCATATGATGTACGTCACCACACCCGCACTTGGAACTCGGCACAGAGATGGCACATAGAGATGGCACATAACTAAAACTCTCCACATGCCCCGATTTATAGTGGTTTTCACCTCTTTCTATGCTTTTATCTTCGCCTTGAAAAAAAGTGGTGAAGTGGAGCGCCATCTCTGTGCCGAGTTCCAAGTGCGGGTGTGGTGACGTATATCATATGCATCGAGAGCAGCGAAGAGCTGTGGTTGACAAAGCGGCCTCACATAAAACCTAAAATTATCAAACTCCTCACGAATTTTTTTAGTTTTCTTTGCATGAAAAATTATCATTTAAATCCACAAACAACATATGTGTAATCCAGGGCATATAAAGACTGGGACCAGAAAATAAT
Source organism: Gadus chalcogrammus (assembly GCF_026213295.1). NCBI lineage: Eukaryota > Metazoa > Chordata > Actinopteri > Gadiformes > Gadidae > Gadus > Gadus chalcogrammus. The sequence continues at coordinate 14,901,484 of NC_079414.1, read as the reverse complement.
TATTTTCTCTCCATTGACACCCATTCATATTTTTCGATCTCATAGGTCCCATGAGCTCTAAGGCGGAGAACTGGAACTTCAAGGCAAAAGTATTTTCTAAACATAACCCCAATTTCCTTTGAGAGAAACTATTAACATGTTTTTTCTTTAGATAGTTTAGATCCACCTCTTGTTTTATCATACGATTTTATTGATCATACGCTTTTATTTATAAGTAGTCTATAATATATTATTTAGAAATGTACTGCTATTTCTTGTTTCTGTCACATATCTGGTAGTGCTACGTATGAGAGCTACAGGACATTTTTGAGTGCGATCCTCATTTAATTTTGAGGATTATAGTTTTCTTTTTTTTTTTTGTTTGTTTGTGTGTGTGTGTGTGTGTGTGTGTGTGTGTGTGTGTGTGTGTGTGTGTGTGTGTGTGTGTGTGTGTGTGTGTGTGTGTGTGAGTGTACTTAATTCACAAATCGCCCCGATGATATTGCTTTTGACACAGTTTCACATCCTTGCAGTAACCCTGCTGCGTTCACACCAAAATACGCAAAAAGTTGACGCGCGTCGTGATCCCATTCAAAGTGAATGTAGAGACGCGTTGCTGCTTTGCTGCCGCAGCATTTGCTGCCGAGAAAACGGGCAGCAAAACTTGATTTGCGGCGCGTCAAAATCTGATTTGCGGCACGGGCGAAGGGCGCGTTCACGTATTTTGCGGCGAGTCAAATGCTGCTCGAGTTGAAATATTTCAACTTTTGACGCGCCGCAAACCTTTGACGCGCCGCAAAACTTGATTTGACGCGCCGCAAAACTCAGGCGTCAACGCGTTCGGGCAGCAAATGCATCTTTTGGTGTGAACGCAGGGTTCGCTACGTCATTCCTCAGAGACAGCAGATGTAATCGTTATTGAGAGAATAAACAATAGTAACTAGGGGGCACAGATACAGGAAGTGCGGGGAACATGTCCCCCGTGTACCCCGCATCCACTACGCCCATGACTATAACAATCAGTTGTTGTTGGGATATGTTCAAATAAATGGATAAAGTAAAACTACATTGGAATTTTTGATTAAACTTGCCCATTTGATTTTAATCCCAAAACGTAAAATGATTACAAAAGGCCCAGGGACCGCGTGGGGCTAGCGGGGGCTTAAGCCCCTCCTGATAATAGAGCCCCCTCTAAGCCTCCCCTCCCAAACCTTGTCCTTTTGTGATGAAAAACAACCCAGAGAGTTTATTTGGAAAATCCTATTTGTTTAACAGTGACATATCCGGGGACCTCTTGAGACCGATTGAGTGGCCTCTACTGGAACCGTCACCTTACCGTGGTGGAGAGGTTTGCATGTCCCTGTGAACCTGAGGGCTGTGTTGTCTGGAGCCTTGTGCTCCTGGTAGGGTCTCTCATGGCAGAGTGGTCTCAGGTGAGGGGCCAGACTAAGGCCCCGTTCACACGAAGCCGAAACGGGCGAAACCGTTACGGTTTCGATCTATCCGGTTTCGAAGTATCTCCGTAAAGACGAAGCCAAGCGAAACCGGGTAGATCTGTAGAAACGCTGTAGTACACATTCCAGGCCCATAAGGGGCGCTGCTTCTGGTACAGAAATCCAGAAGAAATGAAATAAGAAGAAGAGGCAAGCATGCACATAAAGGCTGCCCTTATGCGCATGCTCGCATGTGATTTCTGAAACTCCGCGGGCTTAAGAGCCATTGGCTAGGAGGTCGAGGGGTGGGGCGATGACGTCATGGTTTGCGGTTTCAGTCGGTTTCAGGCGTACACACGAATCCAAAACGAAACCGGGTAGATTTGAAACCACCTCCGAGGGTGGTTTCAGAAGTTTGCGGTTTCGGTCAGCGGATTCGCCGGCTTCGTGTGTACGGAAGGCCGAACCGTACAAGACCTTTGCGGTTTCGCCATGATATCGGCTTTGTGTGAACGGGGCCTAAGAATGGTTCAAAAACTCCAATGAATAACATAAGAAGAGGAGATGTGACCCGGCCCGGAGGAAGCCCGGGGCCCCCGTCTGGAGCCAGGCCCAGACGGAGGGCTCGATGGCGAGCGTTTGGTGGCCGGGTTTGCCACGGAGCCCGGTCGGGCACAGCCCGACCAAACTACGTGGCACCCCCCCTCTCTTCATCCCATGGGCCCACCACCTATGGGAAGACCCGTTGGGGTCGGGTGCGCAGCCACATGGGTGGCAGTGAAGGTCAGGGGTCTCGACGGACCAGACCTGGGCGGTAGAAGCTGGCTCTGGGGACGTGGAACGTCACCTCGCTTTGGGGAAAGGAACCGGAGCTTGTGAGGGAGGTGGAGCGCTATCAGTTTGATCGGGTGGGGCTTACCTCCACGCACAGTCTCAGCTCTGGTACCGTACTCCTGGATAGGGGTTGGACTCTATTCTTCTCCGGAGTTGCCGAGGGCGTGAGGCGCCGGGCGGGTGTGGGGATACTCATAAATCCCCGGCTGAGCGCCGCGGTGTTGGAGTTTACCCCGGTAGACGAGAGGGTCGCCTCCCTGCGCCTAAGGGTTGTAGGGGGGAAAACTCTGACTGTTGTTTGTGCGTATGCACCAGTTTTTCTGGCATTCCTGTGGAGGTTGGGGGCATTGAGCCGGAGTGGGCGGTGTTCAAAGCCTCCATTGCTGAAGCTGCGGTGGCTAGCTGTGGCCTCAGGGTCTTAGGCTCCTCAAGGGGCGGTAACCCTCGGACACCGTGGTGGACACCGGTGGTCAGGGAAGCCGTCCGATTGAAGAAGGAGGCCTTCCGGGATATGATATCCTGGAGGTCTCCTGACTCGGTTGCAGGGTACCGAAAGGCTCGAAGGGCTGCAGCTGCTGCCGTGTCGGAGGCTAAGCAGCGGGTGTGGGAGAAGTTCGGAGAGGCCATGGAGAAGGACTTTCGGTCGGCAACAAAGTGTTTCTGGAAGACTATCCGGCACCTCAGGAGGGGGAAACAGGGAACCATCCAAGCTGTGTACAGTAAGGATGGGACTCTGTTGACCTCAACTGAGGAGGTCGTCGGACGTTGGAAGGAACACTTTGAGGAACTCCTGAATCCGAATAACACGAGGTTGATGGTGTTTCGTCGTCAATTTCCCTGGTGGAGGTCACTGAGGTAGTCAAACATCTCCGCAGTGGCAAAGCCCCAGGGATTGATGAGATCCAGCCAGAAATGCTAAAGTCTCTGGGTGTTGAGGGGCTGTCATGGTTGACACGCCTATTCAACATTGCCCCGGACATGGAACTACGGACCAGCTCTTCACTCTCGCAAGGATCCTGGAGGGGGCCTGGGAGTATGCCCATCCAGTCTACATGTGTTTTGTGGATCATGAGAAGGGGTATGACCGGGTCCCCTGGGAGAAACTGTGGGAGGTGCTGCGGGAGTATGATGTAAGGGGGTCTCTCCTCAGGGCCATCCAATCTCTGTACTCCCAAAGCGAGAGCTGTGTTCGTGTCCTCGGCAGCCAGTCAGTTACGTTCTCAGTTGGTGCTGGTCTCCGCCAGGGCTGCGCCTTGTCACCAATCCTGTTTGTGATATACATGGACAGGATATCGAGGCGTAGTTGTGGTGGGGAGGGGTTGCAGTTTGGTGGTCTGAGGATCTCGTCACTGCTTTTTGCAGATGATGTGGTCCTCATTGGATCATCGGCCTGTGACCTTCAGCACTCACTGGATCGGCTGGCGGCCGAGTGTGAAGCGGCTGGGATGAGGATCAGCACCGCTAAATCTGAGGCAATGACTCTTAGCAGGAAACCGGTGGATTGCTTACTCCGGGTAGGAAATGAGTCCTTAGCCCAAGTGAAGGAGTTCAAGTACCTCGGGGTCTTGTTCGCGAGTGAGGGTACTATGGAGCGTGAGATTGATCTGAGAATCGGAGCAGCGGGGGCGGTAT
>NC_079414.1:14859048-14897506 GCF_026213295.1 Gadus chalcogrammus | reverse complement strand
CTATCACTAGCTCTATCATTAGCTCTTTCACTAGCTCTATCACTATCTCTATCACAAGCTCTTTCACTAGTCTAGCTCTATCACTAGCTCCATCACTATCTCGATCTGTATCTGGATCACTAGCTCAATCACTAGCTCTATCACTTGCTCCATCACTAACTCTATCAACAGCTCTATCACTATCTATCAATAGCTCTATGAATAGCTTTATCACTATCTCTATCTCAAACAAGAATCCTCTATCTTCACCAGCTAAAGCTCTGTGTCTTGTTCATTCTCAATGAGATGTGTACTTTACAGCGCTGCAGGGTGAGGACTGGGCAGTGTGTGTGTGTGTGTGTGTGTGTGTGTGTGTGTGTGTGTGTGTGTGTGTGTGTGTGTGTGTGTGTGTGTGTGTGTGTGTGTGTGTGTGTGTGTGTGTGTGTGTGTGTTATTGTGTATATGTGTTATTCAAATAACTTTTCTTCTGACACCCAGATCTCCAGGTGAAACTTTCCATTCCTAATCTCTACTATCTCAGCTGAGCAGTCCTGGAATGTCACAGTGTTTCTGACATTCCTGACCCTACATCATACACTTTGGTCAGGAGTGGACGGCTAGAAAATGAATGTGTATTAGGGGTAAATTACCTCTGAAGACAGCTCTTCATGTGCTGTCGATACAAACATCTGTCCTCTGCTTTAGTGTGTAAATCAACTCAACCGTGCACTGACATCATGCCAGAGTAAAGAACTACATGTACATTTAGAATGAATGGACGTTATTTAATATAAAAAATGAGATATAACTGTTATCAGATGCTCTAAAGACCCCCTCAGTGACTGTGAGTCCCTCTTGGGGAGATACAAGAAAGACACATACAAGGTTTCAAGCTCGATACGTGACCACCATAACTGTCATGAACAATGTTAGCGCAGTGAAAAGTAGCAATTATCAGGAGGCTTGTACCGTCTGGACAACCAGCTAAACTCCCCTCAAAAGCATTCTCTGTCTGTTTGGATCATCTGAAGTGATTTATGTCGAAAAGTGTAAAACGGCAATAAGTAGAAATAAAGAATGTGAATACTTCTCATCGATTATTTATACAACTGTACATTTATACATGAACTTAACCAAATACATATTTTCACATACGAGTAAGGATTTGGCAGGTACGTGTTAGTTTGCTAGTAAAATAGTTTTAAACTATATTGCAGGGATATCAAGTGTTCAGGAATTAACCTAACTGATGGAATAAAGATCAATATGAAACAAGTGTTACATAAAAACACTGAATGTTTTTACCAACAGCCGATTCCCTTTTGAGGACAGAAACCCAATGGATTGCATCTGGGATCTGAACAACAAAAAAATAATTCTGCTGCTTCATCTGCAAATACCTAGAGTATTCCCCTTACAAAGGTACCAACAGAAATCGGTATCCCCAAATCAGTCGTTCTGAAAATATCCATACAATTAACAATTAATATGGGGAACATTCTGGTGTTTTTCTGGAACATGACTTGTAGGTTATGTAATCCCCGATGTTCATTAGTAACCTCATATGCTGAATTTCTCATTGTTGCCTTGCTGCTCTGCTTGCATCACCTGTTTATGCTTGCATCAGTGAGGTCAATCTCGCCGCGGGCTGAGATGAGCAGGAATAAGCAAGCATGCTAACGGGCACAGTGTGACCTAGTGTCAGCCTGTATGCCCGTAAGCCTTCATTAAACGTTGGTTCAAATATATAACGCAGCAAATATTTGGACAACATCCATGAGATTATTACTGTCTTGCAGGAATCCCGTTTATGGAAAGGTGAATGACTATAGAGACATGTTTATCAAACATTAAGGCCTCACTGTAGTGATGGTTACTATTCAGCACTTGTATGCGTTGATTTCTCAGCTCCCCATTGGCTGAGCAGGATCTTCCTGTACTGGATCCCAGCCTTGTCACCTGGGAACCCTGATAAAAGTCCCTGGCCCCCAAGAGAAGGGCATCATTCCATGAGTTTGGTGACTGGAGGCCCACTTGGAGAACGTAGCCGAGTTTTGGACACCAAGTACGTTGTCAAGGTAAAGGGCATCAATTTGATCTTTGTCTCTTGTTGGTCTGCTGTTGTAATCAAACAACAATAATCTCTAAAACAATACATTTGAGACCGTTTTTACAATAATGTACAATATACAATAATGTACGTGATGTGGTGGGTGTAAAAAGATATTGTCTCGATAAAGTAGGTATTGACATGCGGATCATGGTAATTGGAAAGGCTTTTTAGGGAGTTGATGTCAAGAGGTCAAAGGTTAATGGTTGTAACAGAACACACAATTTGATATGAAAATTATGACGAGTGATTCATTTGTAAGTCAGGTGGTCCCGGACGCAGAGCATTCTGTTCTTATATTTCTCACAATAAAAAGTGTAACAATGAACTTTTATCCAATCCAAGGTTCTCCAACTAGTTTGTTGCGACCATAGAGCGAAGAGGTTCAGCAAGCGGCTTGATTTTAAAAAGAAGGGTTTTAATTCTGAACTTATTTTTAACTAAGTTTAAATGAAGGTCCATAAACCAAAAAGCTCTTCCTCACATAATTAGGGGTTGCTTATTTAATCTGCATGATTAGAACATGTATATCGCAATACCGCAATTTCATCAAAGCTTTGCACAATCTTATTACACCTTATTTGTAGGCTACTCTCACTAGCTCATTAATAAAGGTACCCGCTTTGAACTTCCTCTTATCTTTTTGCACAGGGGTGTTCTCAGAACAAAATCCATCAATGTGAAAATGTCGACTCTGGTCAGACTTCAGTGTCTGACCAGTTATTGACGTCACATCTCTCTCGCTCTCTTTTTTAATCAGATAAAAAATGCTGCCAAAATAGGTAAACAAGCAATTTACAAGAAACTTCAATTAATGTTAAAGAATGAGAGAACAGATTACATCAAATCGTACGCAAAACGTTTCAGACAGATTTCGATAGTGACAAAGGATGTGACTGATCCAATCAAAGGTGCAGGTCCTCAACTGGAGGGTTCCGGATAATGTTCCGGTGTTTCGCCGTTTTTCAGCTGTAGGAATGCACAGGAAGAAATGTATGCAAATGCTGCTCGTTCTTCAGTTCATTTTTTAATTGAGTGATGAAGAAAAAAAACTCTTTCATTCTTTTCAACCTTCTTCCTGGTGAGTCCTGATTGACAGGAAGTTTGGATTGACATGAAGATCGTTTGGTGACTGCGCAACTAGCAAAGTTTCAAAGTTTACCGGTTCCATAATGGGTCCATAAGTCAGTGGTTGTATTTTTATCGAGTGCTGTGCAGTAGGTATTGCTTCCGGCTAATAAACAATGTGGCTCGTAGCAAACAAACTTGGCTGAGCCTTGTTTCTGTGTCAGCCATGAAATAAATGAATGAAATCCCAGTCACCTGTCCCCCCTCCCCCCCAGGTGTGCATCTGCCTGGACCGCTACATGGCCGTGGTGCACCCGGTGCTGTTCACCCGTATCCGTGACAACAAAATCCGGGTGGGTGTCTCGGTGGTGGTCTGGGGCCTGATGCTGGGCTATGGCATCACCAAGAGCCTGATGCAGGTGGTGAGTGCCGCTCAGGTCTTCAGCGGGGTCGTCCTCGCCGCCTTCATCCTCATGGTGTTCTGCAATGTCTCCGTCCGCTGGGTGCTGCGGCGCTCTGTGGCAGGCAAGGAGGAGATGCACCCGGTGAAGAAGAAGGCCTTCAGGATGGTGCTGATCATCCTGGGTATCATTGTGTTCAACTACCTACCGCCGGTGGCCCTGCTGCCCTTTGCGTCCTACTTCTCCTTTGTGGAGTTCCGCTGCCGGGTGAGCCCCAGCGTCTTCTCCCTCATGGACGCGAGCAGCACTGTCGAACCCCTGCTCTACATCACCAAGATGGACATGAAGGACAACGGCGGCGGCGGCGGCGGCTGGTGCTGCCGGCGGCGGGCAGCCGCGCAGACACCACATGATATCAAGGTCTGAGGGAGCACCTTTGGATCCACCTCCTCTGGGATCCACTGAGCCTACAATTCACTTGCTCTGGGGTCCACTTCCTCCATGATGAACTTCCTCTGGGCTCTATTTCACCTGGGATCCATTTCTCGGGGATACACTCCCGTATTGTAAACTTCATCCCAGATCGACTTCCTTTGGAATCTGTTTCCTTTATTAGAATCAACCCGACACGGAATACACTTCCTATAAATTCCACTTGTTCATTCCCCTGTCTGAACAAGAACGGGGCAGGGAGATTTGCACCAAAGGGAGGACCTCTTTGGTGTCCACAGGGCATCCTCTTCCCTCTCCTCTTCAGAATGAACATGTTCATTCTGCCATTTGAACATGTTCATTCTGTCTCCCATTGAAGATGAAGCTATGGTGCCAAACCCCTCCTCCTAACTCCTCCCCCAAGAGTTCTGTTGCGTTTTGTATCAGTCTCATAAATGCCTGAGGCTGAAACTTTGAAAGAGGTTTAGCCCCAGGCTATAGCTTGTTTGAACGATGGTAATGAACAGCTTAGCCAATAATTACTCATGCTAATTAACGGTTATGGTTAAAGGGCCAATTAGTAGCAGGGTAATAATAGGACATTGCACCTTCTATAAAATAATGAGATCACAAAAGTGATGTTCTTTATTAACCCCCAGTAGGGAACTTTTGCTCAAGTGCAATTAATAAAATTATAAAGCATAAGCTGTAAGCTGTAAGCATAAGCCTTCAATATCTTTATAAACAGCATCATCATATCTTAAAACATACTTTTTTAGTTCAGCTGTCTTATCTTTCTCAGAAGTCTGGAACCTCAGTTATTAAAAGTTATTAAGGGGCGCAGACGAAAAGGCCTATTTACGGAATTGGATTGACCTACCAACCGATCCGAGCAACAAATCTTGTGGCACATTAGGGCCACAAGATTCGACATCTTAGTTGTTTATGTGCCTCAACTGCAATCCCATAGGGCACTCCTCTCTAAAGTTATTGTATCAAGCCCGCCCCATATAAGATAATGGCGGTGATTGGCCTGACCCGGACCAGATCTTGTGGAAATTTGTCTGAACGGAAGGGGAGCTGGACGCATATGATAGAGCGAATATTACACTAGCTTGGCAAAAAAACGAAATGGGTACATTGCTCTAAATCTACCACCAATTGTGTCTCTTTGATTCTAATCTAACGCATTTTTGGTTCTTGTGTTTTCTTCCCTTATTAATGTATGGTTATGGTTGTGGAGTTTTTTGTATCATTGCCATTTTTCAAGAAAATTGTATAAATAAAATTTGATTTGAATTAGTTTAAAATTCAGAAATTAGCCAACCCTTAGCCAATGCACAAATGCAACTAAAATCATGAACCCTAGAATACCGAAATGATCGATGGTTACAGACTTATATTGTTTGTTGTAATTCAGAATAGTTTTTATGCAACTATATATAGAAGTGTAGTAAATATAAATACAATTCATTTGCTATTTCGTCAATGTAGTATAAAAATAACGTTTTGCTTACTTACATTTAATGGCACATATAGCAATGAAATACAATGAAATTAAATTTTACATTGGATATCTAGAAGAAAATTGAAATACATTGTCTGATACAAAATAAGTATTATTAGAACAGTACAAAATTATTCTGTCAAAATTAGAACAATATGCATATTGTATAATATAATCTATCACATGTATGTAGCAGATACAAGGCGTACATGTTTTTGACAATTGGTACACAAGCTCCTCAGAATCAAGATGTGTATCATCTTTTTCCTCCCTGGTTTTAAATGCATTGGTCACAATCATAATCAAAAGGTATTCACAGCACGAACCGCCGGATCCCAGCAACCATCCTTTCCCAGCAATTCTATAGTCCGGCACCATAGAGCATGTGCACACAATAGTTCTCTAGCTGTTGAGGGGGCTGAGGTTAAAGTTGAGTGATTTGGTTGTGGATCTCCTTCAAACTCTCCAGGCTCGCCTCGGGCCCGTCCTCCGAGGTCACGAACCCGGGGTACGTGGAATGGAACTGGGCCGGGCGCGGCTCCGACGGGGTATCGCCCTCCCCAAATGCCGACAGAGACGGCAGCAGCGGAATCAGCTTGGCGTGAGCGTAGTCGATCTCGAAGCCCTCAAAGATAAGCCCCACGCCCTTGGCTTCAAGCCCCTCCCCTACAAGCACGGCTACCTGCCGGGTTGCCAACACCAGAGCCTCGTAATCCCCCCTTTCCAACCGGAAGATGTCGGAGGTCAGCGGCCGCCGCGGAACGACCACGGTGAGCCCGGGGGCGTTGGGGAAGGGGGTGAGGAAGGCCACGTGGCCACGGTCCTCCCACACACGCCACTGGGGCTCCTCGCCACGCACAATGCGGGAAAACAGTCCTGGGTGGCCAGGGTCCTCACCCAGGAAGGTGAGGTCTGCGGGGGCATCTGGAGAGGGCAGCCCAGTCCGGACCTTTTCTTGGATGTCAGCCAGATGGGCGTCACTCCAGCGGGGGCCACTCTTGGAGGTGCAGAAGCCAGGGTCAAAGGGGCAGTACTCCTCCTTCGCGGCCAGATGGGGGCGCCACTCAGCATCAAGGCCGTGCAGTGGAAGGATACGAATCTGTGGACCCAAACATGCATATATTCATTCCAACTTAATTGGGCAATTTCATTAGAATGTACTATTTCTTCCTCCTGATTTATTTTATTCTGGATAGTTTTCTAACTTAAAAGAAGAATTAAGTGACAGAATGGACAGAGAAGTGATGACAGTAAAAAAAGAAGAAGCTAATAAACAAACCCATAGTACAAAAATGAATGAGCAAACCATTGAGTAGACCAGATGAGGTTAAAAGGAGTTTTTACCTGTGCTTGTGTGTTGGTCTGTGGCCTGGTGACCAACGCACACCTGCGTACCCCAAGTCTGTCACAGAGCAGGGCCCCTACTGCCCGGGCCCCCAGCAGCATGGACAGGTACTCGGTCTCCCCTAGCTGGAAGATGCTGGCCTTGCCGCTCCCAGTGGCCCTCTGCTCCAGGATAACAGAGCCGGGGGTCCAGGGCCGCGGGTGCAGGTAGGCTACCAACTCTGGAGACTCCCACACAACGTTGCGGTACCGGGTTGAGGACATCCTACCGACAATGAACAATGAACAATTAATAAATGAACTACTTCGATATCTTGATTGTTTCTTTTTTTTCTAAATATTCATAAGCTGTGTATAGAATGATTGTATGCAAATAGGATATTAACTTCAGAATAAAACACAAGACTGTTTTAACTACACAGACCCATATTTTGAACGACATTTAAGTCAAATTATCTGCAGCGCTCTGCAAAATAAAATGACAGTGTTTTGGAAACAGGCTACGCCCACTGCTGTCTATAACCAGTGGACCAACTACTAGCAACATGTTGTGGGCTGGCCTAAGAAGTTTAGTCTACCTGTAGAATAGTGAAAATTGTCTGGAAATATTCTGTATTTTAACGTTTTAACCATTGATAAGATTTCAATCCGACAGGTAGCAGGAAAAACCTCAGAGTGACCAAATAACAACGTGGACAAAGAAAACTATTCCACGACCTGGCCTCTTTTCTAGTTTCTAGGTCTAGTTGCGTTTAACCTAACATACCTTCGAACCAGACACCTCATCAACCACATGAAACGCAGGGCAGAACTGACCTGAGGGCTACTCCCGGCTCGTACAGAAAGGTACAATAGGTATAGACCGCGATCAATGTAACGATGATCGCGCTGATGGTTTGTATCATGACACACTCTCACAAGATCCAGAGCGGAAGTCATTCAAATATTAACCGTGACGTATCCTTAAAGGAGAGGTTGGAGATAAGTAGTGTTTTGAAAGATGTATCGTGTGAGCAGCACGAGTAACAGTTTATTTGCGGTGATCGCGAACTGTCCCGTATCGGTAGCTAAAATTCAGTATTCGCTCTCAACCCCTTTCCTGTAAGTTTGAGCAAAGCTGCACTTTTGAGGCCGGACGCACGGGGGCGCTAAATAGATAAATAAGAGGAGAATGGAAGAAGCTCAACGCCCCATCGGAAAAAAAAGAAGGTATCTTGTAATTATAAAAACCAAACTTATTGCGAATTATAACATAGTCTAAATCAAATTCAGCAAAGCATGAACTCATTATAAAGGGCAAATCGAAGCGTAAATAAATTAACTATTATTTCAACTATTTATAATTGCTGCCCTCTATATGTCATTTTATTACCCTTATTCTGTTCAGCAAAACAAACGACACAATAACGCTTTCACGCAAAACAGAAACATCGAGTCTTCAAAGTGTGTGTAAAAGGTTATTATTGACTGCTGACAGCATTGACAAGAATGAGGACAACCTAACTACTATCAGCTCGGCTTCTAATCTAACTACTCCCACATGCAGGCCGAGTTTAACTCCCTTTCAGCCCACTAAACCTGATAAGAGTGAGTATGAATACTACACTACAGCAGCCTGAGGCTTCTTATCTCTCTACGCAACGACTAGAACGGTGTGTTCAAATGAGCGTTATTGGGCAGAGGGCGGGGCATGGCCATGTTTCAGATGTTTCAGATATTGCTTTTTCCGCTTTTCGTGAAAAATATATGTTTTATTCTCCTCTCGTTATTTTCATCAGGTTCGTATGGTTCTTGCAGTATTATTTTCGCTCTCTGTTTCCAGGGAGTGGGATCTTTCGTAAGCAGTTCGTAGGAAGTAAGACACCAGAAATAGCGTTACACAACGCCGTGAGAAAGCCACAGTTGATGATCATTTCTTGACACCCACTGACAACAGGTAGTTGCCTCAGGAGTCAATCTGGGTGGTCAGGGACATCAGCTACTTCATCTCTTTTGAGCAGAACTTGAAAAGAAGATAGCCTACTGAGCTTAACGTATGTTGGATTGTGAGGAACACTGCAGTAGTAAATGCAAGTGTGTAATTAGCGAGGTCTTATCTTTTTAAATGCGTTGGGTATTATCACTAATAAGCAGCTTAGTAGCCTACCTGAATCTACAGCACCACATGCTATATTGACACAACAGAGACGTTCAGATGTTGATAATTACAACAGAAAAAAGTTCAAATAGAGACAAATAGACCTAGAAACGAGTTGATCATGTATAGCAAGTTATCATATGAATTGGAATGGGAAGCAGTTTGCTTCCCATTCCTTCTTGTTATAGAGCATTAATCGGATTGTGACCCAACAGGATTAAAACACTGAGTCACCGTAAAGGACAGTGTGTTTTTAACCAACCATAATATTTGCCAAGTTATTTTTCTAGTAAAAGTCCAGCACACACACTGCTCTGTCTTTCTTTGAGCTGTAAAGTATATTTTGGTTTGACTAAAAGTACATCTTCTCAAATATATTCCCCCTGATTCTCCAGCACCCTTGCCAACACTTCTCACCAATGCTTTTCAGCCAAAGATCAGTACAGGAAATGACAGAGGAGCTCTTGTATGGGCTGGGGTATAGGTATTAATAACAACTAACTCTTCTGTCAGTCGTTTTGTCGTTGGCTCATCCAGAAAAACATATTTGAAAGCCTTGACCGCTCTGCTGGCCTACCCTGGAAACATGGATGGTGAATAAACCTGACCCTAGCTTGCCCTGAGAGGAGATTTGGTTGTTTACATGGATTTTAATCTTGGCGTGTGTCTGTCATGATTCTATTTACGATTAGCTAAACTGCCGTGAACGTTGGTGCACGGAATACCACATTCCTTCATGAGTAGGCATGAAGTCTGTGGTATATTTCCTGAGAAAGAGACTCTAAGAACGACAGTCTACAAGACCATGAAACCCTATTGAGCAGATGGTCTACCGTTGGTTTAACAACATAAACCCTGTACATACAATGGTTTACAATGGGATTAACAGAGCATGAACCCTGTGGACACGACGGTTTACAATGTGTTGACAGAGAAAAATCCTTGTGGACAAAATGGTTGACAATTTAACAGAGCTTAAAGACTGGAAACCATGGATTACAATGTGTTTAATATAGAGCCAAACTATCAAAATCAAGGTTAACAATGTTTTCAACTTTCAGCAAAAAATATGATATGTCCTGAGCAACATTCATTTGATAAAAAGAGAAGTGCCATTTAAATGTCACATTGTCTTTAGTTTGGTCTGCCAGAGTAAAATATGAATTATATCGTGGCATTTTATTAAGCTTTTTATTGAGTGACAAAATACATTACTCAGCTAAATCTCATTCTCTCCGTTATTCAAATTATGTAACTAAGGTTCCACTGCTTCTAGTCTATACTTAATAAAAAAAATGAAAAGATTAATAAACAGCATCAACAAGTAGGCAAAGTTTAATTTTGCTTTACAGTAACTTTGCAGCAGCAGCAGAGGGCTTGCCGATCAGGGATCCCATGACTGGACTCGTGGCCTACTGCAGAAGTTATGCGTTGGAGAATATGCAAAAATATGCAAAGAAAGATTTGCATGGATGACTAACGTACACCTACACAAACCTGCTGATGTCTATTCTTGTTCATAAACCTGTCTGCGTCACCACGCCTTCCATTCAAGCTTGCCAAGAAATGGTTACTGTTCTGAACAGCTGGTCAAACGCAGACTAGACAAAATCCCTGCTGTAAACGTAGACACAGCTGTTCTGAACCCTCACCCCTCACTTCTCACTTCCTTGTAGAGTGGAACCAGAATGACTACTGTGAAACTATTGAGAAGAAACCACCTGAGGCCGGTTTTCACTATTCACAAGACAAGATCAGTTTAAACTTTAATGCTCAAATGTTAAAACCAATACTGCTAGTACTGTAGATATTTACCATAATCAATTCAATTTGTGCTTCATTGTACTTGTAATGTAAGTAAGGGCTAAAATGGGAAAGAAAAATGGACTAGACCGCGTTTGAGGAAACAAACACAATTCGTTGCCAGCCATAAGCGATTAATGCTAGTACCGAGGCAATAAACCCAAGCTCACCATTGCAACAGTTAATGTTAAGGATCACCCCCCACTGATGTTCTAATTGATAGGCAACAAGTGCCGAGTACAGACTCACATACGCAAACATTTGCGTAACTGTGCACCGACTTGTAGGCTTTTAATTTACTCGTTGGTGTGCATTCCTCAATTTTACAGTCAATCCGTGGATATCCCATTTGCTATTGGTCAGCAGACGCTTCAATACAAACCCACTGGCAGTTCATTCAGATAAGTCGTCAACAATCAGCTAGGGATTCAGCCAGCCAGCTTGCCAAGTCATGTTTACAAGTAAAGTTGTGGATGGAACTCTGCCCCTCTCATCTTGAGTCATAAAAACAGGTTTGAGTCAGGTTTTCAAAATAATTAAGAGACATGTCTGAACTCTGAAGAGTATTGATCGATATTTAATAGGAAAAAAAAGCATTTATACAGTTTCAGAAAGAAACAACACTTTAAAAAAACAAAAAAAACAATCAGGAGTTAGTCAAAAGTAAAACTTTGCAAAACAAAATATAAAATGATAGGTAGGCAAAAAGAGCATCCATTTACAAAACACGTAAACAGGAGTGCTGCGTAACAATTCATAAATAAACGTGGCCCCTTTCTGGACAAAGCTGCTCCGAGGAAGGTGGAAATGGGTCTGCAGAGCGCTGCAGATAATTTGACTTAAATGTCGTTCAAAATATGGGTCTGTGTAGTTAAAACAGTTTTGTGTTTTATTCTCAAGTTAATATCCTATTTGCATACAATCATTCTATACACAGCTTATGAATATTTAGAACAAAGAGAAACAATCAAGATATCGAAGTAGTTCATTTATTAATTTTGTTCATTGTCGGTAGGATGTCCTCAACCCGGTACCGGAACGTCGTGTGGGAGTCTCCAGAGTTGGTAGCCTACCTGCACCCGCGGCCCTGGACCCCTGGCTCTGTTATCCTGGAGCAGAGGGCCACTGGGAGCGGCGAGGCCAGCATCTTCCAGCTAGGGGAGCCCGAGTACCTGTCCATGCTGCTGGGGGCCTGGGCAGTAGGGGCCCTGAATGCTCTGTGACAGACTTGGGGTACGCAGGTGTGCGTTGGTCACCAGGTCACAGTCCCGTCTCGGTAGCTAAAATTCAGTATTCGCTCTCAACCCCTTTCCTGTAAGTTTGAGCAAAGCTCAAGTTCTGAGGCTGGACGCACGGGGGGGCTAAATAGATAACTAAGAGGAGAATGGAAGAAGCTCAACGCCCCATCGGGAAAAAAAAGAAGGTATCTTGTAATTATAAAAACCAAACTTATTGCGAATTATAGTCTAAATCAAATTCAGCAAAGCATGAACTCATTATAAAGGGCAAATCGAAGCGTAAATAAATTAACTATTATTTCAACTATTTATAATTGCTGCCCTCCTGTGTATGTCGTTTTATTAGCTTTGTTCTGTTTAGCAAAACAAACAACGCAATAAGGCTTTCACGCAAAACAGAAACATCAAGTCTTCAAAGTGTGTGTTATTATTGACTGCTGAAAGCATTGACAAGAATGAGGACAACCTAACTACTATCAGGTCGGCTTCTAATCTAACTACTCCCACATGCAGGCCGAGAACTCCCTTTCAGCCCACTAAACCTGATAAGAGTGAGTGTGAATACTACACTAGAGCAGCCTGAATCTCAGGCTTCTTTATCTCTACGCAGAGGGCGGGACATGGGCCATGTTTCAGATATTGCCTTTTCCAATTTTCGTGAAGATTTTATTCTCCTCTCGTTATTTTTGTAAGGTTCGTATGGTTCTCGCAGTATTATTTTTGCTCTCTGTCTCCAGGGAGTGGGATCTTTGGTAAGCAGTTCGTAGGAAGTAAGACACCGGAAATAGCGTTACACAACACCGTGAGAACGCCACAATTGATGATAATTTCTAGACACCCACAGACAACAGGTCGTTGCCTCAGGAGCCAATCTGGTTGGTCAGGGACATCAGCTGTTACTTCATCTCTTTTGAGCAGAACTAGAAAAGAAAGACACTGAGCTCAACGTATGTTGGATGGTGAGGAACACTGCAGTAGTAAATGCAAGTGTGTCATTAGCGAGGTCTTATCTTTTAAAGTCGTTGGGTATTATCACTAATAAGCAGCTTAGCACCTGAATCTACAGCACCACATGCTATATTGACACAACAGAGATGTTCAGATGTGGATAAAACAGAAAAAAGCTCAAATAGAGACAAATAGACCTAGAAACGAGTTGATGATCATGTATAGCAAGTTATCTTATGAATTGGAATGGGAAGCAATTTGCTTCCCATTCCTTCTTGTTATAGAGCATTAATCGGATTGTGACCCAACAGGATTAAAACACTGAGTCACTATAAAGGACAGTGTGTTTTAACCAACCACAATATTTGCCAAGTTATTTTTCTAGTAAAAGTCCATGCATACACACACTGCTCTGTCTTTCTTTGAGCTGTAAAGTATATTTTGGTTTGACTAAAAGTAGCCTACATCTTACATCAAATATATTCCCCCTGATTCTCCAGCACCCTTGCCAACACACCAATACTTTTCAGCCAAAGATCAGTACAGAGGAGCTCTTGTATGGGCTGGGGTAGGCCTATAGGTAAAACAAATAAATATATGATATGTCCTAAGCAACATTCATTGGATAAAAAGAGAAGGGCCATTTAAATGTCACATTGTTTTTAGTTTGGTCTGCCAGTGTAAAATATGAATTATATCGTGGCATTTTGTTGAGTGACAAAATACATTACTCTGCTCAATCTCATTCTCTCCGTTATTCAAATTATGTAACTATGGTTCCACTGCTTCTAGTCTATACTTAATAAAAAAAATAAAAAGATTAATAAACAGCATCAACAAGTAGGCAAAGTTTAATTTTGCTTTACAGTAACTTTGCAGCAGCAGCAGAGGGCTTGCCGATCAGGGATCCCATGACTGGACTCGTGGCCTACTGCAGAAGTTATGCGTTGGAGAATATGCAAAAATATGCAAAGAAAGATTTGCATGGATGACTAACGTACACATACATGAACCTGCTGATGTCTAGTCTTGTTTATAAACTTGTCGGCGGCACCAGGCCTTCCATTCGAGCTTGCCAAGAAATGGTTACTGTTCTGAATAGCTGGTCAAACGCAGACTAGACAAAATCCCTGCTGCAAACGTAGACACAGCTGTTCTGACCCCTCACCCCTCACTTCTCACTTCCTTGTAGAGTGGAACCAGAATGACTACTGTGAAACTATTGAGAAGAAACCACCTGAGGCCGGTTTTCACTTTCCACATGACAAGATCAGTTTAAACTAATACTCAAATCATGTTATAACCAATGCTGCTAGAACTGTAGATATTTACCATAATAAATGTAATTTATGCTTCATTGTACTTGTAAGGGCTATAATGGGAAAGAAAAATGGACTAGACCACGTTTGAGGAAATAAATACAATTCGTTGCCATAAGCGATTAATGCTAGTACCGAGGCAATAAACCCAAGCTCACCATTGCAACAGTTAATGTTAAGGATCATCCCCCACTGATGTTCTACTTGATAGGCAACAAGTGCCGAGTACAGACTCACATACGCAAACATTTGCGTAACCGTGCACCGACTTGTAGGCTTTCAGTTTACTCGTTGGTGTGCATTCCTTAATTTTACAGTCAATCCGTGGATATCCCATTTGCTATTGGTCATTCAGCAGACGCTTCAATACAAACCCACTGGCAGTTCATTCAGATAAGTCGTCAATCAGCTAGGGATTCAGCCAGCCAGCTTGCCAAGTCATGCTTACAGGTAAAGTTGTGGATGGAACTCTGCCTCTCTCATCTCGAGTCAAAACAGCTTCAAAATAAAAAAAGAGACATGTCTGAAGAGTATTGATGGATATTTAATAGAAAAAAAAGAAGCATTTATACAGTTTCAGAAAGAAACACTTAAAAACCAAAAAAAATCAATCAGGAGTTAGTCAAAAGTAAAACAAAGAATAAAATGATCAGTAAGCAAGAAGAGCATCCATTTACAAAACACGTAAACAGGAGTGCTGCGTAACAATTCATAAATAAACGTGGCCCCTTTCTGGACAAAGCTGCTCCGAGGAAGGTGGAAATGGGTCTGCAGAGCGCTGCAGATAATTTGACTTAAATGTCGTTCAAAATATGGGTCTGTGTAGTTAAAACAGTTTTGTGTTTTATTCTCAAGTTAATATCCTATTTGCATACAATCATTCTATACACAGCTTATGAATATTTAGAACAAAGAGAAACAATCAAGATATCGAAGTAGTTCATTTATTAATTTTGTTCATTGTCGGTAGGATGTCCTCAACCCGGTACCGGAACGTCGTGTGGGAGTCTCCAGAGTTGGTAGCCTACCTGCACCCGCGGCCCTGGACCCCTGGCTCTGTTATCCTGGAGCAGAGGGCCACTGGGAGCGGCGAGGCCAGCATCTTCCAGCTAGGGGAGCCCGAGTACCTGTCCATGCTGCTGGGGGCCCGGGCAGTAGGGGCCCTGAATGCTCTGTGACAGACTTGGGGTACGCAGGTGTGCGTTGGTCACCAGGTCACAGTCCCGTCTCGGTAGCTAAAATTCAGTATTCGCTCTCAACCCCTTTCCTGTAAGTTTGAGCAAAGCTCAAGTTCTGAGGCTGGACGCACGGGGGGGCTAAATAGATAACTAAGAGGAGAATGGAAGAAGCTCAACGCCCCATCGGGAAAAAAAAGAAGGTATCTTGTAATTATAAAAACCAAACTTATTGCGAATTATAGTCTAAATCAAATTCAGCAAAGCATGAACTCATTATAAAGGGCAAATCGAAGCGTAAATAAATTAACTATTATTTCAACTATTTATAATTGCTGCCCTCCTGTGTATGTCGTTTTATTAGCTTTGTTCTGTTTAGCAAAACAAACAACGCAATAAGGCTTTCACGCAAAACAGAAACATCAAGTCTTCAAAGTGTGTGTTATTATTGACTGCTGAAAGCATTGACAAGAATGAGGACAACCTAACTACTATCAGGTCGGCTTCTAATCTAACTACTCCCACATGCAGGCCGAGAACTCCCTTTCAGCCCACTAAACCTGATAAGAGTGAGTGTGAATACTACACTAGAGCAGCCTGAATCTCAGGCTTCTTTATCTCTACGCAGAGGGCGGGACATGGGCCATGTTTCAGATATTGCCTTTTCCAATTTTCGTGAAGATTTTATTCTCCTCTCGTTATTTTTGTAAGGTTCGTATGGTTCTCGCAGTATTATTTTTGCTCTCTGTCTCCAGGGAGTGGGATCTTTGGTAAGCAGTTCGTAGGAAGTAAGACACCGGAAATAGCGTTACACAACACCGTGAGAACGCCACAATTGATGATAATTTCTAGACACCCACAGACAACAGGTCGTTGCCTCAGGAGCCAATCTGGTTGGTCAGGGACATCAGCTGTTACTTCATCTCTTTTGAGCAGAACTAGAAAAGAAAGACACTGAGCTCAACGTATGTTGGATGGTGAGGAACACTGCAGTAGTAAATGCAAGTGTGTCATTAGCGAGGTCTTATCTTTTAAAGTCGTTGGGTATTATCACTAATAAGCAGCTTAGCACCTGAATCTACAGCACCACATGCTATATTGACACAACAGAGATGTTCAGATGTGGATAAAACAGAAAAAAGCTCAAATAGAGACAAATAGACCTAGAAACGAGTTGATGATCATGTATAGCAAGTTATCTTATGAATTGGAATGGGAAGCAATTTGCTTCCCATTCCTTCTTGTTATAGAGCATTAATCGGATTGTGACCCAACAGGATTAAAACACTGAGTCACTATAAAGGACAGTGTGTTTTAACCAACCACAATATTTGCCAAGTTATTTTTCTAGTAAAAGTCCATGCATACACACACTGCTCTGTCTTTCTTTGAGCTGTAAAGTATATTTTGGTTTGACTAAAAGTAGCCTACATCTTACATCAAATATATTCCCCCTGATTCTCCAGCACCCTTGCCAACACACCAATACTTTTCAGCCAAAGATCAGTACAGAGGAGCTCTTGTATGGGCTGGGGTAGGCCTATAGGTAAAACAAATAAATATATGATATGTCCTAAGCAACATTCATTGGATAAAAAGAGAAGGGCCATTTAAATGTCACATTGTTTTTAGTTTGGTCTGCCAGTGTAAAATATGAATTATATCGTGGCATTTTGTTGAGTGACAAAATACATTACTCTGCTCAATCTCATTCTCTCCGTTATTCAAATTATGTAACTATGGTTCCACTGCTTCTAGTCTATACTTAATAAAAAAAATAAAAAGATTAATAAACAGCATCAACAAGTAGGCAAAGTTTAATTTTGCTTTACAGTAACTTTGCAGCAGCAGCAGAGGGCTTGCCGATCAGGGATCCCATGACTGGACTCGTGGCCTACTGCAGAAGTTATGCGTTGGAGAATATGCAAAAATATGCAAAGAAAGATTTGCATGGATGACTAACGTACACATACATGAACCTGCTGATGTCTAGTCTTGTTTATAAACTTGTCGGCGGCACCAGGCCTTCCATTCGAGCTTGCCAAGAAATGGTTACTGTTCTGAATAGCTGGTCAAACGCAGACTAGACAAAATCCCTGCTGCAAACGTAGACACAGCTGTTCTGACCCCTCACCCCTCACTTCTCACTTCCTTGTAGAGTGGAACCAGAATGACTACTGTGAAACTATTGAGAAGAAACCACCTGAGGCCGGTTTTCACTTTCCACATGACAAGATCAGTTTAAACTAATACTCAAATCATGTTATAACCAATGCTGCTAGAACTGTAGATATTTACCATAATAAATGTAATTTATGCTTCATTGTACTTGTAAGGGCTATAATGGGAAAGAAAAATGGACTAGACCACGTTTGAGGAAATAAATACAATTCGTTGCCATAAGCGATTAATGCTAGTACCGAGGCAATAAACCCAAGCTCACCATTGCAACAGTTAATGTTAAGGATCATCCCCCACTGATGTTCTACTTGATAGGCAACAAGTGCCGAGTACAGACTCACATACGCAAACATTTGCGTAACCGTGCACCGACTTGTAGGCTTTCAGTTTACTCGTTGGTGTGCATTCCTTAATTTTACAGTCAATCCGTGGATATCCCATTTGCTATTGGTCATTCAGCAGACGCTTCAATACAAACCCACTGGCAGTTCATTCAGATAAGTCGTCAATCAGCTAGGGATTCAGCCAGCCAGCTTGCCAAGTCATGCTTACAGGTAAAGTTGTGGATGGAACTCTGCCTCTCTCATCTCGAGTCAAAACAGCTTCAAAATAAAAAAAGAGACATGTCTGAAGAGTATTGATGGATATTTAATAGAAAAAAAAGAAGCATTTATACAGTTTCAGAAAGAAACACTTAAAAACCAAAAAAAATCAATCAGGAGTTAGTCAAAAGTAAAACAAAGAATAAAATGATCAGTAAGCAAGAAGAGCATCCATTTACAAAACACGTAAACAGGAGTGCTGCGTAACAATTCATAAATAAACGTGGCCCCTTTCTGGACAAAGCTGCTCTGAGGAAGGTGGAAATGGGTGGTGGGCTGAGGGTGGGTGGGTGACACAACAGCAGGAAACAATTGAGGGGTGAGTCAAAAGGGTGGTGGTTGAAGGTGGAATTTATTCAGAGAATGTTTTATTACGTCGGCAGTCTGCAAAGTACGACGGCCTCTTGGACTTTTCACAGCACTGTATGATCATGTGACAAATTAATTAAAATACTTAAAATCTTGACTTGATAATGGCCGTTTGCCATCTGTGTGCCTAGTGATTGTCGGGTTAGCATAGTAAAACGACCAGGATATACACGTTCCTATACATCACTGCAAGTACACCTAGATGTTATGTGGGTCTACTGGAGCGGACTGAGCGACCGTAAAACCTCACAGCCCTAGTCCCTCCAAGATTAATTTCATCGATATCTCTAATCCGATAGACTAGCACTATGTCCCTAATCTCATCGACATCCATAATCTCTTGCCATGCACACCAACTGCTCTTGGCTACCTGGAACCCTAAATCCAGCGTACACGTGCCGATCTCTTTCTACAACGGCCGCAGAACTGTGACTTGACCTCAGGAACCCACGGACTACACCACTAGCCGGGTTAGGAGGTGTTGGCGACTCAGGCGGAGACAGTCTTGCTGCGCCGGTTCTTTGCGTTGCGAACCTCCTCCATCAGGTCCTTGAGATACTTGATCTCGCGGCTGAGCGCGTCAACCTTCTCCGCCAGCGCGTGGTTCTTTGTCTCCAGCTCGTCGCACTCCCCACTCAGCACCTCCTGCTCCACCCGCTTCTTCTGGCGGTAGCGCGTCGCTGCGGTCTTGTTCTGCTCCATCTTCTTCAGTTTCTTCTCCACCACCCTGGGGGGCGCACCGCCTGCAGACTTCCTGTCGGTGCTGGCGGCCTCCGGCCTGGAGTACGGCTTGGTCCTGGAGGAACCGGCCGAGGACGGGGAGGAAGGAGACGGGGAGGAGATCCGAGGGGGGCTGCTGGAGGCCGACTCGATGCCAGAGTCGCTGTCGCAGTCGCTGGTCACAGGGGAGGCCTCATCAGGGGGGAAGGCCTCCTGAGCAGCGGAGGTCTGGTCATTGGGGGACTCCTGGAAAGGTTCTGCTTTAGCGGTGAGCAGCACCACGTAGGGCCCGGCGGTGGTGAGGGACACCAGGAAGGAGGTGGTGGTGGTGGTGGTGGTGGTTGGGAGGTCGCCGGTGGGGAAGGGCATCACGTTGGCGTTGAGGGTCGGGGCATTCTTCTCCACTTCTAACACGTCAACCTCGCTACCCAGCTCCAGGTGGCTAAAGGGAGGCGGCGAGAGGGGCTCCGTTTTCACCATCAGCGTCGCCTGCTGCTCCTCCTCCTCATTTGGAGAGACGGTCAGAGTGACGGGCGGGGGCTCCAGTGGGAGAGGGACCAAATCGGGGAGGGGTAGGGGCAGGGCGAGAGCATCAAGCGGGGAGACGATGGGTGAGTCAAAGTTGTGGACATCCAGATCCATTTGGGAGTCCAGGGTGGCGATGAGGTCCTCTGGGGAGCTGGGAGGCTCGTCTGAGGAGCCCATTAGGGAATCCAGGTCAAAGTCACTGAGGTCAATCTTCTCTGCCATCCAGTCCATCCCTGAGAAGGGGTCATCTGTAGAGGGAGGTAATGTGTTAGAACAGCGCATCCTGTAACCAGAAGCATTTTCTTCAAGACTATTGCTGGTCTCGTCCTCAAATCTCTATATTATTCAACAAACTAGCATTTTATGTCATATTTATTTTACAACAAAAAAGGTAAAACACAAAATCAAACATCGATCTTAACAAATGTGGAATAAATGTCAAAACATAACTATAGCCCCTGAACAGAATAACTAAAACATAATTTCAGGTACAGCTCATAGCCGTGCTTGGAATTTACCAAGTCACTAGGCCGAAACAGATCTAAAACCCCTCCCTATCCAACATGCCATGGTAAAGGAGGTTTGTCAGTGGCACAGAGACCTTACAGCTTAAACTTGTTCAGTAACTGACTCGACTTATCTTGTTCAGTGGTACTCAGCCCGAGTACCCAAGACAATTACAATCAGGGCATTTAGCAGACGCTTTTATCCAAAGGGACTTGCATCGATTAATACACACATTGACACACCAACGGCAGAGTCAACCATGCAAGGCGACAGCCAGCTCGTCAGGAGCAGATAGGTTTAAGTGTCTTGCTCAGGGACACATCAACACAAGCTAGGAGGAGCTGGGATAACTAGCAACCTTTCGGATACAAGACAACTGCTCCACCTCCTGAGCTAAGCCGACCCCAGTTAATAGTTGCTCAGATAATAATTTTACTAAATGGGTAGAACGAAATTGAAACCATGGAACTGGTTTGTTGTGCTATAGATAAGAATCTTCTGCCTTATCAGATGATCAAGCTTCCTCATTTCACGAAAGCAAGCCATGTCTCAAAGACTAATGAACGACAGCCACTAGTAAGCCACGCCTGGGTTGTTGCGTCACTTTACTCTTCCTACTGAATACCAATAGCGCAAATTCAAAGTGCCACACGTCTCTCGACTACAACCCTGTGCGTTTCGGAAAATACATCATCATGTGGAAACCACTGTAGCGGCTGACCGGCGGCAAGCTCACCCCTGCTGACGTCTGCTCCAACGTGCGCGTGGAGCAGCTCCGCAGCCCCCAGCCAGGGGAAGGACAGGGCGTCAGCACCCACCTTGGGCTCCAGGAACGAGGAGGGGGAGGAGAGGGGAGAGGCAGGAGGGGAGAAGGAGGAGGAGAGAGGCGAGGGACAGAGAGTTTGGTAAGGGGACAGGGAGAGAGAGGAAGACAAAGTAGGGGAGGGTGAAGCGGTTGAACTCTCCTCTAAGGCGGAGGAGAGAGAGAGAGCTTCCTCTTCATCTTGGTCCAGAAGGGGAACCATGGGGTCAGCCGTCAGAAACGAGGGCCCTAGATATGGAGAGAGGAAGGAAGAGTTGTTAAACATCAGTGGCCTGGGAAGGCATCGGCTCCATTAAGATAACTCATAAATGTCTGCCTCAGCCCTAGAGAAAAGGGTCGAGACCTTGAGGCTCATCATAATGGAGCAGGAAAACATCACATAGGTTGTGATGTGATTATTTTCTTTCTTTGCCCTTAAATCTATTTACATAGTTACATGTCTGACTGAATTCATCACTATAATTGACCCATGTCCCATGGCATAAATAAACGTCTTCAAACATAATTTGAGGGCTAAAGTCGAGTTCACATGACAGCACTTAACCTGTGGCTAAAACAAATCCCATGCGCTACAGTAACGAGGAAATTACCAGGTAGAGACAACAATCAGGCCTGGTGTCGTGCAATAAAACAGACAGATGTGTTTTGCAAGCTGCCACGTATGCAGATGGGGCCCTTAGCAACTCCAAGAATTGTATTGCCCATCCAATAAACAATCCGAGAACATTGTTCCCCAGATACTTGGGAGAGGTTGGACTACCAGCCAAACGACAACATTGGCCCCAAGCAACCCACCTAAGAACAGGGCCCCCACGTCCTCCGGGACCGGCACTGTCATCAAGGCCATGTCCAGTGGTCAGTGGTAGTCGTGTGTGGGGGAATAAACGTGATATCGTCTGGGTTTCCAGAGGGTAGGTCCTGCTGTCGACTGCAGCAAAGCTGAGGGTGGATGTCGAAAGAGACCTGGTGGGGTTGATAAAGGGCAGAATGGGGTGTTACTAGGAAAGGGCAATCATTTTATTATTCAGGTTTTGTTTTTAAATAACGTTGTTCCTGGAGTTTAATGAGTACATGGGAAACACCACTGATTAACAAGACACAATTCAGGCTTTTATTATGAACGACAACTTGGTCAAGCTGCACTTTAATATACATGCTTGTACACAATGAAATAACTTTCTTTCTGTAACGATGGATTACAACTTAATACTACTCCTCATTGTACTAAGGTGAATGTAGTCAAGAGTTAAACTAGTGACAGTGAGCTATTTTAGTCAGAACGCTGTCACTGGGCCCCACCCCCCGAGTGGTTGACATTTCCTAATTTGGGCATTTTCTGCCCGGTAACTCCACCCTCAACGGGGTGAGTCATCCTGGGGGCGTGGCAACGGCCACAACAGAAGACACAGCGCGCCATTTTGGGGCGCCACGTTGCCACTGTTGTAAATACACACAAAGACAGGTTTTCTTGCTAGATAAATGGCCATAGGTATGCACCTCATAATAAACCTAAAACAATGCCAGTACTGAAGGTTTATAAACAGGCATGATACGGAGAATTTATATACCGTTAATACAACACCACTGATGGAAACAAAATGTATTCAGCCCATGGTTCTACAGTCATAATCTAGTAATAAATTGTAATATTCCCACAAAACGGCCGATTGAATTTGCATTATTGTTGCAAAACATCCCAATAAAACGCCAGGCGCAAGTTGACCTGACATGAACTGTCTGGCGCACCTGTCGACTTGCCAGCCCGTGTTATAAATTGGTCGACAGAAATGTATTTTTTTCTCTTTTCTCTTATTACAATTAATTATATTTATATCTATGTATAAATATTATATTTACAATACCGTTACTAGCCTGTACTTTTTACTGTATCATGACACCCTAATTTCCCGTCTGGAATAGAGAAAGTGAACCTCATCTTTACGCTAAATGAGAAGTGTTAACATTTAATAGTACGTACGCCATTTTGCCAGAAAAAGCCAATGCAATTCGCCGCTGCACTGCCGTGTTATTGCCGATGCGAAGTAAGCCGCTGCACGCCTTTAAACAGCCATGATGCGCGGGAGAGCGCTTCGTTCTTGACAGCGAGATCACAGAATGATTAATCCAAAGGGAGGGGCGGTCGAACACCAAATATGGATTTGTCGGTGAGAGCTGACATTTATATATGGCCGCATCATGGACTGACGCATCCCTCCGCCCAATCGCGTAGACAGTTGACGTTTAACAGGGTTAAGCCAATGGGGTGTCTCAAAAGGAATGATCTTAGGTATTACTCCGCGATGACCTTTTTTGTAATTGGCCAGACGCGTGATCACATGTTAACAAAAATAGGTCCCATATTGAAATCATCTGTAACTATGCTAGCAGCAAATTGGCACTGAACTATAAACCTTAAAAAGGTCGGCAGTAAAACCCCATCAATTATAGATAAATGGTAAAACTCTGAAACACAGAAAGCCACATATTACCATCAGGAAAACGAGAACATTGGAAGGTTAGTCCTGCTAAAGTACACTTCCGGGTGCCCAACAGTTAAAAAAAAAAAGACCGATGTTGCCTTACGATTCGATAAAAATTATAGCAGCATTTCAATGTACACACCATTTAGATATAAGTATTTAATATGTGTATCCTTACAATAAAATAAAAACACATATAAAATATAATATGTTTTAATTTTATCACCAATAAAATGTATATTATCCCGCACAAAAAAGTAGGTAATTAACAAAGAAAATGGAGATAAATCCAGTTTACTACATAGAAACCAAATAAAAGAAAGAAAAGCATGTCCCTTTAGTTTGTATGTGTGTGGGTGTTCGCTTCTGACAAATGTACTTATTGTAAGTCACTTTGGATAAAAGCGTCTGCTGAATGCCCTTAATGTAAATTCAAATGTGTGTGTGTGTGTGTGTGTGTGTGTGTGTGTGTGTGTGTGTGTGTGTGTGTGTGTGTGTGTGTGTGTGTGTGTGTGTGTGTGTGTGTGTGTGTGTGTGTGTGTGTGTGTGCCAAGTTGATTAGCTAAAGGCCAGCGCGCCAGATATCTCCATGTTCTTGTTCATGGAAGAAACACCTTGAGCGACTCTTTGGCTCTCTCAAACTCCCTCAGCCCCGTGCCCATCTCCTGCACCAACACACGCAGTTTGGCGGCACACTTGGATCCAAGCTTATTCTTGGTCGCTCCTTTTCCATCCTTGAAGAACATATCGAGCCCTATGGCGAGCCCCTCCATGATCCCCGATGCCTTAACGTTGGCCTCGATGGCGCGAGGACACACGCCCCCGCCCAGATGGTACACCATGTTGAGCTTCACAGGGTCCACTTTCACTTTGGACAGCGAGGCGGATGGGTGCTGGGCCAGCTGGTTCATGCCCTCCACAATGAACTCCAGGCAGCGTTGAAGGTCCTGAATGTTGTCCTTGTTGTCCTGGAAGACCTTTCTGATCTTCTTCTTTTCATTCTCCAGGTCCACCTGGAAGCATTGGGGGTTGCAAGCAGAGTACAAAAAAGAAAGTGAGGGATGAATGAACAGACAGATGGCCGATAGGAAGCTAGTATACCATAGTAACCCGAAGAAAAGGGTTGGCTGACACAACCTTTTAAATCTCTTTGTTTTACAAATGCAAATTTGATAAATATATATTGACAAGCCCTTGAACAGGGCTGGAAAGTGTCCTATGAGGCCCTAACCTAACTGATCCTGAGTAACTTAACATTCAATAATAATAATAATAAAACATGAGCTCATCCTTGATGGAATGGTTCCGTCATTACCAGAACAACAGATAACAAACAGCAACAACAACACCACCGTCCCCATAACAACGGTGGCACCACTTATCTTAAAGGGGACACATTATACCACCAGGTGTGAGTGTGATTAGCCTTACAAGCCGTTTTGAAAATCTGCCCCATATGACATCACTAGTGGCGTGTCTACCTAGTCCTAGATCTTTGCTGGATTGATGAGCAACGTTTACTTCAGTCCACTGGGTAGGCTGGTAGACTGATCTATCCAGCAAAGATCTAGGTAGACACGCCCACTAGTGATGTCATATGGGGCAGATTTTCGAAACGGCTTGTAAGGCTAATCATACACACCTGGTAGTATAATGTGTCCCCTTTAAGACAGACACACACATGAAAGCAAAAAAATTATGTCTCCCTTCCGGAGACAATCTCACTTTGTGGGCGATGGCCGCTGAGGCGCCAGCGACTCCGCCCGCTGTGGCCACGCCCGCCCCGACAACAGTAATGGCCAGGGAGGCCCCCAGCGTCAAAGGGGCCAATAAAATCCCTGCCCCTGCTGCAAGGCCCCCCAACACGGCTGTGGTCCCACCACTGATCCCTGCCACCTTGGTCCTGTTGGACACCTTGGAAAAGGAAACGACAAAAAGAGGATATGATTTATTGGCCCACTCATGACTGCTGCTCGTTGTTGTGGATAAATGTAGCAGGCAGGAAGGTTGTGATTGGAAGTGCAGCTTGGTGCCGAGCAGGGGTGGACTGGCCATCTGGCATACCGGGCATCGTCCCGGTGGGCCGTTGACCCAATGTGGGCCGGTCCGGTCCGCTATGTTTTGTTTTTTTCTCTCTCTCTAAATTTCCTCCAATTAGGCTGGCCAATTGGCTACAGAGGGCTAGCAGTGTGTGGCCAGCATCGCACAGATAATTGGTCTATGTTTGTCATTGTCAATCAATCATGGGCTGCAGGCTCAGAGAGCCCTGACAATGCTGTCAATCACAACACAAACCAGGGTGGGCGGGACCTCATGGCCTGGGCCGGAGTCGTGGGAGTCCGCGACTCCCACGAGTAAGTAATTCATGTCTTAGACTTTTTCTCGCAGCTACAGATAAAAAAAAATTATTCTCTATTTATGGTTTCACAATGACTGAGTCACAGTTTAAACAAATGCGTTTCAGCTCTAAAGCTGCTACTGTCTGTAATATGTTTCTATTTAGATTATTTGTCAGGATATTTTGTTATTATTGTCCGAGTCTGGTTTTAACTAATGCTGGGCTTACAAAAAGATTTTCCCATTCACAGACTAAAACTGCAAGAGAGAAATTAGCGTTGGATCAAGTGTGATATTTAACAAGCGTTTTGTAGCTATGTAGATATGGGGGATGGAGATGCAGCGACCACAGGATGTCCGTTAACTTCCTGTTCAGGTTTCACACCTTTCTTGTCAACAGCACAAGAGACACAAATAGCAATTTGCACTGCTATTTGCAGTGCAAATAGCAGGATGTATGTACTTGATTAAATCGTTTTAATAAAGTACATACAGGGTTCTTCCCGTTCGTCTCGTCCCACCCCTAGTGCTGATAATGTAGTGGGCTGGTCTGGACAGAAAATGCCAGGGCTGAATTTTTGTCCCAGTCCACCCCTGGTGCCGAGCATTGGCACTGATTATCTAGATGAGGTGGCACAGGTAGCACTTCCCTTTAAAAGAGTTGTGAGCCGTGGACGGGAGAACAATATTGAGGTGTGGATTGAAGCTAGAGCCTTTAGATATATCAGCTGTGCAAACAGGGAGACCCTCGGCTTGGTGTCTGTGAGTATGGTGACCAGTAAATGGTACATGCAAGTAATGGTGTGTTCCAGAGGCCTCAGAAACCAGCCTTCCGAGTTTCAAGTGAAATATCTAAAACTTGAACTCGAAGAGACTTAAACAAGGAATCCTCCTTCTCACTGTCGATCCCATAGGGCTGTATGTGTTCTGTTCAAACAAGCTAATGCACACAGCTGACACACAGCTAGTCAGAATGGTTTCATGGAAATATACAGCTGAGAAATAGGGGTCTGGATACAAACATTGATGATTGAAATGGTCTTAAACCACAGATGTTACGTGTCTTTGTTTGGCTATTATGCTATACTCCCCCAGACAACCACAAATTGATTTTTGAGGTAATAAAGAGTTTGTGGTCTGGAAGCAAATCTCCACATTTCTTCCATTTAGAAAAACAATTGGAATACACAGTACTTTTAACCTACACTGAATCCTCTAGAAGACATCATTACCTTTACCCCACACTGAATCATATAGAAGACACCAGTAGGTGTCTTTTGTTGAACACAAAGACACCTGAAGAGACCAGTACCATGTCCAAGTGGTCCGCGATGAGGTTCAGCTGACTCATGTTGTTGCTGAGGGCTTTAGTTTTCTCAGTCATCAGCAGGTCAAACAGCTGGACTGCAATGTGGAACCGCCTGGCTTTGACAGCAATGATCCTGAGAGAGAATGAGAGTGAGAGTGAGAGTGAGAGTGAGAGAGAGAGAGAGAGAGAGAGAGAGAGAGAGAGAGAGAGAGAGAGAGAGAGAGAGAGAGAGAGAGACAGAGAGAGAGAGACAGAGAGAGAGAGACAGAGAGAGAGAGGCAACTTACACTTGATAAGATGTGTGTGTGTGTGTGTGTGTGTTTTTGTGAGAGTCTGAGAAATTCCAAGCCTTGCCAACTTACTCATTTTCTTTCTTGCCGTTGAAGTCTTCTTGGAGGGAATCCCAAACTGGGAAGATTATTTATAATTCAGTAAATCTGGACCTAGTATTGAGGGTATTATCAGGGTTTTAGTTGTCTAAATGTGGACTCACGTGACACACTAGTCCACCACTGCTTCAGATAGTCTGGGTCCTGATGAAAACGGAGAGGTTGAACACGCAATGGTAAGGTGTCAAGTTACACTAGGTTTCTTATCGTTAAGACAAAACTTAATGGCTTATTGGTAGCTAACAGTTAATTGTAACAGTTAACAGTAATTAATAATTTTTTTCATTCATGGTAAAAAGCTTAATACCTATGATTCACTGATAAATCATAGGCAATTGTTTATTCATTTGTACTTGGTAACCATAGGCTCATTGATAATGAATACAAATTGTTCAAGAATGTCTTATCAACCACTGATGGTATTTGATATGTACTTTGTAAAAAAAAAAGGTTATTGGTTACCAGGACAATACGTTGGAAAAGGCAATCTGGTTTGGGTCCTGGTTTGGGTTTGGGTTTGGGACCAGGTGCTGGGGCTCGGTCGGTTTTGTCTTGATTACCTGGGCCCTAGAAATGTATTTCACAATGAATGATCATTAAAATCAAGCTCTGTTTTAGTTTAGTGGCGCGCCGATCACCTTCTGATGTCTACACAACGAAGAATGTTGTACAGAAGAAAACAGAATACATTGTTTATATAATGAAATTTGAAATAACGTTAACTCATAGCCAACATTTGACTGACTTTTTTGACTTTGTGTGACTTTGTTTTGTCACACACTTTTGTCACTCATAATACCAGAAAGGAGATTATGGTGTCTTATCCAAGCACTACAGGACAGTAATGAGAATGAAATCAGTGAGGTGGATATTATTGACATTTTATGCTGTGTAAATGAACCTATACATAAGTCCGTAGGACGAAGGAGTCTCAGTTTCTGTGTCTAAAGTGTCTCAGTGACTAAAGTGTCTCAGTGTCTGGAGTGTCTAAAAGTGTCTCAGTGAATAAAGGGACTAAAGTGTCTAAAGTGTCTCAGTGTCTAACCTGTGTCAGTGACTATACTGTCTCAGTGACTTAAGTGTCTGTTTCTGAAGTTTCTCAGTGTCTGAAATGTCTCAGTGACTGACAATAAATGACCAATAGATCATATTTGACTTATGGATCCTGGATGACTCATTGATCATGAATGACTCATTGACGCTGATTGGTATTAAACGTCTGATTAGTAATTAAATGCCGGTTAGTCTTTACCAGGATATGTTGAGGCAGGTCGAATGACTTGGTTCTTGGTTTGGGTTTAGGAGGAGGCGGTTGGGCAGGGTTGGTTGGGTATTGTTTACCTGGGCCCTAGAAAAGTATGCCAGAATGAATAATATTTAGAATGAAGCTCTTTCTTAGTTAATTAGCACACACTCAACTTTAGATATCTACAAAACGAGGAATGTTGGACAGAAGAGAACAGAATACACAGATTATATTATGAATTGTAATGTGACCGCATAACCCACATTTCTTTGACAATGTTTTGTTTTGTCACATGTCTCGATGACTTCCCACTGTCCCTGGTAATCCTAGACGGGATATCTTGGTGTCACGTCACAGCCGTACAGGAAGGGAAAGAATTTTTTCCTTTTTTTAAAGTAATCCCCATTTTAACAGTGGTAGAAATGTAGCAATACCTTGTAAAATGCAAACATGAGTAACAGTTGAGGTAGACGTTATGCTATGCCATTGAAACTGTTCATCATTGAACATTTTACATAAGTCTAATGTCAAAGTGTCTGACGTGTCTCAGTGTCTTTTGTGTGTGTATCAGTCCCTAGTTTGTATCAGTCACTAAAGAGCCTCAGTGCATACTCTGTGCAGGTGAGTCCAGAAGAGTAGATGTGTATGGCTTAAATGTTGCTCATCGTTTCAATCTCATTCACTCTTTTGAAATATCTAGTTGGAATGCCTTCTTTATTAACATTACAGACTAGAAAGACTGGTCACAAACGGTTGATCAATGGTTGTTTAGCTACCAACTTTAAACAAAGGTTTTTGATAGAGAAAGCGAAAGTATGAACATTCCTGGGTCCAACCACACCCTGGGATAGTACTATGTCTTGTTTGACAAATATCACTGAGCATTAAAATACCTGACAAGGCTACGATAAGCTTAAGACACTTAGATAAGCTTTCAATGCTATAATACACCAACAATGATAAAACTTGTCAGTGTCTGTTAAACCAGTGGTTTATCATTGAGCAGCTGGAGTGGCTACAAAAAAAGGTAGATATCACATATTAAGTCCTTGCAGAATTGCAAAACAATGATTAAGATCAACAAAGTGGATATGCACATACTTGAGACTTCCTTGCAATTTATTTGACCAATCAAAATGCAAACCCATTATGCAAAGTCATGCCTTTTTGGATATTCATTCAGACTCTCATGTCGGCCTTTACAGTGACGTTTTAGTTCTGAAAGTCTGCGCACTTTCAGACTTTCAGAAAAGAAAATATACCGAATTTGAAAGTAATTCTTGACGAACAACCAGCAGTTTATCATTGAGCATCTGACTGATATACCCAGCTGCAAGACTGATACAATCCAACAAGAGAAGTTTCAGGAATTGGAAAAATATATAAAAGTGAATGTCATCTCGGTGTACTAGTCTGCATGGCTTTTTACATTCACATTTGGAAAAGGCTCTTCTTCAAAGTCACGTTAGGCTGTGAATAACAATAGCATACAAAAAAGCTGGAGTGGCTACAAAAAAAAGTAGATATCACATTTTAAGTGCTTTCAGAATTGCAAAACAATGATTAAGATCAACAAAGTGGATATGCACATACTTTAGACTTCGTTCCAATTTATTTTGCCAATCAAAATTCAAGCCCATTATGGAAAGTCATGCCTTTTTGGATTATTCATTCATATAAAGAGGATGTGTGTGTTGCAGTTGTTCAGGCCAGACTCTCATGTCGGCCTTCACAGAGATGTTTTAGTTCTGAAAGTCTGCATACTTTCAGACTTTTAGTAAAAGAGGAATAACACGAACAGAATTTGAAGGTCATTCTCGACGAACAATAAGCAAATACAAAAACACTACATTCAGACAAGTGACATAATTCAAGGCTTACAAAACCCAAGGTTTAGCACAAATGGTCCATATTTTAAAAAGTGCAGAAGGACAATTGGGGAGCCTTACCTGTGCCATAGTTTGGTTCCGTAGAGGGGTATGTTGTGCTTGTTAGCTAAAACAACTTGGTCTCATTGGGGATTGATGCATCTGATACGCACCAGATGAATTGAATAGAGGCAACCCCTGGGCTGAACAAGTTCAACTCCACCTGCTACATTCCTATGGTCTCTAGTTTTAGAAATGGCAGACAAGCTCAAATCTGAGTGACCGGGACTCAAAGTCCCAAACCTAAATTATTTTGAATTTAAAACCAATACTTTGGTCAACATCTCGGTATGCAGCTATCACTGCGGCTAGCAAGTTTATGCACAAAAATAAGGGAATTTAGATAAATCAGTTCCCAAACTGGTCCAGGACTGCATGTCGAAACCTATATGGCCACACAGGTGCTCCCCACTGCCTGAAAAACAGCTGTATTTGTATTCATCCCCTACCCCCAAGCCCAAAGTGCATTCTGGATTGATGAGGATACTGGTGTGACCTTTTAGTAAATTACTTATTTCCCTATCAACATTGCAAAAAATGTAAATGCAGTAGATCTGAGTCAGAAGCCCTAAGATGTTTTCATATGGGAATGAACCCAATATCTGATACTTATGGTCGATGCTTCTTACAATTCAATGCCTGATTTGAAAATAATTTAAATTTTAAACCTCATTGTATCTATTGCATCATTCTGTAGACATCTATCTAAAAAGGTTAATAACGTGACCTCAAGCCATGGGTGGAAAAAAACATTAAAAAGCTTTATTTATTTCAACTGATATTCATTGTTGCTCATGAATAGAATTGCGTAGAATTGTAACAATATCAAAGCAAAAAAGAAAAGACTGTCTCTTCTACTCCACGGTCCGACCAAAGTACTCCTTCTGGAACTTCTGGAACTCCTCCTCGCTGAAGACAGAGGTGGTCTCGGACGCCTTCCTGACTGGCGCGTCTGGACGGTTCCTCGCCTGCCTGCCAGTGTGATGGTTCATGATCTGATTGGCCGACGGGAAGAGCGTTATATTTTACTAAGGTTTGATTGACTCAAGGAAGGAATGTTGACTAACATACTATTTTCTACTATTAATCCCCAGGTGACAATGTGTGTGTTTTTTTGTTGTTGTTTCTCTTTAGATGCTCCTTCATGATGCATCTTATCTGACATCAAGTGTAGTGGGCAGATGACACGAATACTGACTTTCTTGGTGACCGCGTCGGTGGCTATGTAGCCACTCCCCAGGAAGTAGGCAAGGTTGTCTGTCAGGTGGCTCTTCCCCTGCGTCTTCCTGAACTCCTCTGGGTAGAGAGAGAGGGAATAAAATGATTGGGTGCATATTTGAACTTGATTTAGCTGGTAAGTCCATTTGATATCAACCGTACCATATCTTCAAACCCTGTTGAGACCACGGAAAGTAAAAACATGATTACATTAATCGAAAAGATTTGCAATGGGATTCCTGTGTGACCCAAAATACAGTGTACGACAGAGATATGCAGGATTTCTTTGTCACAAATGGGGCTTATTGAATGTGTGAAAGTCTAAAATCATACATTATGACCAGTGTCCAGTATTTGCTAGATGAGAGAATGCAGTGAAAAGTTTTGATTTAAAAGTATTACCAACAGCGTTCTTGATCCTCTTGTCTTTGACGGTGGTTTTGCTCTTACCGAGACCCAGGCGTCCCTGCAGACGTTTAACCTGCTTAGTGACGCCTCGCCGGTTAGTGCTCACCATGTTCATCACATTGGCTTTGCTAGGAGTCTGTCGTTTTTTTACTTTGCTTGATTTTCCTTTACCGACATCTGTAAAACAGGATTAAGGCAGTCAAGGAAAATGGTTCTGATGTCAACAAAATTTAAGAGAATACAAGAAAGGATGTTGGTCATCCTTGAACTTAATATGAATAGGCAAGGCAAGGCAACTTTATTTATATAGCACTTTTCATACATGAGGGAGACTCAAAGTGCTTCACGTAGAAACATTGTTATATATACACAATACAATAAAATAATAGATAAGTAAAGGAAAACATAGGCAAAGTAAAACAATTCATTGTCATGCATTAAGGTATGGTATCAGATCATTCATGAAGTCTCTCTGGTATCAAAGACGTGTTAGCAGAGATTCACCGCGTAGTTAGGTCTCATCTATCCTGCACTTCTCATCTGAATATATGAACAATTCAAGTGCACTATGTACATAACATCTAATTTACATCAAACTAAGAAGCAAAGAGATACATAGAATCGGCGCAGCCAAACAACAACGTGGGGTTTTATCTTCACCGCTACCTTTAATGTCGTTGCTTAGCAGGTCAAGGCCTCTTCTTATTATCGATGCCGACATATTGATATTTGCTTAATTTTAACAACTTGTTCTTTAACTTCAGTCGAGAATTGCCTGATACATAGGAATCATTTCCACCATCGACTAAAACGTGTGCGATAATCAACATCCGGTGAATGGCGCACCTTTAAAAAGGGCTCGGCTAAAGCCTGCGTAGAGGCAAATTGTTCCGAATAGTTAAAAGTAAGAGAAAGGAAAAATAACAGTATATTATAACAATAATTAGTTCCCATTTTCTTGATAATTCTTGGGTGCTTATTACTAGTACTGAGAAACTAGTCATAATCGTAGTCACTACTCATTATTTTTCTTTTGACCGTTTATTTTACTTTTACTTTTTTTTTATTTTACTTCTTAAATAGGCAACAAACAATGCATACCACACAATTTGTAATGCAAATTACCTTCAATGTTTTTTATTTTATCACGTGCAAAAAATGGCTCTCAAACGAAAAGAAAAAAAGACCTTATCTTCTAAAGTGCGCCCTATCCAATTTCATCTGCTTGCTGTTCAATAGTTGATTTTTCTTTTCTTTTTTTTAAAGGACATTTATCTACCTTTCTGTAAATGAGCCAGTGTTAGCCAGCAGGCAAATATTGAACTGTAATCCTTGTAAAAAACTGCAAGATTTTAAGCTAGGCAGTGGATGGAGTTGGGCATGTGGGGATGCGCGCGTACCGCGCCTCATTTAGCCCCCTTGCCACGCCCACCTGCGGGCACCCCGGGGTGCAGGTGTATGGCGGCTGGTCTGAGTGGTTCACTCCACTTCCGACCATGTGCACTCCGAAGGGCGTGGGAAACACTTGTGGGCAGGTGATGTAAATTATTTTAGTCTATGGTATTTCTGATGACATGTTTCAAAATTACACCTTTCTAGTGTTCAAACTTTGCTAAACTTTTAGTGTGTTATTGAGGACACCTAATACTACAAAAAACAGCTGAGAAACCTTTTGTTTGAATTACTTTGGGGTTAGGTGTTCTGCAGCTGTCTATGAACAAACTTGGGAGAGGTGTGCTCAGGCCACGGTAGAGATGCTAATAAGCCGACACGTGCACACGCACTGCTAGTTGATTGACGTATAGTCCATGACATGCGACCCTTCATTCCCATTCAACAATAAACATGGTGGCAAGCGGTTCAAGAATGGGTTCACGTTGGTGCGATAGTGAAGTTGAGTTTTTCATCAAAAATCCCCCGTTCGTCACGGTGCAGGCTTTCTTGGTTTACTGGAGAAGGCGAGGATGCGCACAGAGTCTAGACCGCTTTAGAATAATTTGCATGCCCCCGAATGTTTCTTTTTTTTCTAATAAATAAAGACACCTGCAATGAAACCCAATAAACCGCCAATGTGTGCAGGGTCCGGGAGGGTAAATTGGGGTTCTAGCTCAAACAAGCAATTTACCTCGGGGAGTGTAAACGCACGGACCGTGCCTCGAAAAAGGCGATTATAAAACGGCAGATTTGGCAGTGTAAAAACGCTCAGTGAGGGATGGATGAGTAAAACGGCTCCAAATAAGCAACGTAAAGTGTGCTCTCTGCGTTGTTCTACATGGCTGTGGACGCTTGTTGATGGCGTATTACGACACGATGACGAATGTACAAGAGGCAACCTACTTCCCAAAGTAAAGGCTGCAGCCTTGCTAGAACACTTTCTTGCTAGTCGCGTCCTATGGAGATGGGGCTAGAGTTCTGGCTAGAGTGCTGCCTAGTGCCTAGTGTTTGTAGCGTTCAGAGTTTGGAACGACTCGCTAGTGTGGGAGAGCTTCCGCTTTTTAATATTGCTCCAGTGTTAAATATTTTAATATTTTAATTGTTGAAATTGATATTGGTTTGTTTTAACACCACCTAATTGCATATTAAAAAAAATCAATCCATGCAAAATATAGCACAGATTAATTTTTTGCATTTACATTATTAATCTATAAAAAGCAATAAGGCACAAAATATTTCAGAAAAAGTTCAAATAACTTCACTTGGGTGAAGAAATGTGTATTACATTCTATAGGCAATCTTTAAATATCCCGCGCACCGTGTGAATGCAAAGGAT
Source organism: Gadus chalcogrammus (assembly GCF_026213295.1). Lineage (NCBI taxonomy): Eukaryota > Metazoa > Chordata > Actinopteri > Gadiformes > Gadidae > Gadus > Gadus chalcogrammus. The sequence continues at coordinate 14,862,230 of NC_079414.1, read as the reverse complement.
TGTTGGTAAATGGTTCGTTGAGGATCCATCGAAGCATCCTTGAAAAATCTTGGAATTCTCACAAATAAAGGACGCGTAAAGGGTGCGAATTTCCGAGTGTTCTCGACATTGGAACAGTGCTTGTCTGCATTCCATGACGTAGCGTCCTTAAAAAGGCAGCCGTTGAGCATGCTTCCCTCACATTGGGAAACAGCCATGGTGTGTTCCGCAATCCTCCGAGTCGAAAGTCGAAAATCTCCCAGCTTTCTATGGAGGTAGATTGGTGTCTTTAATTTGCAATCAAACAGAATAGGTTTGAGAGTAAAACTTTCCACACTGCAATCAAAAAAATAGATTTTTAGAGCAAAACTTTCGACAGTGCAATCAAAAAATGTTTTATTGCAAGTAAAATAAATGTGATAAAAAAATGATTAATGGGAATCCAAAAGTTTTGTTTGCAAATCCAAAGTTTTGTTTGCGAATCCAAAAGTTTTGCTTGCGAATCCAAAAGTTTTGCTTGAGAATCCAAGAGCTTTGCTTGCTGTTGAGCTGAATCTCGTGGGCGGGACCTACGCCGAAAGATGTAAGACACGTCTCTATTGGCCAGTCTCGATCGGAGTGACAGCTTGGCAACATCCACAGTTAGTAACGAGAGATCGTTGAACACAAATAGTCCTAGCAGCTACATGCACAACGTCATGCCGGCTAATAGGCAGCCTGGGCACGTAACGTACCTATGACTAGGTAGCCTAATTGAGCTAAGCTAGCAGCTACAGGCTGACAAAATAATGTGTATTTTTTAACCCATTACAACATCCACCGATCGTTAAACAAAAGCAATCTACATGAACCAGTTCAATCATAACATTCTTGCTATTACTATGACGGAAGACATACCTGCGCATTGATTTTCTGTCCTCTCAGCTCCCGAGTCCCGCTCTGTCTCATCATGGACTTCAAAACTCTCTCGTCACTTACTGTGGATGTTGCCAAGCTGTCACTCCGATCGAGACTGGCCAATAGAGATCTGTCTTACATATTTCGGCATAGGTCCCGCCCACGAGATTCAGCTCAACAGCAAGCAAAGCTTTTGGATTCGCGAGCAAAGCTTTTGGATTCGCAAGCAAAACTTTTGGATTCGCAAGCAAAACTTTTGGATTCGCAAACAAAACTTTTGGATTCCCATAATTTTTTTTTTTATCACATTTATTTTACTTGCAGTACATTTTTTTTGGATTGCAGTGTCCATAGTTTTTCTCTCAAATCTATTTTTTGATTGCAGTGTGGAAAGTTTTGCTCTCAAACCTATTTTGTTTGATTGCATAATAAAGACACAAATCTACCTCCATAGTTATGTGAGTCTTTCAGCCGTGTATGCTATTTCTGATGACATGTTTCAAGCTAACAACAGTTAGGAATGGTTTCTTCTCCACATAATGGACAACACCATATAAGGTTTTAAGGATTTTTAGATAAGTTAAAGGTTGGGTATGTAATTCGCTTTTTTGGCCATTTTTGCAGAATTACTTAAAATCCTTATCATAACCCACTTACAGCCACTGAGTTAGAAGTACTGACATGAAATTAAACAAGTCAATCATCTGTGGAACGGGCAGGGCTCGAAAAACTCCAGCCAATGATTTCCAGAGCCACCGAGTTGCATTGGACAGTAAGTACGTCAATCAAACGGTCGTACTGTACTCCCCCTCCCCCGCGCGCGACCCCTTCGTGCAGTACTCGTGACCCAGAGCTCGTGACCCAGAGCAAGCTCCTGTTTGTTGTTATCCTGCGGTAGCTACTGGAACTAGTTAATCCACATTTGGACCTAGCAGTAGAAGACAATTTCCATGGCAGACAAGACGCCACCATCCCCATGTTGTTTTTTTTAATGTTGCCATAGGCCCGACCGATTCATCGGCCTGCCGATTTAATCGGCCGATTATAGCCTTTTTGAAAATAATCGGCATCGGCCAAAAAGACGCAGATTACAACCGATTTTTTTTTTTATTATATATATATTTTTTTAATATTGCGCTTAGTATCCTGCAGATTGCGCTCCTACTCGCCTTGCTAACTAACAACTTTAGCTGGTGTAAAAAAGAGGAGATTTAATTTTACCGTACAACATGAAAGCACGCTCGCTCAGGCAGCTGCGCGCTCACCTCACCAATGTACACAAGACGCGTTGTTTGAGCATGTTGTGCCTGTTTTTCTTTAGGTCCCAGGCCATGTTAATTTGTTATACTGTAGACTCTAACGGTGAGACCATACTGCTCAGCACGCATGTGTTAGTCACTGCTCACGAGCGCAGCACATTGGGAGTTATTTATTTATTTTACATTTTACATTACACTCATTTTTGACTGTAAATGTATTCTAAAACACTCAAAGGTTCTGTATTCAATTCACATATTCGTCAAAAGTGTTTAAAGTATATTTAAGGTATCAAATACTACGTTTTATATGCTTTTTTTTTTTTTTAATCGGCCGATTAAATCGTAATCGTAATTTTTCTCTGAAAATAATCGGCATCGGCACTCAAAAATCAATATCGGTCGGGCCCTATGTTTAACGAAAACCTACGCTAGCCTGGCTCGCTCTCGCGCATCTGTGTTCGCACTCGTGCATGATTGCGCGTCCAGGTACTTGGAATGGGTGGAGTCAGAGTCAGCGTTGAAGGAGAGGGGGTAGGACCATTTGAGTTGTGTGTTTTCAAAATCTGCTGGCGTTTCGCAAATCCCATACCAGGGTTTCCCCCAGCACTATCTTGTTAAGGCGGCCGCCTTAACAAGACTAGGGCCCCGCCTTGACTACCAATGTATTGAAAAAAAAAAAAAAAGTTAAAAAAAAAAAAAAAAAAAAAAGCGAGATTTTTCTGCCATGAATAGGGTAAGCCCATCATCTTCTCACTATCTTAGTTCAAAATTTAAAATATTAAATATACAACATTGACTTCATTCACTCTATGTGTAGATAAAGACAGACCTGCGAAACAGGCTGCAGGGCAAGAGTCTTACAGCCTGCATGAAGATCAGCATCAATGGCCCACCAGTGTCTAAGTTCAATTACAGCAGGGCGCTGGAACTGTTCTTTGCACAGCCACGCAGAATTGCATGCACTGATGCCTCTTGTCAGCTGTGCCGCAAATAAGATCCAAAAAAGGAACTGTAAATAGTTAAATTTGCATACAAAAGTTAAGTGTA